>NC_039291.1:4665622-5005433 GCF_003368295.1 Carassius auratus | reverse complement strand
AACACATCTGAAGGCCAATATTCCATTATATTGATAGCGCCACCTGCTGGCAACGGTAAGATTGGCACATATATGGGAAATACTTTGATATATTCCACTTATATTTAGGACATTAAATGCATATTTCTCAACGTTCACCTTTTTACTAAAGCCACATGATGGCGGTGAGCCCGGGTGCGAGGGCCCGTTCATCGCTGCTTGCAGCTTTAATTCTTCTTCTCTTCTTCTTTCTTCTTCCTTTTCTTCTTCTTCTTCTTCTTCTTCTTCTTCTTTCTTCTTCTCCCGAATGAATCGCATTTTTGAGGGCTTAAACATGTCAAAAAGTCATGAAACTTTGCACACGCGTCAAACCTGGTGAAAATTTCGTCTGATATAGGATTCAGAAGAGGGTGTGGCAAAATGGCTCGACAGCGCCACCTATACCAGAAAATCAACAGCCTTCCAGCTATGTTTCACGTACATGCACGAAAATTGGCACACATATGTAAACACCAATACCTACAAAAAAAGACTCTTGGAGCGAAATTCTAAACCCAACAGGAAGTTCGGTTATTTTTAATATTATGAGCAAATTTTGTGTAATTTTGGTCATTTCCATGTGTTGTATTTAACGAACTCCTCCTAGAGAGTTCTTCAAATCATCACCAAATTTGGTATGCCTAATCTAAAGGCCTTTGCGATGTTAAATTTCGAAGACCTTGAGTTTTCGTTGAAGGGCGTGTCCGTGGCGGCCTGGCGAATTTCGATGATTCGCCATGAAAAATGAAGTTGCTATAACTCAGACATACAATGTCCAATCTGCCCCAAACTTCACATGTTTGATGAGACTCCGAAGCTGAACAGATTGACATGCCCATATTCAGTTATAGTCATAGCGCCACCTATTGGCAACAGGAAGTGACATATTTTACGCTGCGACGAACTACTCCTAGAAATTTTATGACATCAATGTCTTTTTTGTGGTCAGTCTAATCTAAAGGCCTGTGCGATGTTCAGTTGTGAAGATCTTGAGTTTTCGTTAAAAGGGTTGTTCATGGCGCCGCGACGAAGTTCGATGTCTCGCCATGAGAATAAAAGATGTTATAACTCAGGCATAAAATGTCCGATCTTACCCAAACTTCACATGTGTGATAAGAGTCCTGGCCTGAACAGATCTGCAGGCCAATATTCCACCGGGTGTGGCAGAATGGCTCTATAGCGCCACCTATACACTTTCAACGGAGTGCGCCTCGAGCTATGTTTCACGTACATGTACAAAAATTGGTACACACATGTAACACTCCAATACCTACAAAAAAGTCTCTTGGTACGAAATCCGGATCCCAACAGGAAGTCGGTTATTTTGCATTTTCCCTTCAAAATTGGAGTTGTTTTTGCCATTTTCAGGGGTTGTACTTTAACGAACTCGTCCTAGAGATTTATTGAGATCAACACCAAACTTAGTCAGTGTAATCTAAAGCCATTTGCGATGTTAAATTGCGAAGGACTTGAGGTTTCGTTAAAGGGCGTGTCCATGGCGGCCTGACAAATTTCGATGTTTCGCTATGAAAAAGGAAGTTGCTGTAACTCAGACATACAATGTCCAATCTGCCCCAAACTTCACATGTTGGATGAGACTCTTGACCTGAACAGATCTACATGCCCATATTCAGTTATAGTCATAGTGCCACCTATTGGCAACAGGAAGTGACACATTTTAAACTGTGACAGACTATTTCTAGAAATTTTATGACATCAATGTCTTTTTTTGTGGTCAGTCTAATCTAAAGACCTGTGTGATGTTTAGTTGTGAAGATCTTGAGCTTTTGTTAAAAGCCGTGTCCATGGCGCTGTGACGAAGTTCGAGGTCTCGTCATGGGAATAAAAGATGTTATAACTCAGGCATAAAGTGTCCGATCTTGCCCAAAGTTCACATGTGTGATAAGGGTCCTGGCCTGAACAGATCTGAAGGCCAATATTCCATTGGGTGTGGCAAAATGGCTCGATAGCGCCACCTATAACTTTCAATGGAGTGCATATGCACTTTCAATGGAGTGCGCCTCGAGCTATTTTTCACGTACATGTACAAAAATCGGTACACACATGTAACACACCAATACCTACAAAAAAGTCTCTTGGTACGAAATCCGAATCCCGTCAGGAAGTCGGTTATTTAGAATTTTCTCTGCAAAATTGGCGTTGTTTTTGCCATTTTCAGGGGTTGTACTTTAACAAACTACTCCTAGAGATATATTCAGATCAATACCAAACTTGGTCTGTTAAATCTAAAGGCGTTTGTGATGTTAAATTGCGAAGATTTTGAGGTTTCGTTAAAGGGCGTGTCCATGGCGGCCTGACAAAATTCGATGTTTCGCCATGAAAAAGGAAGTTGCTGTTACTCAGACTTAAAATGTCCAATTTGCCCCAAACTTCACATGTTAGATAAGACTTCTGCCCTTAACAGATCTACATGCCCATATTTAGTTATAGTCATAGCGCCACCTGCTGGCAACAGGAAGTGACATGTTGTATGCTGTGACAAACTACTCCTAGAATTTTTTTGAGATTAATGTATTTTTTGTAGTCAGTCTAATCTAAAGGCCTGTGCAATGTTAACTTGTGGAGATCTTGAGTTTTTGCTAAAGGGCATGTCCATGGCGTCATGACAAATTTTGATGTCTCGCCACAGCAAGAGAAGTTGTTGTAACTCAGGCATAATTTGTCCGATCTTCCCAAAACTTCACATGTTCGATAAGAGTCCTGCCCTGAACAAATCTGAAGGACAATATTCAATTATAATGATAGCACCCCCTGCTGGCAACACAAAGATTGGCACAAATATGTAGTAAACTTTGATATATTACACTTATATTTATGAGTTTAAATGCATGTTTCTCACCGTTCACTTATTTACTGAAGCCACTCGCTGCCGGTGAGCCCGTGTGCGAGGGCCCGTTCATCGCTGCTTGCAGCTTTAATTATTATTATGCTTCTTCTTCTTCTTCTTCTCCCGAATGAATCGCATTTTTGAGGGCTTTAACATGCTCAAAAAGTCGTGAAACTTTGCACACGCGTCAAACCTGGTGAAAATATTCGTCTGATATAGGATTCAGAAGAGGGTGTGGCAAAATGGCTCGACAGCGCCACCTATACTAAGAAAATCAACAGCCTTCCAGCTATGTTTCACGTACATGCACGGAAATTGGCACACATATGTAACACACCAATACCTACAAAAAAGACTCTTGGACCAAAATTCTAAACCCAACAGGAAGTCGGTTATTTTTAATATTATGAGCAAATTTTGTGTAATTTTGGTCATTTCCATGTGTTGTATTTTAACGAACTCCTCCTAGAGATTTCTTCAAATCAACACCAAATTTGGTATGCCTAATCTAAAGTCCTTTGCGATGTTAAATTGCGAAGATCTTGAGTTTTCGTTGAAGGGCGTGTCCGTGGCGGCCTGGCGAATTTCGATGATTCGCCATGAAAAATGAAGTTGCTATAACTCACACATACAATGTCCAATCTGCCTCAAACTTCACATGTTTGATGAAATTCTGAACCTGAACAGATTGACATGCCCATATTCAGTTATAGTCATAGCGCCACCTATTGGCAACAGGAAGTGTCATATTTTACGCTGTGATGAACTACTCCTAGAAAATTTTTGACATCAATGTCTTTTTTGTGTTCAGTCTAATCTAAAGGCCTGTGCGATGTTCAGTTGTGAAGATCTTGAGTTTTCGTTAAAAGGCGTGTCCACGGCACCATGGCGAAGTTCGATGTCTCGCCATGTGAATAAAAGATGTTATAACTCAGGTAAAAAATGTCTGATCTTCCCCAAACTTCATATGTGTGATAAGAGTCCTGACCTGAACAGATCTGCAGGCCAATATTCCATTGGGTGTGGCAAAATGGCTCGATAGCGCCACCTATAAACTTTCAACGGAGTGCATATACACATTCAATGGAGTGCGCCTCGAGCTATTTTTCACGTACATGTACAAAATCGGTACACACATGTAACACACCAATACCTACAAAAAAGTCTTTTGGTACGAAATCCGAATCCCATCAGGAACTCGGTTATTTAGAATTTTCTCTGCAAAATTGGCGTTGTTTTTGCCATTTTCAGGGGTTGTACTTTAATAAACTACTCCTAGAGATATATTCAGATCAACACCAAACTTGGTCAGTTAAATCTAAAGGTGTTTGCGATGTTAAATTGTGAAGACTTTGAGGTTTCGTTAAAGGGCGTGTCCATGGCGGCCTGACCAAATTCGATGTTTCGCCATGAAAAAGGAAGTTGCTGTTACTCAGACTTACAATATCCAATCTGCCCCAAACTTCACATGTTAGATAAGACTTCTGCCCTTAACAGATCTACATGCCCATATTCAGTTATAGTCATAGCGCCACCTGCTGGCAACAGGAAGTGACATGTTGTATGCTGTGACAAAGTACTCCTAGAATTTTTTTTAGATTAATGTATTTTTTGTAGTCAGTCTAATCTAAAGGCCTGTACAATGTTAACTTGTGGAGATCTTGAGTTTTTGTTAAAGGGCATGTCAATGGCGTCATGACAAATTTTGATGTCTCGCCACAGCAAGACAAGTTGTTGTAACTCAGGCATAATTTGTTCGATCTTCCCCAAACTTCACATATTCGATAAGAGTCTGGCCCTGAACACATCTGAAGGCCAATAGTCCATTATAATGAGAGCACCACCTGCTGGCAACACAAAGATTGGCACAAATATGGAGTAAACTTTGATATATTCCACTTATATTTATGAGTTTAAATGCATGTTTCACACCGTTCACCTATTTACTAAAGCCACTCGCTGCCGGTGAGCCTGTGTGCGAGGGCCCGTTCATCGCTGCTTGCAGCTTTAATTCTTCTTATTATTATTATTTTTTTTTTTTTATTAAACCTTCCGGGGGGTTTTGGGGGCCTTAACATGCTCAAAAACTCTTGAAAATTGGCACACTCATTGGAATCTGCGGCCATCAGGACCCCACAGAGACTGGGACCCGGGCATGGCACAGGGGCTCTACAGCGCCCCCTGGAACACCGTCAGAAATCTTGAACCATAGCTCACACACGCTTGCATGTATTTATATGAAACTCACTACACTTCTCATTGAGCCGAACAACTTTCACGCTCTATGTCATAGGCTCCGCCCAACAGGAAGTCAGCTATTCAGGGCTGTTTAAAAAAAGCATGCTCTGGAATTTGATATACTTGTCATAGGTTTTTTACTTGATTGCCACGAAACTCGGTCAACATGATCTCAAGACATTGGGGATGAAAAATTGCTATCTAAAAATTTTGATATCTCGAACGGTTTGCTCGTTGCGAGGCGTTGAAATTATGGCGAGAAATGAGAAACAGGAAATGTCTAATAACATCCACATACATTTCCTGAATTTGATCAAACTTCATTGGTTTGTTCGTTGTATGATACTGATCGTATATATGTGACTATTAGGAGTCAACATTATAGCGCCACCAACTGGCAGCAGGAAGTGTGTCATTTTCCAAATGCTTTGAATTCAGCATCTTATTTTTACTCTATTTACTTAAAACTTCATCAGAATAATGACAAAACACGGCCGATGTAAATCTGTTGTGGGGATATTGATATCTGATATAGTTTTGCCATGGCAACGTGTCAAACTTGAATGTTCTGTTATGGTGAGTTTGAGGCAGACAACAAGCTCAGATTTACATGAAACTCAAAACACATATCAGTATTAGTGATAGCTAGACAATGGCAAAAGCTTTTAAAAGGGCGTGAAGGAGGCACTCTATAGCGCCAACTTTTGTCAAAAGTGGGGGGGTTGGTTTTAGCTACAGACACCAAACTTGGTACATAAATTGTTCTTTTCAAGACGGACAACTTTCTAATTCACAGTCATCAGCTACGACCAACAGGAAGTCGGCTATTTTGATTGGAATATTTAAATTGAGCTCTGATTTAATGCATACTCCTCACAGGAAATGTTCACTATACTCACCAAACTTTATCTACATGTTGAAAAAACATAGAGGAACTTAAATTGCGAACGGATTTTGGTTAGCTTGAACGGTTTTGTCGTGGTGATTTTTTGAAATGACAGTAAAAAGGGAATCATTAATTGTCTTTTATTTTTAAATTGCAGCTTCCAAACACTTAAAAAAAAATTCATACAGAGATCAAATCATTCTGAGGACATATGCATAGTTTCATGACTTTACAACACTGTATGATTAAAAGAAAATTAAAAAACTGTCAGACATCTCAACTCACTCTGTCCCTCTGTTTGAGGAATGTATGTGTGCTGACTGAGTGTGTGTGTGTGTGTGTGTGTGTGTGTCTGTGAGTGGGGGATGGGCATGAGCTGAGTGGCAGACACAATGAGAGAGAGAGAGAGACTTAATAATCTCTTTAATCACCAGAAATTTTTTTTATTTTAAATTGTTATTTTTTGTTGCTGTTGCTAACATTGCTGTTTTCATGACAGCTTAAGAAATCTCTTAGGCCTTATCCTTTTCTGACAGTTTCAGGAATTAAAAACAAAATTCTAAAAATACTTATTTGTGCTGCAAATAATAATTTCAATCTCATTTGATACTGACCTATTCCATCCTGTGACATGACATTTATCTTAATTTACATAATCTCATGGATGTAACAGTAAAACTGTTCAGCTCACAGATGAAGACTAAGCTGTAATGCAAGCAGAACTTTCACAAATGCTTATAAGTCATTAAAGGATTTTATAACACTGTAAAATAATGTCTAATTTGTTAACATTAGTAAATGCATTGGTAACACTTTATAATAACTGCACTCATTAGTAAATAGTCAGTTCATGCTTTATAAAGTCTTGTCCCAACTTAAATAGTCATTAATAAGCAGCTTATAAATACAGCTATAAATAGCTTGATCTTGGTTTATAAGCACATTTATTAAAAAGGAGAGTAAAGGGTCAGTTATCTTCCTATGAAAAATAAAAAAATGAAAATAAACAAACAACAACACAGATTGATACAGAACTCAGAAATTTTATTGTGGATTTATGATCAAATCAGCCTGTAAATGAATCATACTCCTCCAAGAAGACACAAGTAGTTCACACCAAACTTTTTCAACATGATGCCAATATACTAAAGATGTTAAATTGCGAATGGGTTTAGGATACCTTAAATGGTGTGGCCATACCGATTTATTAAAGTAACATAAAAAAATACAATAGTTATTTTACTATATCTTTAACATTCTTCATTCCAACTCTTTATAATTTTTTATATACGTAGAAGTCATCATTTGAAAGAAGCACAGTAAGTTTCATAGCTTTATCATTTTCAAGAGCCATCTTAAAATTAAAACTATCATAACATATAAATCAAGCTTGCAATTCTTAGTACCAATAATGGCCACCAGATGGCGCTATATGATTACTTTTAAATAATTATTGTAGAAACAAGTATGATTTAAATCATTTATAGAAATCTTTCAAAGAAAAATAATATGTATTTTACTGATAAAATGACCCTCACTTAATTAGAATAATATGCTGAAGTATTGTGAAATACTGTGTATAAAGAATAATTCTTTATAGGCTTTATGGACAGATAAGTTTGGAGTGACTCTTGAAGGATCAGCACCACATCCTCTTTTACCACTGTTTAAAAAATGTATCTTACAGAACAGGTGCGAATGAATTTTGAATAGCTTGAATGGTTTTGTCATGGTGATTTTTTGAAATAACAAATAACATTTTTTTAAGTGCAGCTTCTAAACACTTCAACAAAATGTACACATAGAAGACAAGTCATGCTGAGGAAATATGCATAGTTTCATGACTATACAACACTATATGGATGATAGAAAATTAAAAAACCACCATACATCTGATGTCACTCTGTCCCTCTGTCACTGTGGGTAATATGTGTGTGTGTGTGTGTGTGTGTGTGTGTGTGTGTGTGTGTGTGTGTGTGTGTGTGTGTGTGTGTGTGTTTGTGTGTTAAGTGTGTGTGCTGAGTTTGTGTGAATGTGTGGGAGAGGGGATGGGCTTGGTGTCAGAGAGAGATAGAGAGAGAGAGAGGGAGGGAGACTTAATCATCTCTTTAATCACCAGCAGAAAAAAAAGCAATTTTGTGTTGTTGTTGTTTTTTCATCATTACAGCTTAAGAAATATCTTAGGCCTCAACATCAACTGTTGCTGCTTTATATAGCCTTCTCCCAAAATTAATAGTCATTAGTAAGTAAATAATAGTAATTTATTTTATAAATACAGCTATAATTAAATTGTTCATGGTTTATATGCACATTTATTTTGAGGAGATTAAAGGGTGTAATCTTCCTAAAAAAAATAAAAATAAAAAAAATAAACAAACACAGAACTCAGAAACATTTATTTCAAGATGCAATAAAAGAAAACTGTACACTATATATATATATATATATATATATATATATATATATATATATATATATATATATATATATATATATATATATACAATTGCATAAGTTTATATTTAATTTTTTAATCAAGTGTACAGCTAATAATAATAATAATAATAATAATAATAATAATAATAATAATAATGCATTTTATTTAAGGCGCCTTTCAAACCACTCAAGGTCACCGTACAACAAGTAACAACAGTAACAATATTAAAACAAAAAATAACAGCAAATAACGATGTCAATAAAAAACCACAATAATATTAGAAAAGCACAACATATTGTGGAATACTATATTAAGACTTTATATATAGGCTTTATGAACAGATAGGTTTTGAGAGATTCTTGAAGTACTAGCATCACCTCCTCTTGTACGTCGGTTTGAGGAATATATCTTCCAGATAGTACCGCCGCTCCCTATATGCAGAATACGCAGTCTTCGTAGGGCACCAACTCCCAGAGGGGGCACCATCCCAGTAGCTCAAAAAAAATAAAACATGCGCCATTCTCCCATCCGCGCTCGCGACCGCTCGGACATTTGCGGATGAATGTTCGTAATTGATGGATGGACATCTATGCCCGGGTAAAAGACATCAGCAATCCAGCACAGAGAAAAGAAAAATAAAGTAAAAAACAAAACAAAAACAGGCATAAAGTTGGCTTGACATTGGACATTCGAGAGTCTCAAATTTAGGGACCGTCTCTAAAGTTAAATGTGATATTGTTATACACTTTTCTAACGTCAGTAGCATTTGAAGAGAATGACTTACAGTCATAAAAACAACTGTAATTGTTCATCTAGGTGACAGCTATAATGCACCATTAAATTGAATGTTTGATATTTATTAAAACAAACTGTAAGTCATATGTAAATTATGCTACTTTTTCACATGGGCTCAAAAGCAAATTTGAAGCTCAATAGCATTTGAGGAGAAAGACTTGCAGTCATAAACCAATTGTAATGTGTTCATTTAGGTGTCAGCTACGATGCACAACTTATACATTTTTTATATATATTAAAATAAAGTGTTACTAAAATTATATATATTGTTCTGTGTATGTGATTTCAAAGTCTAGACGGGTCGGATTAACCCTTTAACTGCCATATCCCTTAAAATTCGATTGCCAGAGGGTTACTGTAAATGCTTATGCCCGCTGGGCACAGTTTTCCCGATGCCACCGGGGTGGCGTTGCACTGACGGCTTGAGCCCGCCATCGCTGCTTGCAGCTATATTTATTATTATTTTTTTTATTTTTTATTAAACCTTCCGGGGGTTTTTAGGGGCCTTAACATGCTCAAAAACTCTTGAAAATTGGCACACACATTGGAATCTGCGGCCATCAGGATGCTGCAGAGGCTGGGACCCGGGCGTGGCACAGGGACTCTACAGCGCCCCCTGGAACACCTTCAGAAAACTTGAACCATAGCTCACACACACTTGCATGTATTTATATGAAACTCGGTACACTTATAGATCTCATTGAGCCGAACAACTTTCACACTTTATGTCTTAGGCTCTGCACAACAGGAAGTCAGCTATTCAGGGCTGTTTAAAAAAAGCATGCTCTGGAATTTGAAATACTCCTCTGAGGTTTTCAACCCGTTCGTCACGAAACTCGGTGAACATGATCTCAAGACATTGGGGATGAAAAATTGCGAGGGGATTTTTGATATCTCGAACGGTTTGCCCGTGGTGAGGCGTTGAAATTATGGCGAGAAATGAGAAACAGGAAATGTCTAATAACGTCCACATACATTTCCTGAATTTGATCAAACTTCATTGGTTTGTTCGTTGTATGATACAGATCGTATATATGTGACTATTTAGAGTCAACGTTATAGCGCCACCAACTGGCAGCAGGAAGTGTGTCATTTTCAAAATTTTTTGAATTCAGCATCTTATTTTTACTCAATTTCCTTAAAACTTCATCAGAATAATGACAAAACATGGCCGATGTAAATCTGTTGTGGGGATATTGATATCTAATATGGCGTTGCCATGGCAACGTGTCAAACTTGAATGTTCTGTTATGATGAGTTTGAGGCAGACAACAACCTCAGATTTACATGAATCTCAAAACACATATCAGTATTAGTTATAGCTAGACAATGGCAAAAGCTTTTAAAAGGGCGTGAAGGAGGCACGCTATAGCGCCACCTTTTGTCAAAAGTGGGGGGGTTAGTTTTAGCTACAGACACAAAACTTGGTACATAAATTGTTCTAATCAAGACGGACAACTTTCTAATTCACAGTCATAAGCTACGATCAACAGGAAGTCTGCTATTTTGATTTGAATGTGTATTTTTGCGATTTTACAGTTGTGAATTAATGCATACTCCTCACAGGGGAAGTACACTATACACACCAAACTTTGTCTACATGAAGAAAAACCATTGAGGAACTTAAATTGCGAATGGATTTTGGTTAGCTTGAACGGTTTTGTCGTGGTGAATTTTTGAAATGACAGTAAAAAGGGAAACATTAATTGTCTTGTATGTTTAAATTGCAGCTTCCAAACACTTTAAAGCATTTCTTTATACAAAGATCAAATCATTCTGAGGAAATATGCATAGTTTCACGACTTTACAACACTGTATGGATAAAAGAAAATTAAAAAACTGTCAGATTTCTCAACTGACATGATCTCACTCTGGCCACCCTGTCTGTGTGAGGGAAGGGAGGGGGAGAGGGAGGGGGAGTGTGAGGGGGTTGGTGACTCTGACAGTGTGTGTGGACTGTAGGGAGGGGCTGTCTGGCAGAGAGAGAGAGAGAGAGAGACCTAATCATCCCTTTAATAATCAGGAAAAATATCTGTATTTTAAATTGTTATTGTTTTTGTTGTTGCTAATGGTGGTGTTTTTTTCCTTTCATTACAGGTTAAGAAATCTCTTAGGCCTTATCATTTTCTGACAGTTTTAGGGATTTAAAAACATCCTAAGAACCCTAATTTGTGCTGCAAATAATAATTTCAAACTCATTTGATACTGACCTATGACAACATGTGACGTGACATTTATTAATCTCATGGATGTAACAGTAAAACTCTTCAACTGACAGATAAAGCTGCAATGCAAGCAAAACTATTTCACAAATGCTTATAGGTCATTAAAATCATTACAAAACACTAATACATTATTTAAGGATTTGGTAACACTGTAAAATAATGTCTAATTTGTTAACATTAGTATATGCAATAGTAACACTTTATAATAATTGCACTCATTAGCTAAGCTTTAGTAAATAGTTCATGATTATAAAGCCTTTTCCCTTAATAATAGTCATTATTAAGCAGTAATACATCTATAAATAAATTGTTCTTGGTTTAAAAGCACATATATTACAAAGGAGATTAAAGTCTCAGTTGTCTTATAAAATAAATAAATAAACACAACCCAGTTTGATTCAGAATTCAGAAATATTTATTTCAAGATGCAATAAAAGGAAACTGTACACTTGAATAGCTTTTATGCGATTCTTGAAGGATTAGCATCACCTCCTCTTGTAAGATCGTTTGAGGAATATATCTTCCAGATAGTACCGCCGCTCCCTATATGCATAGTATGCAGTCTTCGTAGGGCACCAACTCCCAGAGGGGGCACCATCCCAGTTGCTCAAAAAAAAAAAAAAAAAAAACATACGCCATTCTCCCATCCGCGCTCGCGACCGCTCACACCTCATGTTTGCGGCTGAATGTTCGTAATTGATGGATGGACATCTATGCCTGGGTATAGGACATCAGCAATCCGGCACAGAGAAAAGAAAACTAAAGAAAATAAAACAGGCATAAAGTTGTCTTGACATTGGACTTTCTAGAGTCTCAAATTTAGGGCCGGTCTCTAAAGTTACATGTGATATTGTTATACACTTTTCTAACGTCAGTAGCATTTGAAGAGAATGACTTACAGTCATAAAAACAACTGTAATTGTTCATCTAGGTGAAAGCTATAATGCACAATTAAATTGAATGTTTGATATTTATTACAACAAACTGTAAGTCATATGTAAATTATGCTACTTTTTCACATGGGCTCAAATGCAAATTTGAAGCTCAATAGCATTTGAGAAGAAAGACTTGCAGTCATAAAACAATTGTAATGTGTTCATATAGGTGTCAGCTACAATGCACACCTTATACATTTTTTATAAATATTAAAATAAAGTGTTACTAAAGTTATATATATTGTTCTGTGTATGTTATTTCAAAGTCTAGATTGGTCGGATTAACCCTTTAACTGCCGCATCCCTTAAAACTTGATTGTCAGAGGGTTACTGTAAATGCTTATGCCCGCTGGGCACAGTTATCCTGATGCCACCGGGGTGGCGTTGCACTGATGGCTTGAGCCCGACATCGCTGCTTGCAGCTATATTTAGGGCTCAAGCCTGGAGGGCGAGAGCCCTATTGTTTTCCTTAGGATTATTATTTTTTTTTTTCTTTATTCTTCTAATTTTTTTCCAAGGTTTCGGGGGCTTTTGGGGTCCTTAACATACTCAAAAACTCTTGAAAATTGGCACACACCTTGGAACCTGCGGCCATTAGGGCCGGGCAGAATCTGATACACGGGCGTGGCACAGGGGCTCTACAGCGCCCCCTGTAGTACTGAGGGCCATATATCATGCATACTTGCACGTATACATATGAAACTTGGTACATATATATAACTCATCAAACCAAACAACTTTCACACTGCATGTCATAAGCTCCGCCCAACAGGAAGTTGGCTATTTAGGGTTTTATGAAAAACATATGCTCTGGAATTTGATATACTCCTCTGAGGAACTCCACCCGTTCACCACAAAACTCGGTGAACACGATCTCAAGACATTGGGGATGCTAAATTGCGAAGAGATTTTTGATATCTCGAACGGTTTGCCCGTGGCGAGGCGTTGAAATTATGGCGAGAAATGAGAAACAGGAAATGTCTAATAACATCCACATACATTTCCTGAATTTGATCAAACATAATTTGTTTGTTCGTTGTATGATACCGATCGTATATATGTGACTATTAGGAGTCAAAGTTATAGCGCCACCAACTGGCAGCAGGAAGTGAATCATTTTCAAAACGCTTTGAATTCAGCATCTTATTTTTACTTGATTTGCTTCAAACTTCATCAGAATAATGACAAAACACGGCCGAAGAAAATCTGTTGTGGGGATATTGATATCTAATATAGTGTTGCCATGGCAACGTGTCAAACTTGAATGTTCTGTTCTGGTGATTTTTAGGCAGACAACAAGCTCAGATTTACATGAAACTCGAAACAGATATCAGTATTAAAGATAGCTAAACCATGGAAAAAGCTTTGAAAAGGGCGTGGAAGAGGCACTCTATAGCGCCACCTTTTGTCAAAAGTGGGGGGGTTAGTTTTAGCTACAGACACCAAACTTGGTACATAAATTGTTCTTATCAAGACGGACAACTTTCTAATTCACAGTCATAAGCTACGATCAACAGGAAGTCGGCTATTTTGATTTGAATGTGTATTTTTGAGATTTTACAGTTGTAAAATTAATGAATACTCCTCACAGGGGAAGTACACTATACACACAAAACTTTGTCTACATGAAGAAAAAAACATCGAGGAACTTAAATTGCGAACAGATTTTGGTTAGCTTGAACGGTTTTGTCGTGGTGATTTTTTGAAATGACAGTAAAAAGTGAAACATTAATCGTCTTCTATTTTTAAATTGCAGCTTCCAAACCTTTAAAAAACATTTTTCATTTAGAAAACCAGTGATTCTGAGGAAATATGCATATTTTCATGACATTACAACACTGTATGATTAAAAGAAAATTAAAAAAACTGTCAGACATCTGATCTCACTCTGTCACTCTGTTTGAGGAATGTATGAGTGCTGACTGTGTGTGTGTGTGTGAGTGTGAGTGGGGGAGGGGTATGAGCTGAGTGGCAGACAGACAGAGAGAGAGAGAGAGAGAGAGACTTAAACAGAAAAAAAACTGTTTTTTAAATTGTTATTTTTTTGTTGTTGTTGCTAATTGTGCTGTTTTCATTACAGCTTAAGAAATATCTTAGGCCTTATCCTTTTCTGACAGTTTCAGGGATTAAAAAAAATCCTAAAAAACCTTATTTGTGCTGCAAATAATAGTTTCAAACTCATTTGATACTGACCTCTGACACCCTGTGACATGACATTTATTTGAATTTACATAATCTCATGGATGTAACAGTAAAACTGTTCAGCTCACAGATGAAGACTAAGCTGTAATGCAAGCAGAACTATTTCACAAATGCTTATAGGTTAATGAAATCATAACAAAACATTTTTACATTATTTAAGGATTTGGTAACACTTTAAAATAATGTCTCAATTGTTAACATTAGTAAATGCATTGGTAACACTTCATAATAGCTGCAATTCTTAGCTAAGCATTAGTAAATAGTCAGTTCATGCTTTATATAGCCTTCTCCCAAAATTAATATTTTAGTAAGCATTTTATAAATACAGCTATAATTAAATTGTTCATGGTTTATATGCACATTTATTTTGAAGAGATTAAAGGCAGTAATCTTCCTAAAAAAATGTAAAATAAAAAATAAAATAAATAAAATAAACAAACACAGAACTCATAAATATTTATTTCAAGATGCAATAAAAGAAAACTGTACACTTGAATTTATATATATATATATATATATATATATATATATACACACACACACACACAATTGCATAAGTTTATATTGAACATTTTTTATCAAGTGTACAGCTAATAATAGTAATAATAATAATGCATTTTATTTAGTTTTAGCTACAGACACCAAACTTGGTACATAAATTGTTCTTATCAAGACGGACAACTTTCTAATTTACAGTCATAAGCTACAACCAACAGGAAGTCCGCTATTTTGATTTGAATATGGATTTTTGGGAAGATTATTTTGTGAATTAATGAATACTCCTCACAGGGGAAGTACACTATACACACCAAACTTTGTCTACATGAAGAAAAAACATTGAGGAACTTAAATTGCGAACAGATTTTGGTTAGCTTGAACTGTTTTGTCGTGGTGATTTTTTGAAATGACAGTAAAAAGGGAAACATTAATTGTCTTGTATGTTTAAATTGCAGCTTCCAAACACTTCAAAGCATTTGTTCATACAGAGATCAAATCATTCTGAGGAAATATGCATAGTTTCACGACTTAACAACACTGTATTGATAAAAGAAAATGTGAAAACTATCAGACTTCTCAACTGACATGATCTCACTCTGGCCACTCTGGCCACTCTGTCTGTGTGAGGAAAGGGAGGGGGAGAGGGAGGGGGAGTGTGAGGGGGTTGGTGACTGTGAATTTTTGGTGACTGACAGTGTGTGTGGATTGTAGGGAGGGGCTGTCTGGCAGAGAGAGAGAGACAGAGAGAGAGAGAGAGAGAGAGAGAGAGAGAGACCTAATCATCCCTTTAATAATCAGGAAAAAAAATCTGTATTTTAAATTGTAATTGTTTTTGTTGTTGCTAATGGTGTTTTTTTTCCCCTTTCATTACAGGTTAAGAAATATCTCAGGCCTTATCCTTTTCTGACAGTTTTAGGGATTTAAAAACATCCTAAGAATCCTTATTTGTGCTGCAAATAATTTCAAATTTTTTTTTTTTTTACAAATTTCAAACTCATTTGATACTGACCTATGACAACCTGTGACTTGACATGACATTTATTAATCTCATGGATGTAACAGTAAAACTCTTCAACTGACAGATAAAGCTGCAATGCAAGCAAAACTATTTCACAAATGCTTATAGGTCATTAAAATCATTACAAAACACTAATAAATTATTAATTTGTTAACATTAGTAAATGCATTGGTAACACTTTATAATAACTGCACTCATTAGCTAAGCATTAGTAAATAGTTAATGATAATAAAGCCTTTTCCCTTAAGAATAGTCATTATTAAGCAGTAATACATCTATAAATAAATTGTTCTTGGTTTAAAATCACATATATTACAAAGGAGATTAAAGTCTCAGTTGTCTTATAAATAAATAAATAAACACAACCCAGTTTGATTCAGAATTCAGAAATATTTATCTCAAGATGCAATAAAAGGAAACTACAATTGAATAGGTTTTGAGCGATTCTTGAAGGACTAGCATCACCTCCTCTTGTACGATGGTTTGAGGAATATATCTTCCAGATAGTACCGCCTCTCCCTATATGCAGAGTATGCAGTCTTCGTAGGGCACCAACTCCCAGAGGGGGCACCATCCCAGTTGCTCAAAAAACAAAAAAAACAAACATGCACACAAACATTCTCCCATTCGAGAATCTCAAATTTAGGGACCGTCTCTAAAGTTACATGTGATATTGTTATACACTTTTCTAACGTCAGTAGCATTTGAAGAGAATGACTTACAGTCATAAAAACAACTGTAATTGTTCATCTAGGTGACAGCTATAATGCACAATTAATTTGAATGTTTAATATTTATTACATCAAACTGTAAGTCATATGTATATTATGCTACTTTTACACATGGGCTCAAATGCAAATTTGAAGCTCAATAGCATTTGAGAAGAAAGACTTGCAGTCACAAAACAATTGTAATGTGTTCATATAGGTGTCAGCTACAATGCACACCTTATACATTTTTTATAAATAGTAAAATAAAGTGTTACTAAAGTTAAATATATTGTTCTGTGTATGTGATTTCAAAGTCTAGATTGGTCGGATTAACCCTTTAACTGTGTGTAATCCCTTAAAACTTGATTGTCAGAGGGTTACTGTAAATGCTTATGCCCGCTGGGCACAATTTTCCCGATGCCACCGGGGTGGCGTTGCACTGATGGCTTGAGCCCGACATCGCTGCTTGCAGCTATATTTATTCTTCTTCTTCTTCTTCTCCCGAATGAATCGCATTTTTGAGGGCTTTAACATGCTCAAAAAGTCATGAAACTTTGCACACGCGTCAAACCTGGTGAAAATTTTCGTCTGATATAGGATTCAGAAGAGGGTGTGGCAAAATGGCTCGACAGCGCCACCTATACCAAGAAAATCAACAGCCTTCCAGCTATGTTTCATGTACATGCACGAAAATTGGCACACATATGTAACACACCAATACCTACAAAAAAGACTCTTGGAGCGAAATTCTAAACCCAACAGGAAGTCGGTTATTTTTAATATTATGAGCATATTTTGTGTAAATTTGGTCATTTCCATGTGTTGTATTTTAACGAACTCCTCCTAGAGATTTCTTCAAATCAACACCAAATTTGGTATGCCTAATCTAAAGGCCTTTGCGATGTTAAATTACGAAGATCTTGAGTTTTCGTTGAAGGGCGTGTCCGTGGCGGCTTGGCGAATTTCGATGATTCGCCATGAAAAATGAAGTTTCTATAACTCAGACATACAATGTCCAATCTGCTCCACATGTTTCATGAGACTCCAAACCTGAACAGATTGACATGCCCATATTCAGTTATAGTCATAGCGCCACCTATTGGCAACAGGAAGTGACATATTTTACACTGCGACGAGCTACTCCTAGAAATTTTATGACATTAATGTCTTTTTTGTGGTCAGTCTAATCTAAAGGCCTGTGCGATGTTAAATTTTTAAGATCTTGAGTTTTCGTTAAAAGTCGTGTCCATGGCACTGTGACAAATTTTGATGTCTTGCCATGGGAATAAAAGATGTTATAACTCCTGCATAAAATGTCAGATCTTCCCTAAACTTCACATGTGTGATTAGAGTCCTGGCCTAAACACATCTGAAGGCCAATAGTCCATCTGGTGTGGCAAAATGGCTCGATAGCCCCACCTATACTCTTTCAACAGAGTGCGCCTCGAGCTATGTTTCACGTACATGTACAAAAATCGGTACACACATGTAACACACCAATACCTACAAAAAAGTCTCTTGGTACGAAATCCGAATCCCAACAGGAGGTTGGTTATTTAGAATTTTCTCAGCAAAATTGGCGTTGTTTTTGCCATTTTCAGGGGTTGTACTTTAACGAACTCCTCCCAGAGATTTATTCAGATCATCACCAAACTTGGTCAGTTAAATCTAAAGGCCTTTGCGATGTTAAATTGCGAAGATCTTGAGGTTTCATAAAAGGGCGTATCCTTGGCTGCCTGACAAATTTCCATGTTTCACCATGAAACAGGATGTTGCTGTAACTCAGACATACAATGTCCAATCTGCCCCAAACTTCACATGTTAGATAAGACTTCTGCCCTTAACAGATCAACATGCCCATATTCAGTTATAGTCATAGCGCCACCTGTTGGCAACAGGAAGTGACATATTTTACGCTGCGACAAACTATTTCTAGAAATCTTTTAACATCAATGTCTTTTTTGTGGCCAGTCTAATCTAAAGGCCTGTGCGATGTTCAGTTATGAAGATCTTGAGTTTTCGTTAAGTGGCGTTTCCATAATGCCATGACAAAATTTGATGTCTCGCCACAGCAAGAGAAGTTGTTGTAACTCAGGCATAAAATGTTCGATCTTCCCCAAACTTCACATGTTCGATAAGAGTCCTGCCTTGAACACATCTGAAGGCCAATATTCCATTATAATGATAGCGCCACCTGCTGGCAACCGGAAGATTGGCACAAAAATGGAATAAACATTGATATATTCTACATATATTTATGAGTTTAAACGCATATTTCTCACCGTTCACCTATTCACTAAAGCCACTCGCTGCCGGTGAGCCCGGGTGCGAGGGCCCGTTCATCGCTGCTTGCAGCTTTAATTTTAAGATGTACTCTTAATATACATATAATGCATTTTGTTGCTCTTTTGTTGATTTTGATTGCTTCCATTGTCCTAATTTGTAAGTCGCTTTTTATAAAACCATCTGCTGAATGACTAAATGTAAATTTAAGTGTATTTATGTAAGTGTTATAGATAGTTTGTGTTTCTGGTGTAGAACCAAAGTTTATTTTTCCTAATTTAAAGCTGTATATTGAGCAGCGGACAATGTTAAATCCTTATACAAGATACATGATACAATATACTGTGTCTTGCATGCAACGAGATACTGTCATATTAGTTGGGTTCTTGTGAAAACTGAAACTTAGAAATGAGTGACATGCATTTTCGAAAAAGCTATGTAAACAGTTTTACCTTATGTTTGTTTTAAACTTAAGATGCTAACCATATTACTCATTGCCAAGTAAAAATATCCAAGCATTTGCCTTTGTCATCATTAAATCATTTTTAAAAACAAATCTCAGAACAGAAACAAGAAACAGGAAGTGGTTTATTACTGCTGTGCTACTCAATTGTACAACTAAATATGTAGGTTATTTCTAATGTGTCAAAAAAAAAACTGACTATTATCATTGCTTTTGTGCAGTAGAGTTCCCTGTACTGCACCAAAAGCCCCCTAGAACTCCTGGGGAATTTTGAGTAATCAAAAACATCTCAGTGTTAGGTTTAGATATGGTGGCTTCACAGCAAGGTCTTGTGATTAGGAGTGCTTTCATGAATAATGCAGTTAGAAAGTGTTTTGATGTATAGTGTAGTAGTGTAGAATTTCTGTTACTTTTATGTAGTTGTTTGGCCAGCAGTGTTCAACTTGTGCAGTCAACCTGTCAACTTGTGAAGCTAAATTGTTTTGTTGGTTACCAAAGCAGTACTTTGGTAAAGGATGCTAAAACAGATGTCGATTATGGAGAGCCACTATTATAGCTGTTCTACTAAAGAAATAAGCCGTGTTACAGTAATTTTACAATGAATGGTAAAGGGATAAAATTATTATAAAAACTTAACATACTATATGAAAAACATCAGATTACATCAAGTTGTTGCAAATCTTTCAGTTACATTTCAAGAAGTTCTGAAGGGGGCAGCGGAAAGGCTGTTGTAATGATTATTTAAAAGCAAAACAACCATGTTATTAAAAGTGCACTTTTAAAACACTGGTATTTATTCAACTAATAGCAAAGCTCTCGAATGGCAACTCCAATAAAAAATCTACTTAGGCTTAGTTGAAAAACATACATCTACAAATCGTAGCCAAAGGTTTTGAGAATTACATAAATATTAGTTTTTAAACAGTTTGCTGCTAAACTGCTTTTAGATCTTTGTTTCAGTTGTTTCTGTGATGTACTGAAATATAATTACAAGCACTTCATACGTTTCAAAGGCTTTTATCAACACTTACATGACATTTATGCAAAGAACCAGTATTTGCAGTGTTGGCCCTTCTTTTTCAGGACCTCTGCAATTCGACTGGGTATGCTCTCAATCAACTTCTGGGCCAAATTCTGACTGATAGCAACCCATTCTTTCATAATCACTTCTTGGAGTTTGTCAGAATTAGTGGGTTTTTGTTTGTCCACTTGCCTCTTGAGGATTGACCACAAGTTCTCAATGGGATTAAGATCTGGGAAGTTTCCAGGCCATGGGCCCAAAATTTCAACATTCTGGTCCCCGAGCCATTTAGTTATCACTTTTGCCTTATGGCACGGTGCTCCATCATGCAGGAAAATGCTTTGTTCCTCACCAAACCGAGCACCACCATCTGTTGTCCGCCAAAGTCCCTGTGTCACCATTCCATCAGCCTTGTGTCCGCCCACCTGCGTTTCCTGTGATTCGTCGAGTATATCTGACTCTTGTGCTGTTTGTCAATAAACACGCCTTGCGATTACATCCTGTCTCTGTCTTATGTAACAGAACGATCTGACCATTATGGATGTAGCAGGCGCTCCCACGTGGGACGAGTTTGCGACTCGAAGCATCACTAGAATGGACACCCAGGAGGAGAACATCTCACTCACAGGGAGGGTGGTCCAAGCGCTTGTGACACAGGTATCCGAGCTCACCCAGCAGATACAACAGCTACGAGTCTCCACTGCGCCACCCACACCGCCGACTCCACCCTCCTTTTCCAGAACCGCAGCAGCAGCGAGAGACGAGACTGCCGACACCAGAAGGTTATTCAGGTGAACCAGAGTTTTGCAGAGCTTTTCTGACCCGATGTTCTATGCACTTTGCATTACAGCCTCAGATGTTCAACCAAGAGCGATCCAAGGTGGAGTTTGTGCTGACGCTACTTTCCGGCAGGGTGGCTCTCTGGGGAACGGCGGTGTGGGAGAATCAAGACCCCTGCTGCGCCTCGTTCCAGGCACTCTCCGAAGAGATGAGGAGGGTTTTCGATCGGGTGGTGGCGGGTAGGGAGGCGGCCAGACTACTCGCCGATCTCCGCCAAGGTCACGGTTCGGTGTCAGAGTATTCCATCCAGTTCCGCACTCTGGCTGCAGAGTGCCGATGGAACAAGGAGGTGCAGTGGGACAGATTCCTGCATGGGTTGGCTGACCGTATTCAGAGGGAGATTTATATGCTGGACCTTCCCACTAGTCTCAATGGACTTATAGAATTAGCACTTGAGTGGATGCTCGCCTGAGCAGAATGGGCCGTTTCCAACAAGACCACCAGTTCGTGGCATGGAGACCAGACGTCCGGAATTCCTGGATACAATCAGTCCCTCTTACAATCCGGAGCTCCGTGCAGGTGGGTAGAGCTCGGTTTTCCCAGGAGGAGAAGGAATGGCGGAGATCCCAAAGACTATGCCTTTACTGCTGGAGGGCGGGCCACTTCATCCACTCATGCCCGTTAAAAGATCAAGCCCGGTAGTAACTATGAGGCTACTATCGGGTGGGATCTCCACCGGGTAGACCTCATCCTCACCATCATCATCTACTCTCCTTCCGGTAAGACTAAGGTGGGCAACCAACACTCATGACACCCAGGCCTTAGTGGATTCAGGGGCAGAAGGTAATTTTATGGATGTAGAACTGGCTCACCACCTCCACATTCCTACCACCCCCCCTCACGTACAAGATTTCTGTCAATGCTCTCAATGGACAACAGCTTCCTAACATTACACATGCTACTGAACCCTCTCATCACGTCTGGCAACCACACTGAGACAATAGCATTCCTCCTCATGAACTCACCTCTGGCACCCATCGTACTTGGTCATCCTTGGTTCACACAACACAATCCCAGAGTCGATTGGGGGCACAATTCTATCTCTATGTGGAGTAATTCTTGTCATGAGTCATGTCTAGTGTCTGCGTGTTCGTCTGTACCTGTGTCTGTGTTCCAGGAGGAGGTGGTGAATTTATCTAATGTGCCCGAAGAGTACCAGGACATGAGAGAAGTGTTCAGTAAGTCTTGTGCTGCTTCTCTTCCTCCTCATCGTCCCTATGACTGTGCCATAGACTTAGTACCAGGTGAGTCTCCGCCTAAGGGCAAGTTATATTCACTTTTGAGTGTAGTTTAGGTTACCAGCCAGCAGTTTTTGCCAGTACGGAATCCGAAGTCGCGGTTCCCTCCGCTCACGCCTTCGTCCAGAGGTGTCACCACACTTGGACTAGAGCCCGTGAGACTCTTCTCCAAGTCGGGGCTCGCACCAAGGCCAAGGCCGATCGCCACCGGTCAAAGCCTCCCGTGTACGTCGTTGGTCAAAAAGTGTGGCTTTCTACTAAGAACATCCCTTTCCACTCCGTCTCTAATAAGCTTGCTCCCAAATTTATTGGCCCGTTTCCTGTCACAAAAATCATTAGTCTGGTGGCAGTCTGCCTCAAACTTCCTCCTACGTACAGCAGAATTCACCCCGCCTTCCATGTATCAAAGATCAAACCCGTGTTTTGGGCACCTATTAATCCGCCTGTCCCGGTTCCTCCCCCGCCGCGTCTCGTAGATGGGGAACCTACTTATTTGGTTAGTCGTATTCTGGATTTGAGAAGGAGGGGACGCAGATTTCAGTACCTGGTGGACTGGGAGGGTTGCGGTCCGGAGGAGAGAAGTTGGGTTCCTGCTAGAGACATTCTGGATCACTCTCTGATCAATGATTACAATCGTCAGGTAAGTCTGCCAGGGAACGCCAGGAGGCGTTCTTAGGGGAGGGGGTACTGTCACGGTTCATGAATTCACTCTCTCTCTCTCGTCTAGCGTGCTGTTGTGTGTGTGTCTGTGGGTTCAATTCAATTCAATTCAATTCAAGTTTATTTGTATAGCGCTTTTTACAAAACAAATCGTTACAAAGCAACTTTACAGAAAATTATGTTTCTACAATATTTAGTAGTAGCTAGTAGTTTGTGCACATTTGACAGGATTTTAGAAAAACTAAAAAATAATAATAATACAAGACGTAGTCAGCTAGACGATGAACTATCAATATTATTAATTAAGTTATTATATGATTAAGTCACACATTTAGGAATAATTGTTAGTTCTGTTTGTTGATTCAGGGTCAGCATCATCTGAGGTCCTCTGAGGGTCAGCATCATCTCTTCTCAGGTGTTCTGGATCCAGACTGGAGCTTGTGTAAATCCTAGTTACCACGGGATGTGAATCCCGTGGCAAAACATAGAAACAAAATACAGACATCATTAGCATAGCTGCTGATCCAACAAAGTAAAATTAGTTTAACCCAAGCTAATGAATAAAAATGCACCTTTGATCAGATGCAACTACACTCACAATTAAAAAGATACATTATTCGAATGCTTGGCGAAAGAGATGTGTTTTTAATCTAGATTTAAACAAAGAGAGTGTGTCTGAACCCCGAACATTATCAGGAAGGCTATTCCAGAGTTTGGGAGCCAAATGTGAGAAAGCTCTACCTCCTTTAGTGGACTTTGCTATCCTAGGAACTACCAAAAGTCCAGCGTTTTGTGACCTTAGGGTGCGTGATGGGTTGTAACGTGGTAGAAGGCTAGTTAGGTACGCTGGAGCTAAACCATTTAGGGCCTTATAGGTAAGTAATGATAATTTGTAACTGATGCGGAACTTAATAGGTAGCCAGTGCAGAGACTGTAAAATTGGGGTAATATGATCATATTTTCTTGACCTCGTAAGGACTCTCGCTGCTGCATTTTGGACGACCTGTAGCTTGTTTATTGACGAAGCAGGACAACCACCTAGAAGTGCATTACAATAGTCCAGTCTAGAGGTCATGAATGCATGAACTAGCTTTTCTGCATCAGAAACAGATAACATGTTTCGTAGCTTGGCAATGTTTCTAAGATGGAAGAATGCAATTTTTGTAACATTGGAAATATGATTTTCAAAAGACAAATTGCTGTCTAATATAACACCCAGATTTCTGACTGTAGAGGAAGTAACAGTACATCCGTCTAGTTGCAGATTGTAATCTACAAGATTCTGTGTAGTGTTTTTTGGTCCAATAATTAATATCTCCGTCTTATCCGAATTTAATTGGAGAAAATTCTTTGTCATCCAATCTTTTACATTTTTAACACACTCTGTTAGCTTAGATAATTGGGAAGTTTCATCTGGTCTCGTTGATATATATAGCTGAGTATCATCAGCATAACAGTGGAAGCTAATTCCGTATTTTCTAATAATATTACCAAGGGGCAACATGTATATTGAAAATAGAAGGGGACCTAGGACGGATCCTTGTGGCACTCCATATTTTACTGATGATAAATGAGATGACTCCCCATTTAAGTAAACAAAATGGTAGCGATCGGACAGGTAGGATCTAAACCATCTTAGAGCCTGCCCTTGAATACCTGTATAGTTTTGTAATCTATCTATGAGTATGTCATGATCTATGGTGTCGAACGCAGCACTAAGATCAAGTAAGACTAGAAATGAGATGCAGCCTTGGTCTGACGCAAGGAGCAGGTCATTTGTAATTTTAACAAGTGCAGTTTCTGTGCTATGGTGGGGCCTAAAACCTGACTGAAATTCTTCATACAGATCATTTTTATGCAGGAAGGTGCTCAATTGAGCAGACACAACTTTTTCTAAAATTTTAGACATAAATGGAAGATTTGAAATAGGCCTATAATTTGCCAGTACACTAGGATCTAGTTTTGGTTTCTTAATAAGAGGCTTGATAACCGCCAGCTTGAATGGTTTTGGGACGTGTCCTAAAGATAACGACGAGTTTATGATATTGAGAAGCGGTTCTTCGGCTACAGGTAACAGCTCTTTCAGTAATTTAGTGGGTACAGGATCTAATAAACATGTTGTTGGTTTAGATACAGTGATAAGTTTATTTAGCTCCTCCTGTCCTATGGTTGTAAAGCATTGCAGTTTATGTTTGGGTGCGATAGATGAAACTGAAGTGTTAGATGCTGTAGAATCTACATTCGCTATTGTATTTCTAATGTTATCTATTTTATCAGTGAAGAAATTCATAAAGTCATTACTATTTAACGTTGGTGAAATATTTGAATCAGGTGGCGTCTGGTAATTTGTTAACTTAGCCACTGTGTTAAATAAAAACCTTGGATTGTTTTGGTTATTTTCAATGAGTTTGTGTATATGCTCTGCCCTAGCAGTTTTTAGAGCCTGTCTATAGCTGGACATACTGTTTTTCCATGCAATTCTAAAAACTTCTAAGTTAGTTTTTCTCCATTTGCGTTCAAGACTACGAGTTACTTTCTTGAGAGAGTGAGTATTACTGTTATACCATGGTACAGTACGTTTTTCTCTAACTTTTTTCAATTTGATTGGGGCAACAGCTTCTAATGTATTAGAGAAAATAGTGCCCATGTTGTCAGTAATTTTGTCTAATTCATGTGTATTTTTGGGTACAAATAGCAGTTGAGATAGATCAGGCAGGTTATTTGCGAATCTGTCTTTGGTGGCTGGAACAATAGTTCTGCCCAGACGGTATCGCTGCGACATATAGTTAATATCAGTTATACGCAGCATGCACGATACAAGGAAATGGTCTGTAATATCATCACTTTGAGGTACAATATCTATAGCAGTAAGATCGATGCCATGCGATATAATTAAATCTAGTGTATGATTAAAACGATGAGTGGGCCCGGTGACATTTTGCTTGACTCCAAAGGAGTTTATTAGGTCAGTAAACGCAAGTCCTAATGTATCATTTGTATTATCAACGTGAATATTAAAATCTCCCATGATTAGCGCCTTATCAACTGTAACTAGAAGGTCTGAGAGGAAATCTGCAAATTCTTTGAGGAATTCTGTATACGGCCCTGGTGGTCTATACACAGTAGCCAGAGCAAGAGATACATTAGATTTCTTTTGCATGTCTGACAGAGTAACATTTAGCATTAGTATTTCAAAAGAGTTAAACCTGTATCCTGTTTTCTGGGTAACATTGAGAATATCACTATATATTGTTGCAACACCCCCGCCACGACCAGTCTGACGGGGCTCATGCTTATAACAGTAGTTTGGTGGAGTAGACTCATTTAGACCAAAATAATCATTTGGTTTTAGCCAGGTTTCAGTCAAGCAGAGTAAATCAAAACTATTATCTGTGATCATTTCATTTACAATAACTGCTTTTGGTGTGAGTGATCTAATATTTATGAGCCCAAACTTTAAAAATTGTTTTTGTTCATTTACTTTACATTTTTCTGGTTTAATTACGATAAGATTTTTTCTAGATCCTACATTATATTTATATTTATATTTTGACCTCACTATTCTGGGAACAGACACAGTCTTAATAGGTTTTACAGCACAAGTACTTTTATCATTTAAGCGGGTGGAACAAAACTCATCATAATGGTTATTTGAGAATTGACTTACTAGTCACATGGAGCGAAGTGTCCTGGAGATGTTGTCAGAAAGCAGCTCCGCTCCGATTCCGCTGGGGTGTAATCCATCAGCGCGAAACAGTCTAGGACGCTCCCAGAAAAGATTCCAGTTATTAACAAATAGCAGTTTCTGTTCTTTACACCATGACAACAACCATTCATTTAAAGCAAAAAGTCTACTGAACCTTTCGTGTCCTCGTCGATACGTGGGCAGTGGTCCTGACACGATGATCGTCGCCGCGGGCGTCGTGCTGCGAACCGTCTCGATCAGGCTCCTGAAGTCCCTCTTCAGCGTCTCCGTCTGCCGCAGCGTGGTGTCGTTAACCCCGGCGTGAAGCACGACCGCTCTCGGGCTCTCGTCGTCCTTCAGGATCGCGGGTATCTGCGCAGAAACATCGAGAACACGAGCACCAGGCAAACAATGAGTGTGCACTTTACCTTCGGCTAACGTTAATCACCAACAACTTTTATTCTTGTTCACACAAATTATGATTACAAGGGCAGACAAGTGATGGCCATCCTGCAAGACTTATTTTTATGTGGTTCCTTGTACAATATATGACCCCAAAACACTTTTATCATAGTGCTTGATTGGGTGTGGTCACTGATCAGCGATGATCAGCAGCGCCAGCTGGTTTCAATTGTTTGTCACCTATATAAGTTCAGTAACTTGTGTTTCATGTTGTCAGATCATTGTTTCTCCCCGGTGTGCTCCCATACCTGTTCCTGTGTCCCTAGTTCCTGCCTGAGTTTTCCTGTTATCGTCGTTGTTCCTGGATCTTCACTCTGCACTGGATTACCGATCAAGGGATCATAACGGGACCGAGCACCACCATCTGTTGTCTACCGAAGTCCCTGTGTCACCATTGCATCAGCCTTGTGTCCACCCACCTGTGATTCGTTCTTGTGCTGTTTGTCAATAAACACGCCTTGCAATTACATCCTGTCTCTGTCTTAC
The DNA here is from genome assembly GCF_003368295.1 of Carassius auratus. NCBI lineage: Eukaryota > Metazoa > Chordata > Actinopteri > Cypriniformes > Cyprinidae > Carassius > Carassius auratus. The sequence goes on along the minus strand of NC_039291.1, from coordinate 4,977,485 downwards.
GTAACATTAAGTTAATTTTCATGGCAAAGAAGGACTATGCAATTCATCTGATCACTCTTCATAACATTCTGGGGTATATGCAAATTGCTATTATAAAAACTTAAGCAGCAACTTTTCCAATTTCCAATATTTATGTAATTCTCAAAACTTTTGGCCACGATGTACCTACATTTTTTTCAAAACTCCAAAAACAAACCTGTACATACAGTTCACTGCAGTTTCCTGCTGAAATGAACACTAGTGGTAGTAAATCACCAACAACTTTTATTCTTGTTCACACAAATTATGATTACAAGGGCAGACAAGTGATGGCCATCCTGCAAGACTTATTTTTATGTGGTTCCTTGTACAATATATGACCCCAAAACACTTTTATCATAGTGCTTGATTTGTAAAATAATACATCTTAATTTTTGCATCACATATCTCCAACTCCATATGTAGGCCTATGCCTTTTCTGATGTAGTAAACTTGCTTGGCAGCTTTCCTGGTACAGTACTGTACTTGTAATGTTAAGCGCTCAGGTACAAGTCCTGTGAAAAATTAACCATGATAAAAGAGATCAAAGACTTGTAAAAGCCATCTAAAAAGGCATGGCTGCTTTAGCAAAATCATTTCATATAAAATTTGCTTTTGTTAACATTATCTGTCAGGTTTAGAGTAGGTCTTATTTCAAATGCTGCACTTATACAAAGAAGATTAGTAGGAGCAGGATATTTAGTGTTTTCATAGCTCAGGTCTTAAAAAAGTTGTTGGAGGCCTTTGTTGTTTTGCCTTAGTCAGTTTGTGGTTATGCTCTGTGTCAAACCGATCTGTGTTCTCATACAAGTCTAGTAATTAGATGAGTCATTGGAAGCATGCAATTCAAATGGGCTTTCAAGTTAGGTACAGAATAAAATGTGGCGTAACGACTACGAGAAAGTTTCAGAGGACCAGCTTTAATCTCTGTAACCTTATTCCAACCTGAGTGTAACTAACATAGCCTGATTACCCTGTTTAATTAAAATCTCCCATAAGACACAATGAACTTGCTACATTGTTAGGAAAATGGCATCTACGCTAATATTAGTCTGTTTCTCTCTTATTCTGAGGTCACTGTAGCCACCAGATCTATATCCAGGTCAGATGGCCACTACAGTAAACCGGATCCAGTACATACCCATCCCAGATGGTGGATCAGCACCTAGAGAGGACCTCTACAGTCCTGAATGTCAGCGGAGATCAGGACAACTATATGAGCCCCAGAGACAGATCCACATCCAAGACCTTGTCTCCCATATGGCTATCGGGACAAAACCACAGGAAACAAATTATTCTTCTGCACATTCTGACTTTGCTGCAGCCTGAAATTGAACAGCTGGTTTCGTCTGGTCAGAGGAGAACTGGCCCCCCAACTGAGCCTGGTTTCACCAAAGATTTTTTCTCCATTCTGTCACCGATGGAGTTTTGGTTCCCTACCACTGTCACCTCTGGCTTGCTTAGTTGTGAACAGTTAATTACCAGCATTTTTGTTGACTTGACTGCACAGATATTATTTAACTGAGCTGGATGATGACATCACTGAATTTAATGATGAACTGCCCTTTTAGCATTATTGATGCACTATTTTCCTATTTAATGCTGTTCAGTTGCATTGACACAATCTGTATTGTTAAAAGTGATATATATATATATATATATATATATATATATATATATATATATATATATATATATATATATATATATATATATAAGGTAAATGAAGTAGAACCACCACACTAACTGAGCATTCCACCAGCCGATTAATCTGCTAGTTTAGCCTATGCCTTATATAAATGTTTGTAACCTTCAGCATACTAGTTTAGCAGTGCATTAACCATTTAGCCTGTTAGTTCAGCTGAGTTATAATGTAGCCTACCATCTCAGTACTCTGATTAGCCTGCTAGCTTATCCTATAACCTATATATGTAGATGTTCAAATTTAACATTTATCATGATATCTTTACATTCTAGCCCATTTGCCTGCTGGCCTTGACAAATGTCAAGTTATGATTTTATACATATTACATATTTCTGTTTGATCAGGCATTACAAACATATATCTTTAGGGTTCAAGGCAGACTTTATTTAATGGACAGAACCTCACATTGTTCAGAACTGGCTTTATAAATCTATAATGTGCTGGTTTTCAAAGAAAAACACATATAAACTGATGTTTGTGAGCGCATGTTGTGGACCAGAGAAAATATAGATTTTGTTTTTTATTCATTTATTTATTTTGTTAACATTTTCTCAGGGTGTTTATTCTCACAGTTGATCACAGGTGATTCCTTTTGTCTAACACACTGCTTTTAGCCCTGTATGTGTTACATCCTGTTAGAACACTTTCCCAGACTCTGCACTGCTTGGTCCCGGAGACGTCCGTTTCGTTTTGCGTTATTGTGGTCTAAACTGAGAAAGAAAAACGACAAACCTTTGGGCACGACACCTCATCTTCATAGTACCATCTCAAGTTCCTTTGTAGAAAAACTTGGTACCTGATTAGTGAAACTGTCAAATCAGGTTTTGCTACTGAAACCCCCTTGTGTAAGACATGGAGGATGTTTTCAGATGTATGACTTTCACACCAAAAATACTTTGCTCTATATATGTTTCTCAAGAGAAGTGACAGCCCAAGATTACATTTGTACACCTGCTAACTATAAGGACATTGTTTTGACAAATTTAATTTACATGTCGTAAAAATGTTATGTTCAAAATATACTTCATGTAGAAACATCTTAACCAGTAAAAGTAAAAAATACATATTTAATATGACTTAATTAATTTGACTACATTAAATCATACCAACAAAAGTTATTTTATCCGTCAGATCACAACTAACAATGTTGCAATATTCTTACACCAAATCTGCAGTGCTCATCAAGATATACCAGTGATTCATTCGTGAAATCAGTTTGCCCAATTTAACCAAGAGTTGAGTTGAGTAAAGTCCTTTCATTCAGTTTTTGCTTGAGAAGTGCTGTCCCATGACGGGAATAAGCCAGCTATTTGTGAGGGGTTAACGTAAAAGGAACTAAGAAAAACTCAAAGGTCAGGGAAGAAAAAGAGAAAGTGGAAGTAAACAAGGCATAGAGGGTTTGAAAGCCTAACTGGGTTTTTCCAAATTTGTTGTATCTGACTAAAATTGTATTTGGTTAATATCAAAGTGATGCTATAAGACGATCTGCCACATGGAGAAGGTTTTACAAAGGCAGTATCCACATAATCATAAGATTCTGAATAAAATTCCAATTACAATGTAGTGGTTTTGTATGTTGTTTTCAAACACAAAATTAAAGTTTTAGGGGGAACGCAATACTTTGATGACAGAAGGCAAATGTTCTGCAAGCGAATTCAAGTTTTTTGGGGGAATGCAATCATTTTGTGAGGCTCATTGTTTGTGTCCATTATATAGTTTAATTATAGGCTCACAGTGTGACCACTTACTGCCATATAATGCGACAACATGACCAGACTGTTAGATGTGACAGTAAAATGATATTCAATGCTTGGAGATATGTTTAGTTCTAAAGAATGTTCAAAACACACAATTCTGTTATTTTATGATAGTGAAAAGTTAGTCACACCCTCATCATCTAACTTTTATTTTATTTATTTATTTATTTTTCTTTCTTGTTATTTTTGATTCTGTTGTTTTCTCTTCTTCTGTTAAGGTCATGCAAGTCCCTGTATTCCTATGTTAAATTATATTGATTATACAAGCATTACAGGTGAGTTAAAATTTTTGAGTTCAAACAGACATACAAAAAATATATTTGTGATTTGGTCACAATCACAAGCCAGAGGCGACGCGGCAAGGAACCGAAACTCCATCGGTGACAGAGTGGAGCAAAAAAACCTTGGGAGAAACCATGCTCAGTTGGGGGGCCAGTTCTCCTTTGACCAGACGAAACCAGCAGTTCAATTCAAGGCTGCTTCAAAGTCAGATTGTGCAGAAGAATCATCTGTTTCTTGTGGTCTTGTCCTGGTGGTCATCTGAGACAAGGTCTTTACAGGGGATGTGTATCTGGGGCTCTAGTTGTCCTGGTCTCCGCTGTCTTTCAGGGATGTAGAGGTCTTTTCTAGGTGCTGATCCACCATCTGGTCTGGATACGTACTGGATCCGGGTAACTGCAGTGACCCTCTGATCTGGATACAGACTGGATCTGGTGGCTACGGTGACCTCGGAATAAGAGAGAAACAGACTAATATTAGCGTAGATGCCATTCTTCTAATGATGAAGCAAGTACATTGGGTGTTATGGGAAGTGTTCCCAGTTCCGGTTAACCTAATTAATGCAGCCTAAAAATCCTTTAACGGATTTGGATATTAAAAGCATATTAGTATGTTATGTGTAAGCCAGGTTAAAGAGATGGGTCTTTAATCTGGATTTAAACCGCAAGAGTGTGTCTTCCTCCCGAACAATGTTAGGCAGGTTATTCCAGAGTTTAGGCGCCAGATAGGAAAAGGATCTGCTGCCCGCAAATGATTTTGATATTCTAGGTATTGCCTGAGTTTTGAGAACGTAGCAGACGTAGAGGATTATAATGTAAAAGGAGCTCATTCAAATACTGAGGTGCTAAACCATTCAGGGCTTTATAAGTAATAAGCAATATTTTAAAATCTATACGATGTTTGATCGGGAGCCAGTGCAAGTGTTGACAGGACCGCGCTAATATGGTCATACTTCCTGGTTCTACTGTAGAAAGAACTCTTGATGCTGCATTTTGGACTAGCTGTAGTTGTTTACTAAGTGTGCAGAACAACCACCCAATAAAGCATTACAATAATCTAACCTTGAGGTCATAAATGCAAAGATTAACATTTCTGCATTTAACATTGAGAGCATAGGCCATAATTTAGATATATTTTTGACATGGAAAAATGCAGTTTAACAAATGCTAGAAACGTGGCTTTCTAAGGAAAGATTGTGATCAAATAGCACACCCAGGTTCCTAACTGATGACGAAGAATTGACAGAGCAACCATCAAGTCTTAGACAGTTTTGTAGGTAATTACATGCATAGTTTTTAGTTTTTAGCAGTGAAAAATTACTCCTCATCCAGTTTTTATGCATACCAGTAGTTTTCAAATTGGAGTGTTTCACCGGGCCGCGAAGAAATATAGAGCTGAGTATCATCAGCATAACAGTGAAAGCTAACACCATGTTTCCTGATGATATCTCCCAAGGGTAACATATAAAGCGTGAAGAGTAGCACCCTAGTACTGAGCCTTGAGGTACTCCATACTGCACTTGTGATTGATATGATACATCTTCATTCACTGCAACGAACTGATGGCAGTCATATAAGTATGATTTAAACCATGCTAATGCACTTCCATTAATGCCAACAAAGTGTTCAAGTCTATGCAAAAGAATGTTGTGGTCAATTGTGTCAAATGCAGCACTAAGATCCAATGAAACTAATAGAGAGATACAACTACGATCAGATGATAAGAGCAGGTCATTTGTAACTCTAAGGAGAGCAGTCTCATTACTATGATACGGTCTAAATCCTATCTGTAAATCCTCACATATACCATTTTTCTCTAAGAAGGAATATAATTGTGAGGATACCACCTTTTCTAGTAATCAAATATGGTTACACTGTCAGTTTATACTTTTGTCAATTAAATTATCATTTACCCTTTTGTTTATTCCGTTGTTACCCTTGTTGTGTTTAATGTACCAAGTCTTGTATTTTATGTGTGAGTGTTTATTTATTTATTTATCACAGTCACACATGTTCATGCAATGTTATCGAGAGTATTTCTCCACATAAGTGTTGACTAACTCAAAACAGTAGAAATATTCAGAAATGTCATGCAAGTTGGCACCTTCATTTTAATGTTTATTAAGCACTTCTATTAACTTTTTCTTACAATGCATAGTGAAAGCAACAATAAGCCAGAGGGTTTCATCTTTTTACTCATAACAACCCACATCTCCACAAAGCAGCTTCAATCATTTTAGAGAGGACAGATACAGTTCAGAGCAGAAGGCAATGGATATCTACAGACTCCACCCAAAATGGATTTTTTTTTTTTATTTGTACATCGTAGATGCAGAACTGTCAAATGCATGGGCTGACGTGACTATTCTCAGACACGTGACTTTGTTTGTTTCTTATAACTAGTTCAAGTCAGTGGGGGGAAGCTTATTCATCATTGAACTGTTGTTATACTTTTGGTTATCTGTTGTGACTCCTGAGAGACAGAACATGGATGTCTTTACAACCTCAGACTGTAAGTATCACAATTCATGAAAATTTTTATTACATTTAATATGACCATGTAAACAATAAACAACCTTTTGAAAGACTGGAATTATAAATTAATAGGTATATTAGTCATCATGCAAGGCTATTTTTTGGGAAATGTTATTAACTGTTAACTGCTTTAGTCCTCTAAGTTCACTGTAAGTTGATTGAATAAAGTAACAAAAATAACTCTGTCTGTGTTTACCTGAATGATTTCGGGCTTACAGCAAGAATATAAATATGTGTTTTTATTTATTTATTTTTTTGAAAGGCTTTGAGACTCTTCATCACAGTTTCATGTTGCTGCTCTCTTCCATATAATATTTTGCACTAATCACAAGTTTTGTCTCTTAATAGATGAAAGTGATACTTTTAATTTCACACATTCGACAGACTCGGTGAGTATTATTATATTTATAAATAAAATTATACTCTGTGAAGTCCAAATTTTTGGTTTAAAAGTCTTCTGTGTTGCATATTATAATTTTTTAGTATATAGTATACTATGTAGTCACATTTTACATTAGTAACACCTTTAACTTATAAGTTCTGAAATACATCATCATGCTTTTTGTCATAACACAATCGTTCAAGTCAACATTAAATGCTGCCCACAGCAAATCTTAGTAAGTCAGTAAGCAGTTAAGTTCTGTTTCTGTATACTTGTTTGGACATAAAATGTCTTTTTCTGAAAATGTATTTTCAGTCAAGTAAAACTGCTTATCTTTATCTTCAAATCTCATGCACCTCTTGGTTTAAGATCATACAGACAGATTTCACTGTTTCCACCTTTTTTCTTATTTACTACACAAAGAAAAGATTTTCCACTGTGTGTGTCACATATCCTTTATCTGTCATGTATGTATGTCAGTATGGAACAGCATTTAGTATTTTACATGCTCCAAAGGGGGTCTGAGTATGAAGGCCCGGGGGTGGGGGGTTGACACTCTATCTGTTTGTGCACATTTTAAAAAGGGTTGAAAGAGGATGTGGATGCGGTGTACTTGTGTGGTTTCTCCACTAGAGACACCTGCATCTGAGCTAAGCTGTGGAACATTTCATAAATTTAGATTGTCAGAGCTCGCTGGGGCATGATGTCACACAGAGTCACACTTCACTGATCAACTGGATTACAGCTCCAAAATGGCGAGAGACTGTTGTACCACTGCAGACAGGAAGTGGTTGTCAATTGAGTAGAAGATTGTCTGAAAAGACAAAATGTGGGAAACAAACTTTTAAATTTCATAGTCAGCATTTTGAAAAGTGAGAATCTAATTTCAGTGAAATTAAATCATCAAACTGCCATGGTATGCAGAATTTAAATTACAAACTAGTAATATAATTTAAAGGAATATTTAATCCAACAATTACTTTCTCAACCTCATTTTGTTCCACCACCCCATGATTGAATGAAGTGAAGGAAAAATAAAGAAAAAAGGAGTAGAAGGGGAGGCGGATGGGATGGCAGAAGAATTGTTGCTGGGATGGTGCAATGACAGCCGCTTACATGCGTTCATAACTATGATTGACAGGACTAAATGATTAGGCTCCTCCAAAACCTATGTTTGGAACTTCATCTTATGAAGCCATATAACTGTATGTATGGCAACTTTAGACATGACACATTAGTTTTGATGGCAATAACATTGCAATGTCAATGGATGGACTTCTCTGTGATGTGAGAATCCCAATTCTACCCCTTAGCCCCTGCCCTTTCCCCTACCCCTCCATTCACGCGTTCACGTGCAGGGGTTGGGTAGAGGTCTTCACTGTGCACCCGAGACCCGTCGATCCAGAGTTAAAGCTCCCGTTTTTTGCGCTTTTTTGAAGCTTTGATTGTGTTTACAGTGTGCAATATAACATGTGTTCATGTTTCGCGTGTAAAAAAACACAGTATTTTTCAAAAAATTCACCTATCTGTATGCCGCTGTTTTTACTGTCATAAAAACGGGCTGATGATTTCCTTGTTCTATAAAGTCCCTCCTTCAAAAATACGTAACAAGTTCTGATTGGGCCAGCGGTTCATGTGTTATGATTCGACACCAGCTTAAAAGCAGGCTGACCTCCTGGTAATGCGATTGGACTCGTTTTGAAGTAGTTTTGAGAAGCAAGAGGGCAGGAGCATGTGCTGGAGATGTACTTATAATCACAGGAGCGTTTTTATTGACAAGATGAGCATGAAAATCGCATCTGTTTTTTTTGCACAGCCCTAACATTTAGTTTACAAAGCTAAACAGCGTTGCCCTTTGTGTAGTAAGTTACAGAAACTGTTAAACGCACCAACTTAAATAATAAAATACACATAAATAATGGTCCTTAAACAACGCCTTCTCCAGACAAAGAGAGAACTACTCCATCTTTCAAGAATAATCTTTGTGCGAATCCGGCATTAAACTGATTGAGATTGAGGAAGTTGTCCTCGGCAAGCTGTCCTCAGTAAAATGTGCTGCACATGTGGATTATAATTTTCGGGAACCGAGTTAAACATAAATTGTTAACATTAATCTCCAAGTACAGCGTCCCTGGGAAGCCCAAACAAAGATGATTGGACTCCGAGATGAAAATATCAGCGTTTCAACGACATGGCAAACACAAATGCACCTCTTCCTTCTTCTCCGTCGGAGCACAACAAGGCCACGCCCCCCTTTTTGTGAATTCATGTGGGCGGAGGTTAGTCAAAAAACAGTTTTTTGTAGGCGAATTCTGTTAAATAAAATATCTCGCTTGACATTGAACTTTGAGCTTTAGAATTTTACAGATATTATTTATACTCTAACAACAACATTACACACTAACTAAAGTTTAAAACATGGGATCACGAAGAAGGGGACCTTTAATGCAAGTGCACGCACGGGAATAATGCTTGCAGACTTGACACACTCATATTTAATATATTTCAAATCAGCAACACAATCTGAGGTGAACTGTCACATGAATGTTTTCTACGATGCTCAAATTGCATTAAAGCATATTTTAGGTTGATACAGCTAGCACACATGTGCAGTCCCGAGCGTGTTTCATGTTTCTATGGCAACCAGTGAGGGACACTTCGACTGCCAAACCGCGCTTTACATTTTCTCCCATTTTTATAATAATATAAATTAACCGTTTAATCTTAAAGTTTTGTTTGTTTAGATTTAGACTCGACGCAGAGCAGAGAGAACAGAGATGTTAGCAAATAAATAACGTCAGCGGCCATGGCACTGAACGAGCAATTGTTATTATAGTTTAAAAGGTCAAACAGTCGAAGTTATTATGCGAGTTTACTCGAGTTAAAATGTACATGTGCATGTCACCGTGACATCAAGTGGACTTTTGAAGTTGAAATAATGAGTGGATTAAGCTTGGACTTGGAATGACAAGAGGAATAACATGGATAACTTTCTTGTTGGAGGATTGTAATGTATCACAGGCAGTCAGGTACAAGGAAGAGAGACTACGGCTCCTTTAATTAGGTAAGACAAAAAGCGGTATTTTTCACAATTTATAGGATTATTGACTTGTAATAACAATTAAAGGTGGAATATGTGACAATCGGGTCCAGTCAGGTCTGTGCCTTCCCGGCGGGTTCGGGTCCATGTTTCAAATAATATACGGGTCCGATTTTTGGACCTGTGAAGACCTCTAGGGTAGGGGTGTCTAAATTTTCTTTTGATTGGAGAGGTAGGGGTGAGGGGAAGGGCCAGATAGCCCTTCAAACAAAGATTTTTTGGGACCACACTTCTAACGAAGGGTTATGAATTATCTCGGCAACATGGCTGCTACAGCAAACAAAAATAAACATTAATGTAATCTTTTTTTGGCATAAATAAAGATTTTAATGAAAAGTAATAATTTGTTTTAAGTTACATTCAATTGTGAGGTCATGTTACTCAAATAAATGTTTGCAAAAAATCGCTAATATTTGCTAACGTCATATCATTACAGACTGCATGATAGTGTCACAGCATATGTCTTATCAGTGTGATAACTGCCATTGACATTGATGGGGGCTAATCCCCCCAATAATTAGAAATCGCTAAACCATTTTCTCAAATATTGCCTTTCCGAGAGAGATAGACAGAGAGAGAGAGAGAGAGAGAGAAAGAGAAATGGAAGTTGCGTGTAGGCTATTCGCGTCTGTGCAATTGAGTTGACTTAAAAACAGCGATTGTATTCTCTCGTAGCTGGAAAATATAATGTAGCGATTCATTATTTATAACTGTATTTATAACTGTATTTAATAAAAGTCGTGGGGCAACGTTGACAAGTTTATTTTCTCCTGGATGTGTGTGCTGCGTGATTTCCGATATGTGTGTGTGTCAGTAAGCAGCTCATTAATACAGAACGATGATTAAAGGCTCTAATGCACACCAGCACACCAGTACATGTGTGTATTTTAGGAGCTAGATGACGAATGATGACGTGTGACGGCATAGTAGTGGTTTTGGGAGATTTGGACTGTCAAACTCCAATATGTAATAATATAAAAATATCAATCCTTAGGGGAATATTGTCTCCCCTACCACTGAACACTCTGTTTCAAGGGACAAGGGGAAGGGGTAGGCGGAGGGGTAGGGGAAGGGGAAGGGGCATATAATAGAATTGGGATTGGGCCTTAATCTTGAGAAAACTTGCACAACATTTTTTTACAGAATATAGTGCAAATGTCATATGGACATTTTATGATATTTTTATATTATTACATATTGGAGTTTGACAGTCCAAATCTCCCAAAACTTTCATTACATGGAAAACAGGCCAGTATGTTCCTTAAAACTTCTCATTTTTTGCTCCATGGAAGAAATAACATTCCTTCATTTGATTGGTACATTTGGTTTTCAAGAAATACATTTATAAATCAAATGAAATGGTAATTGCACAGAATTTGAAGTGACTAAACATTTCACATTTTTGCCATTTCAGACAACTGATACTGATGACTATGGATTGGACCTGGGTGGATTATGTAACAAAGAGATGGTGCGACAGTTCAGTAAAACCTTCGAGCCCCCTCTTTACTGGATCATCTTTGTTGTGGGGTCTTTGGGCAACTTACTTGTTGTCTGCATCTTCACAACTGTGCGTAACCGCCTCAAGACCATGACTGATGTGTACCTGCTGAACCTGGCAGTGGCTGATCTTCTGTTCCTAGGCACATTGCCCTTCTGGGCAACAAATGCTGCTCAGGGCTGGGTGTTCAACCAGGCCATTTGCAAAGGAGTTTCTGCGGTCTACAAAATCAACTTCTTTGCTAGCATGCTCTTACTCACCTGCATTAGTGTGGACCGCTACATTGCTATCGTTCATGTAACCGAAGCACACAACTACAAAAACAAACGAATGCTGTATAGTAAGATAACTTGTGTTTTTGTGTGGCTTGCCTCTTGCCTCTTAGCTCTACCAGAATTTATTTTCGCTAAAGTAAAAAACATTGACTCCCAGAGCACTTCCTGTGTCATGGTGTACTCGATCACAGACAACAACCGTACCAAAGTCTTGGTGTTAGCTTTACAGATCTGTGTCGGCTTCCTACTACCATTGCTTGTCATTGTATTGTGTTACTCAGTCATTATTCGTAAACTAATGCAAGCTCGAAGCTTTGAAAAACACAAGGCTCTAAGGGTCATCTTTGCAGTTGTGGCCGCTTTTGTTCTCTCACAGCTGCCATTCAATGGATATCTGATTATAGAAGCAGGCCAAGCCAACAATGCCACAATAACAAACTGTGAAGTCATGCAAAGCTTAGATATGGCTGGGCAAATTGTGAAGTGTCTTGCCTACACACACTGTTGTCTGAATCCCATCCTTTATGTATTTATTGGTGTTCGCTTTCGGAAGGATCTTTTCAGCCTGCTTCAGCGCATGTCCTGTGGCCTGGGAATGGTAGACAACGGCAAACTGCAACACGTTCCCAAGAGGCCCTCTGTTATGTCTGACACCGATACCACCCCTGTTTTTTCTTTATAGAATAGCCTACAGTATTGACAACCTTTTAAAAAACTTTACATCTTCAGAGTGTGTCATGTTTAGAGTTATAGATCCTTATAACTGCAAATATTTTTGGTCAAGGCCTTTGAAATGTGCTTTATGATAGTATTCATTTATAGTTCTCTGGCAGTACGTGATGGGAGATTATGAAGATTTGTAAGCATTTACCACCTTTTTGGGAAGGATGATTCCAGTTAAGGCAGTGTAATGTATGCGTATAGGTTCTATTATGATTTTCATACTTTTCTAGTAAACATGTTGCAAAAATATTGTAAAGTGTAAATAGATTTATAATATGTTGTATAATGGATTTAGTTTTGTATTATAAAATAAAATAAAACTGACTTTTTTCTTGAGTTCTTATTTTCTTTTCATAAATGTACAGTTATGTACACAATTACAGCTTGTGGTTGATTGTGAAATAAATTTCTACATTATTATTTCAGTCTGTGTTTAGATCATAGATTAAAAAAGTAAAGTTATCATTTATATTTAGTAGCAGATGTAAGTGAATGATAAATATTTAGTAGCAGATGTAAGTGAAAGATGTAAGTGAATGAGAAAGATGTTGACTACTGTATATCATTGATTACCTCCAAGTCTTGTTTTTGTCTAAACCCCAGCAGAAGCCACATGGTGTTTTTATCAGTGTGTAATGTATTTTCTGTAGCAAAAGAAAAGTTTATGAATGTGGCTTCTATGCACTGCCATGATTTTACTATGACTGTTATAGCTGGTGTTGATTGAGGAAATGCTGAATAATTGTGGTAATAATGGTATAACGGTGTGACAGATTTAGATGGTATTAGATACAGAATTAGACCATGCATGCAGAGTCAACTGCAATGACATCAGCTGTCGCAACAGTAGTACGGAGTTATGCAAATGCAGGAAAAAGCTGACAACATTAATGGCACAAATATTTATAAATTGTTTCAGAATTGCAGATTGATTGTTTTTGTCTTCACAACAAGCAACATTCTTATATCATGTTACAAGACTTACAATGCATGTATATAGTATAAAACCGTATAAAATATACAGGTCATCATGAATCTTAAAATAACACACACGCACACACACACACACACACAGTTGCAATTTATATATCAATAATATTAATTCACTACATTCATTGCAAATTTTTTTTTTTTTTGAAAATGTGGTTGTGTGTTTTTCTTTGTGGTATTGATAAGGTTATTTTTCCAAAGCATGAGACAAACAGGTATGATGTTATTGAGGTTTAGAGGGTTTAGAGAGAGGCTGTACCTGCAGCCTTCAGGTGAGACCACAGCTTCAACACTAACATCTATCCGTCTTTTCTCTCTCCCTCACACTCCACTGTCTTTCTCTCACTCACTTTCTATCTCTCTCTCTCTGCTTCACTTACTTCGCACGACAGGAAACTATCAATCATGTCAACAATGTTCTGTATGCATGAAAATGCTATATCTATGCTCCTGGGCTAACACTGTACGGACTATATGTAGTGAATAACTGAAAGATTGGAACCTTTCTTGAAATACCAACTCAAAAAGTTAGAAAGTTTTGGAAAATGACTCAAATTCTTTATAAAGTAAGTGTCACCAAGATATGTAAAAGTGAAAAAAATGAGAATTGTGTACACTAGACATGCTAATTGACCACTCGCCTATAGACCATCCACTCAAAGAATAAAAGAAAGTAGTTTAAAGTGGATAAAATAGATCCAAAACCCATCTTAATACCAGGTGTAAACAGGATAACTTGGATAACTTTGTCATTATGAAACAATAGCCCACATAGTCATATGTACCTTCCCCAATTAAAGCTTTCCAGTGGCCCAGGTATTTAATTCATTCATTCATTCATTCTTAATAATTAAAATATGTGAATAATTTTTTTTTCTTTATATCACAAACATTAAACATTTCCCTTTGTTTTTCTTTTGAGTTAGCAAGCCAACAGCTCAGTCTAGTATATTGTAATTGGTTTAGAAGACCTATTTTGTTAGCCTACAGCCTTTCATTAGGAGTTTAGAGCAGGAGCATAACAACCGTCTTGGGGGGAAAATTTTACCACGGTTTCAGTTTTGTATTTTCGGTCTCTTGCATAGAATTAAAACAAGCTATCCTTAATTAGTGCTTTTGACACTGTCCCTTTCCATTAAAGGGGTAATATGATGTGATTTAATTTTTTCCCCTTTCTCTTTGGAGTGTAACATGAAGAAGATCTGTAAAGTTGCAAAGACTAAATTCTCAAATCCAAAGAGATATCCTTTATAAACGGCTGATTCTAACATACCCCGACATCCATATCACGATGTGGGAAGATTTGCATAATACTGCCCAAATTATCACACAAAAAAGAGAGAAGGTGGACATTTTATTCTCGTTTTACTATCGTTGTTGCCGCCACCACCATGTTGTGGAACAGAGTATGTGAGCGGAGTGAAGCAACAAGTGGTTAAAACCATAGTTTTAACTTGGTTTATTTGAACTTTACGATTACTCCATATTAAATGACTGCTTAACTCACTTAGCTTTCTCTGTGGGTAGTTATTTCAGAAACAGAAAGAATATGCTGTAACTTTTAAGTTTTTTCTTCATTTCAGAATTTATGTGCACAGTCAGTCTGTGCGATCTTGTGTGCTGTATCCGTGTGCAGCAATGTAGCAGCACATTAGTTTCGAGCGAAGATTAACAAACTACAATTTACAACATGCTTTAACCTCCCGCACTTGTCCATCACCATTTTAACCTTCACATGTGATCCACATATATGTCAAGCTAACTAATTATTCTTAATGAGTGAGTTGGCATAATTTCAGCTTTTGATAGAGTGGTAGCAGAGTATTCTCAGAGTGAGTGAAAACCTTGATGGTATGACTTTCAAAAAATCCACTCCTAGCTCCAGGCAAAATCATGCCGCTCCACTCCTCTCTCCGCTTCCACTCTGCTGCGCTCACACACTCTGTTATGGAAACACTGTTTGTTTCATTGTGAAAGCAAAACTACTTTGTTTGGCCTTCCAAAAGAGGATGATATCCACTTTGTCATGCCTAGAGATGATCCGTGCTGAAATACATACATTTCGCGCTGTGGATTGCCGGATCGGCTTTACCATGGAAGAAGCAGAGTCCAGCCTGGGGTCATCACACGTTGTGGCAACAAGCCCTCAAGCCTGCAGCCTCTCACTCAAGCCTGCCTCGACTCACTGCAGCCCACCACCGCTCACTCAAGCTGGCCCCCGCTCACTCTAGCATGCTTCTGCTCACTCTAGTCTGCCATGTGTGACTCTGTGTTTCATTGTAAAAGACTACTTTGTTTTGCTTTCCAAAAGAGGACACGACTAGAAATCAGTGGTTAAGTTGTATTTACAACAAATATTCAGATGTGTACAACGCATTTTTTGGAGGACTGTTTCCTGATCCTGAGAGAGTAGACTACAATGCTACCTGTTCTGACTCACAGACTGTAAGTACATTGAATTTTTGAATATTTTTCCATTGACAAATCAATCACAGAACACCTCGCTTTTCATACTGATGGGCTTTGTAAAAATCGACATGTTTCAGAAAGGTGGGGCATAGAGGAGAAACAATAAATTCCAGTATGTGGAAAATGATGTTTTTTTTTTAACCTTAAACCGTATAAACAAATTTCATTACACTACATAAACAAAATAATGTTATTATTAGGAACATCATATTACCCATGGTATTGTTAATTTGGGAGTCACACTTGTGGAAATTTGCTACTGCCAATACATCCACTACATGCTGTTGTGCGCATGTAAGAAATGTTGCTGCTGCCAATTTAACATACATGAAATGACACTTTTTTTAAAGAGACAGTTCTGAAAAAAAAGATGCTTTTAATCTTGATCTTATCCTGCAGTAATGTATATATCCCAAACACCAATAGAAACAAATGATTCCAAAATCTCCCGGGTAGTATGCCTTTCAATACAGGAAAAGCATAAAATAGGAGAATTGCTCTACTTTCCAGAACTTCCTTTCATTCACTGATATTGGTGTCAGTTATCTTAACGAGGGGGGGGGGGGGGGTTATTTTGCTAGACGCATATCAACCTCTTCTATCTGTTTGCCAATGTACCAGGTGGCTTCAATGTTTGTTGAATCAAACCACAATGTGGATAGTTGCCAAGTGACTGCAAGGCACACGTGTTGATATTCAGGAATGAAACGGAGATGGCCCTTTGACACTGGGTCATTATCTGAAGCTGACATTGCATGACTAAAATTATCTCTTTCAATTCAAAGTGGGGGTTCAGGTTAATCATTTAGATAGGACTTACCACCTTTGTAATAACAAAATACACAACCATATAAACCATTAAATTGCTTTGTGTTATGAAGCATCGGAAGTGACATCAAATCAGAGCTACAAACCACTACAAATACTTAAGAAACATGCCAGTTTCCATGTGTATCTTGCCAGTCAACACCTTAAGTCTCTAATAAAAAGGCTTCTTTAAAGGGGTCATATGATGCTTTTTTAAAGATCATGATTTTGTCTATTTGGTGTAACAGAATATGTTGACATGCTTTAATGTAAAAAACAAACAAACAAACAAACAAACAAACAAAAAAAAACATTATTTTTGAGATACTGTACATTTATTGTAGGTCCTTTATGCCCTGCATCTCTAAAATGTGTTGTTTCTTACAAAGTCCCTCCTTCTGAGAAGTACAGTCTGCTCTTATAGGCCAAACCTGCAAGCACTTGTCAAAAATGTAACTCCCCTTTCCATAACCGCGCGCACACATACACACACACACAAAGTGCAAAACTCTGCATTTGAACAGTTAATAGCAAAGACAAGTCAGATCTGGAGGGGTCATCCAAGCAGGAAGTCAACACTCACCCTCCAAGTATCGTAATCAGGTTGGTTAGGGGGTCTGGGGATTTTTCCTTTGAATGATCGCAGACGCACAGGGATATATTGAGTTGATATAGCATCAGTAGTCTGCACAACATGCTCAACCATAAGCACTGAATTTGCCCCATTAGTTTTGGTCAGGTTTGGCTCCTTGCATTGTTGAACATTCGGAAAGAACACTTGATCTGCAGATGGATTCAAAATTCAAGATTTTTATTCGTCACATACAGGAATATATAGAGCATATATAACCAGCAGTGAAATGTGAGTCAGGTCCGCTCCATGGACAGTGCATTTATTAAAGAATACAACACAGATGAAAATATACATGAATATAGCTATGAAATAATGAAATAAAAGTACACAATAAAAATATAAGAATAAAATATAAAAAAGATGTATACAGTAGAATTAAATTTAGAATAGAAAATAATGTCCATGAAAGTACACTGTAGTCATAAATATTAAGATACACAAGAATGTACAAGAGGCAAATGTGCAAACAGGGTGACACTATCATTGTGTCATTGTGAGGTAGAGAATGATGAATATCTTACTGATTAAGTGAATATTAAGTGGAGACAAAGAAAAATAAGTAAATAAACAGACACCTCGGCAATTGAATCGCCATTAGCTAGTAAAAATTTTTGTTTACTCGCCAGACTGATATACTATATATATATATATATATATATATATATATATATATATATATATATATATATGATATTGCTGATTGCTGACTGATGTTAGGAGTGTACTTTCAAGAATTTAAAAAGCTGTGCTGTGCAAGTAAACAAAATGGCACAGCTTTTTAAATTCTTGAAAGTACACTCTTAAGATCAGTCAGTCAAGCATTATACTATGATATTAATATGATATCTGGATAATCAAGTACTATTTAATGATAGAACTTTAGTAAATATAATTAACTTGGTAACCATGTATGAATACATAGACATTTTAACTAAATTCAGGACTGGTGGTGGTGCTTTGTTTGTCATTCAGTGTTTCTGTAAAAAAATAAATAAAAAATAAATAATTTAACAAACCCGAACATTAATACTCAAATGATGATAATAATATTAAGCAACTTTTGGTGTTTTTGGCAGTGTGGGCAGGTGCCAAATCCTGCTGGAAAATTAAATCAGCATCTTCAAAAAGCTGGTCAGCAGAAGGAAGCATAAAGTGCTCTAAAATGTATTGGTAAACGGGTGCAGTGACTTCGGTTTTCAAAAAAACAAAATGGACCAACACCAGCAGATGACATTGCACCCCAAATCATCACAGACTGTGGAAACTTAACTTACTCCAGTGTATTCAGTTCAGAGGGTCACTGCAGTCACCAGGATCCAGTATGTATCCAGTCCAGATGGTGGATAAGCACCTAGAAAGGACCTCTACATCCCTGAAAGACAATGGAGAGCAGGACAACTAAAGCCCCAGATACAGATCCCCTGTAAAGACCTTGTCTCAGACGGACGACCACCGGGACAAGACCACTGGAAACAGATGATTCTTCTGCACAATCTGACATTGCTGGGGACACTTCATTTACAGCGATATCGTTGACTTGTTTGCAAATGATTGGACAGATACTATTTAAACCGAATTGAGATGATGACATCATTGAATTCAATGATGAACTGCCTTTAACTGTCATTTTGAATTATTGACACACTGTTTTCCTAATAAATGTTGTTCAGTTGCTTTGACACAATTATTTTTGATTAAATTGCTATATAAATGAAGGTGACTTGACTTGACTTGACTTCTAGCAACTTGGCCTATGAGCTTCTCCAGCCTTCCTGCAGACTCTAGGACCTTGGTTTCCAAATGAAAAACAAAACTTTCTCTCATCTGAATAGAAGACTTTGGACCACTGGGCAATAGTCCAGTTCTTTTTCTCCTTAGCCCAGGTAAGATACATCTGACATTGTCTGTGGTTCAGCAAATTGTGTGTGGTGGTGTTTGGTGGCTCTTGATGCCTTGACCCAAGTCCATTCCTTGTGAAGTTCACTCAAATTCTTGAATCGATTTTGCTTGACAATCCTCATAAGGCTGCGATCCTCTTGGTTGGTTATGCATCTTTTTCTTCCACACATTTTCTTAAACTTTTTCACTAAACATGCTTGGATACAGAACTCTGTGAACAGCCAGCTTCTTTGGCAATGAATGTTTGTGGCTTACCCTCCTTGTGAAGGGTGTCAATTATTGCCTTCTGGACAACTGTCAGACTGTCTTCCCCATAATTGTGTAGCCTAGTGAACCAAATGGAGAGACCATTTTGTAGGCCCAGGAAACCTTTGCAGGAGTTTTGAGTTGATTAGCTGATCGACATGTCACCATATTCAAATTTGTTGAGATAATGAATTGGTGGGGTTTTGTTAATTGTGAGCCAAAATCATCACAATTAAAAGAACCAAAGACTTAACTTCTGTCTGTGTGAAATGAATTTATTTAATACACAGTTCACAATTTAAGTGAATGACTGAAATGAATGAACTTTTCCACAACCTTTATATACATCATAAAATTATATTAACAGTTACTTACCTTTCGTAATCATGCTGGCTGCCGCTGAGTCGCTGAATTGAAAGTTAATCTATGAACAGAGTGGAGCGGTCCCTCCACCTTAGTATTTCTCAGAGGGCAGGCTTCAAGTATAACTCGTTTGAAGTAATGGTGCTTCATATAACATTATCCAGAGAAAAAAGTGTTAATGATAAATCCCCTGTGATGTTTGTACTGGCTACTGTATACAGGCCACCAGGACACCATACAGACTTTATAAAAGAGTTTGCTGATTTTACACCCGAGTTAGTGCTGGATGCAGATAAATGTTTAATTGTTGGTGATTTTAATATCCATGTTGATAATAAAAAAGATGCATTGCGATCAGCATTTATAGACATTCTGAAATCTATTGAGGTTTGACAACACTTCTCAGGACCTACTCACTGTCGAAATAATACTCTAGATGTAATACTGTCACATGGAATTGATGTTGATGGTGTTGAAATTATGCAGCCAAGCGATGATATCTCAGATCATTATTTAGTTTTGTGCAAACTTCATATAGCTAAAACTGTAAATTCTACTTCTTGTTACAAGTATGGTAGAACCATCACTTCTACCACAAAAGACTGCTTTGTAAGTAATCTTCCTGATGTATCCCAGTTCCTTAGCATATCTAAAACCTCAGAACAACTTGATGATGTATCAAAAACTATGGACTCTCTCTTTTATAGCATTTTGAATACAGTTGCTCCTTTACACTTAAGCAAGGTTAAGGAAAACAGTCAGACACCATGGTATAATGAGCACACTCGCACCCTAAAGAGAGCAGCCCAGAAAATGGAGCGCAGCTGGAGGAAATGTATTCCATATTGTTTGGCAGGAAAGTAAACTATCCTACAGAAAAGCAGTAAAAACTGATTGATCTGATTACTTTTCATTTCTTGTAGGAAAAAACAAATATAACCCCAGGTATTTATTCATAACAGTGGCTAAATGAACGTAAAATAAAGCATCAACAAATGT
This sequence comes from Carassius auratus, assembly GCF_003368295.1. NCBI lineage: Eukaryota > Metazoa > Chordata > Actinopteri > Cypriniformes > Cyprinidae > Carassius > Carassius auratus. The sequence goes on along the minus strand of NC_039291.1, from coordinate 4,956,804 downwards.
TGACATTTCCCAACAACACAGCAGAGATGACTTTATGAACTACTTTTCTTCTAACATTGATACTATTAGAGATAAAATTGTAACCATGTAGCCGTCAGCTACAGTATCGCATCAGACCTGATCCCCTGAGGAACAGTTCCTTTCATTCTCTACTATAGGAGAGGAAGAATTGTATAAACTAGTTAAATCATCTAAACCAACAACATGCATGTTAGACCTTATTCCATCTCCTAAAAGTGGTCCCCAGACTGGCTGTTATTAAGCCTCTCATAAAAAAAAAAAAAACACAACTTGACCCCAACAAACTAGTTAAATATAGACTGACCTTGAATCTCCCTTTTCTGTCCAAGATACTAGAGAGATAATACAAATCTTTTTGCTTCATTCTACACTATTGACCACAAAATGTTTTTGAATAGACTAGAACTTGGGGGTTCTCAAGTCCCTGCAAAAAAACTCTCTGACCCCCCATTTGACCCCCCATTCTCTTCCTGATTAAGACACATATATATCTGGGATAAAGATTTGTAAAAAATTCTCTTCAAACTATGCAGAAAAATAATAATAAATAATTATTATTTAGACATTTATTCATACACTGAACCAAGAACTGTTTCTGTCAGATGCGTCTGATTCAAGAAACGAGGAGCTGATGATACTGCGCATGTGTGATTCAGTTTGAAGCAGACTGACACACAGCTCGTCTGAACCGAACTGATTCTTTTGGTGATTGATTCTGAACTGATTCTGTGCTTATGTTATAAGCTCGGGTAAACTGAAGGCTTGAATGAAGGGCAGTCATCGCTAATGACATTACATCGAGTGCAAAAGTACCGGTGAACCATTTTTTTTTTTTTTTAACTGGATTATTTGATCAAATTGTCCGAAAGAACCGTTTTTTTAATTGTTAATGGTTAATTTTTTAACCATTTTTTAATTGCTAAAGGATATTTTCAACACTGTGGCAGCTGGTAAGTGGTGTTTCATTCTCAGCAAAGTGATTTTGATGTTTATTTACTTATTATTTTACTAGAACGATGTGATGTGAGAACATGCAGATATGTTGATGTGTGTAGCCTGCAGTGTATACATAACACTAGCGTGCTGTTTGAGGGAGAAAAGTTTCATAGGCATCGAGGGGGTCTGGTCTTTTTTTTGTTATTTTACTAAACTTTTATTATATTACAGTACTTATTTATTTTTTTAACATGCTGAGTGCCTTAAAAGTAATTATCACAACACTGTTAAAGCTTATTCAGATTTTCTCATTCTCTGAATTATCATTATAAAAATAAAAACAATTCAGAAATTAATTATATAATTATATTTTAAATGTGACGCAAATATATATATTTTTCTACAATAGCAACAGTATTTACAACAGCAAGACCACTTTAGCCTGTAAACTCAATATCTATCTGGAAATAAATGTAAAAATATCAATGTCAATAAAAAATGCATAATATACCTGACATCAAAGTGCAGTGTGAAGGATATGAATAACAAATGTAGCCTGTCATTTGTTTACATTGCAAAGGTGTTCATGTCACAGTGTCTGGGTTGTGTTCCCTGGGTTTCCACTAGGTGTCCTCCTTTTCCACCTTGCTGTGTGTCCTTGTCTGTTTTTGTTTATGTTTGGATTCTCTGGTTTTGACCCTGCCTGGACTGTTTACCCTTTGGATTTGCCCTTTAATAAAATCTCATACCTGCATTTGGATCTCTCCTCGTTTCCTGTATCCCCATACGTGACAGAAAGACTCCGTCCACACGAGATACAGCGGTATGTAATTTTTCCGTTCCCCAGCCAAGATGGCAGAGCGGAGAACAACGTATCTTCTGTTGACTGCCCTCCGCCAAGAGGGCAATGAAGTGGGTGCCCTGGCACAGGTCTTCTGGTCCCTGGCCGAGGGTATGGGATACAACGATGCGGCCCTAAAGGACTATTTCAATGGCGGGCTGGATGATCCAGTGTCTCAGGAGGACATGGCAATTTTAGAGACACTGGAATTCTGGGAGTTTGTCTCTTATTTGCAGCATAGGCTTCGGTGGGATGCCCCAGCCACTCCTGTCTCTTCCGGTCGGGTTCCAGTGGACTCCTGTAAGGGAAACAGGTCAATTTAGCTCAAATGGAATCATTTAAGATTTTAAAGGGAATTTGAACAGAATCACTGTTTCACGGCTGTTCACGGAGACGCCCTGCGATTCAGTGAACTAGCCGTTTAACATCAAATCTGCGCTGGATACTAATATCCAAACTATAGTGAAACACTATTAATTAGCACAGTAACAAGATCGGCAGCTTAAGACATTAACTTGTAAGTACAAAACACAAGATACTTCTCTTTTCAATATGAATAAGGCTTTATTAGATAAATCTAAGACATATAAACCAGTCTAACACATAAACGCACGCACACACCCATTCACACAAGTTGCAGGAAGGTCGACAGTTAGGGAAAGATGAGTTTAAGAGAATGGAAATATGGAATCCCAAGTTAACAGCAATACGTTAAATTGCATAGACATGAACAACCATCAATCCCGTAATTAGCGCTCGCATTGAGTTCCTCAATGGGGTTAAAATTATATTAGATACACCAGCACAACAAATATCTGGGAATACGTTGCCTTCGTTTGCTGTGAAAGGGACTTCAGTTGAAAGGCATGACTGATAGCACAAGCAATGCTAGAACTAAAAGCAAAATTTCATGGGGTCCAACGTATTTAAACTTCCTTGTTGGCCACCCCTCAAATGTTGCCTTGACCAATCAGATATGGTCTTGAGTCTGGGGTATCATTAATCATTTGTTTATCTTACCAAGCATGTGGTTCTTGCCTCACAGGGTCTAATTTTGGACATGATTCCTATAACATGATTATGATATATTTTACAAATAAATGATTGTCAGGACAATATCAAGCAAGAAAATTTGATTATATCAATACTAGTCATGACTGTGTATCCTATAGTTATCAAAAGACATACACAATAAGTGATTATACATGATAGTCAAATGTGTGGGTTACACATAAATGAATATGGAGTTAAGCAATGGAACGATTCATTTATAAGTCTTTTTGAGTTCATTCTGGTCCATATATAATGTGCAACAAGCAGTTTCTTTGCCATTCTCTGGCAAAGGGACTTTTCTATGAAGACAAAGGTTTAAAGCCCTTCGCCCTTAGGAATTTCAGTCTGGTTCTCCCTGATGGGGGAAGTCAGTGCAAGTATTTAACATGATCTCCTGGGTTTACATGTGATGTCCAGCGTTGCATTTCAATCACAAACAATAAATTTGACAATCTCTTCTTCGAATCAAAATTGTTAATAATTGTTCTATTGGTGTTAATGTTGAAAGCTGTTGTGTGAACAAGTTGGTTGGTTGGTTATCTTGCTTGGTTCTTGTGGCACTAGAACTGATTTATGACTTCCTGAGGAGTTCGGCTCTCGTTTCAATGCACACAGCTCTGATAGACTCTTTGATTTGTCTGGTTTGACTCATTTCTGCTACATATATCCCCCTTTCGATCGGCGAGGTGTTTAGGTGAAGACATCGTCGATCGCTGGAGAAACAAAGGCAGAAGAAGCAGACAAACACAGCAAACAGCAAGACAACACCTCCATGACAGTTACTGTACTGGTGCAGGCATCAGGTTATTTAGGTACACGTTGTTAAGTTCAATTAGTCAATGTAGTTTAGCACATTGAGGATAGTTTAGATCGTCTTGGAAATTGTTTTTATTTTGATTCATCAACAAAATTTGTGGTTAACTTTGTTTGGTTCTTCTAGGTTGTCTTACTTTACATGTTTACCATTAGTTTTCTAGTAATTTCATTTTCAATTCAATGGATTGACCTATCATGCATAGAGCTCTCTGGCTTCCATTCAGTTTAGAGTGGCTGGCGGATATTAGGTGTTGCGAGTCAATCCTAATATCAGACCTTCGACCCTCGCAGGGTGTCTAGGCGTTTTACCTACTCAGGAAAGAGGGGAAGGAGAAGGATAGGTAAAAGAAGAACAAAACAAAACAAGGCTGCTGTGGGTTTTCCTAGCATGTGTTACAACTACTATTGAGCTAGGATGTCAGGTGCAGCTAGTGTGTCATGAACCTTAACTTAGTGTCAGGTGTTCTACCTATTGTGAGGATGGCTGCACGTTTCTTCGTGGTGGGTATGTGTAACTTTGTTACACTAAAAGTTGGGTATTCTACCTGTGGGAAGAATATGTTTGTTGACTGTGTTATCAGTAGATGTGTTTACCTCTGGGTGTAGGTAATGTTGTGTGTTACTGGTGTAGTGCATGTGTGGTCAGATCTGTTCAAGTCTGTGTTGTCTCCCCCTTTTCCTAGCATGTCACTGAAGACTGGCTCTCTGCATCCTTGGCTTGGATGAGGGCATGTCCATGGTCTAATGAGGGGTCAGTCCAGCAAGGCAGGAAGTTCTTTGGCAGACAGTCGGAGGCAGTTTTGCATGGCTGTGTGAAGCTGGGTTGCAAAACTTTGTCTCCTATGTTGCATTCTTCTTGTGATGCCTTCTGGCTGTAGCAGACTTTCTGACCTTCTGTGCTCTGGTGGTTGCTGTTGCACAGACAGGGAATGTGGTACTTGGAGTTGGAGTTAATTTGACAGTTTGTTAGTGACTGAGGTGATGTCCTTTAGTACCTCAGATTTTTCATCAACAGTTGGCCGTGAAAGACTTGTTCGTTCTGGGTCGTTGTTGAACAGGTGCTTGTCATCTCTGATGTGGTGCACCAGGTGATCACCGGCCTTCCGTTCTGTCGCTGGTCACAGCGAGCATGACTCAAATTTGTGGTCACCTGCATGTAAATTGTCTTGAAGGAACTCTCTTAGTTGTTCCATGACTTGTTCCGTGTCTTCTAATGGTAAGCGGTTATGTTCTTGTGCATACTCAGCACTGTGCATGTCTGAGTGGTGCTGAGGTGGGTTTTGTTGTCGCTTACCCACACAAGTTGCTCTTGGATGAGTCAGCTGATTACCTTTGGATATCTGGTTAGGTTTCCAGCTGTTCTTATCCTTTTGGTTTCTTGAGAAGCGTGGCTGGTCCCATGAATTTTTCCAGCAGTTGGGCTGAAAGCGGTCGTGGATATGGGCGTCACGTTCTCTGTGCTCTTGATGGAAGACTCTGGTGTTGTGATGCCACTGGGTGTCGTCCAGTGCAAGGCTTGAGTCTTTGTTGACAGAGTTCAAGAGTGTGGATGTTTTGTTACCTTTCTTTGAGGCCAACTTCTGCTTGTTATAGGCCTTCTGTGTTAGGTCACGCAACTGTTGGATGGTCATGGAGTTCGGACAGGCCATGACACCTAGATGGTGACTGACTCCGGGATGCAGATTCTTTAGGAAGAGGGTTTTGAAGTTCACATCCTCTTCAAGGTCAGGGCTGTTGTGTGCACCAAAGTAGGCTTGTCGGAGTCGGTTGTAATAAGCTTGTGGAGTCTCTTGACGACCTTGCTTGGTTTCCAAGGCAGTTAACAGTCCATGTTCAGACTCTGGGTCTGTAAACTCTTTAATCAGGACCTCACAAAGTCGCTGGTAGTTTGACTTGGTTTGACTGGGCTGTCGATCTAGAAAGTTTCGTACCTCGGGACTGGACGTGGCTCTAAGGAGGTATAACCAGTCTCTGTCAGTCACATGAGGTCTCACTTCCAGGTGAAATTCGATATCTCGCAGATAAGCTTGGATGTCGGGGCTCTCTGTGGAGTTCGGGTTGAACCTGCTGATGTTTTTAGACAGCTTGTTGAGGTCTTTGATGGTCATCCCGTGTGCAGCTTCAAGGCCTTGGACGGGAGGTTTTCTTTCGTTGGCAGGAAAGGGTTATGTGGCAAAGGCAGGTGAGGTTTTGGGTTGTGGCCCTTCGCTCCTTTTGTCATATGCCAGTTCTTGGATGTGGGACTCTGCTCTGCTCAGCAGTGATGAGGCTAAGAGAGGTTTCTCTTTCCTTGGCTCTAGTTTGTGCTTGTGAGCATTTTGGAGTTCTTTTCTGACCATGTAGAGCTCATCGTTGGTATCATCTAGTTGTTGGGTCAGATTGTCCATTTCAGTTCTGTACCTTTCAAGGTGGTCTTCCAAAGCACTGATTTCAGAATTCTTGTTTCTGATGTCTATCTTGGCTTTCTCCAGTAGCTGTTCGGCATACTGGAGTCTGTTTACCAGGTCTTTCTGAGCAGCCGTTGCATGTTGCTGGTCGAGCTGAGCTGCTGCCAGGGCTGCTAGGAGCTTCATAACTTGTTCTGTTGTATCCTGCTCCCTCTCGCTGGGTGCTTTGAGTTGATTTTGAACTTTCACTTCCAGCTTGTCTATGCGACGTTGAGCACGTGTCAGCTCCTCTTGAAGGTGGGTGATGTGCTTGTCGCTCAGTTTCAGCTGGGTTGTGAAGGCATAGCTTAGTGAGCTCGTGATCTTGACTAGCTCCTCGTGGTTGTTGTTCTGGCTTGAATCTTGTGTCAGGAATCTTCTCAGGACTAGGATTATTATTAAAAATAATAACAGTTCAAATGTCTTTGGAGTGAGGCTGTCTGTCATGCCTCTCAGCCAAATGTTCACATCTTCCCCATGGGAAATGGGGTCTGCAGTCTGCGGCATGTTGGCACGCTGGGGAGAAGAGAGACTGACACAGATCTGTGTGGAGTAAAAGCCTATGTGTGGTGGGACAACTAAGTGTTGTATCAGTGATTGTGAACCACTAGTGAAATGTGGTGATGACTGTGTTGGTCTCAAGGTGTCTAAGTAGACTAGAGATGCGAAGACTTTGTCACTCTAATGAGGAAGAGGAAAGAGAGACAGAGGTGAAAAACAAATTCAAATGAAAAGGAAAATTTATGTTTTTCAAATGAGGAAAATTATTTTTTTCCAATTAAATGTTATCAAAAACGTCAACAATATTATTATATTTCTTTCTTTGGACAAAAGAATACAATAATAATTCTGATATCTCTTTTCTTAGTCTGACAGGATTGACACCGTACACCTTTCAGTTGGACCGCTCACCAGGGAGTCAGCGAGGCGACAGTTGCTCAACACGTATCTCTATTAAATTGATCTCAATGTTGGATGAGATGCTAAAACTTGGATTGCGTTTCCAAATGTAGGGAGGTTAGGAAGAACAAATGAGAGGATGATTACAATCAAATTCATAAGGATGATTCGTCGTCTTTGGCACGATTGTGTATTTACTTCACTTAGAATTGATTGATAGTTCTTACATGTCCTACAAATGTAAAAAGAGAAGAGGAAAGTAAAGGAGAGAGAGGACGGAGATGGTAAGTCTCAGTAGCGGTTATCTCAACTACAAGGAGAGCGTTGTGTTAGTTGCTGCACAACTTATCAAACAAAATAAACTTTAAGTGAAAGAGAGTTGTCTTTCTAATTTATTTGAACTCGTAGTGAGGGATAACAATGTCTCCTTTTAGGGCTCAGGTTTGTCGTTCCCAGGCTAGGATACACAAAGTAAAGAAATGGTAAGAAAAAGTAAAATTAAAAAAATTAATAAATGGGCAAAATATGCAAAAATGAAATTAAAAAGAGGAAATCAATAAGTAAAACAATAGTGGTTAAGTGTATAACCAAAATAGGAAGAGGGGTAAAACGCATTCAAATAAGTAAAGGTCTGAATAGCATATATTCAGATGGGTAATAAATAAATTAGGAAGAATAAGTTTACTTAACTTCCAAAGTTCAAGGCTTATTCATTCCTAAAATAATTAGGCCCAAAAGAGAATACTAGAAATAAAAGATCATATGAAATGATCTGAGAGGGAAACTTTAAATGATTCAAAATAAATGTAATGTTTCAATTAAATTTCAATTTGACAATTAATAATTGTGAGTCAGTATTTCCCTTTCTAGTAAAATGAAAATAAGTGGTCTAGTGAGAAAAGAGAGCGATAAAAAGAAAGGGACTAACAAGTGTTAGTTAAGATGTTTAAAATGGTTAAATCACGTCAGCGTCGCCCAAAAACACATTATTCTACCACTGGATGGTAATGCTGCTGTAGTTATTATATCAATCTCAGCAATTTGATTCTCCGTGCCAGTTTTTCTGGACACAAACATAAAAGTTTTCCTTCGCTATTGGTACACAGTTAAAATTTACTTGATCAAGCTTTTAAAACACTCCCATTCAAATTACTCTCGGACACACGCAGTGTTACGCGAGATTGCATTCACTTTGTGAACGGATACAAATGGACAAACATTGTTCTCTAATGTTTAACATTAACTTAGGGGAGTCGAATATCAAATTTGATTCGGCAGTGGAACACGCACTGGCAATTAAACTATATGAAATATGAATACGGGGGCTTTGATAAATAGATTGAGGAACACGCTCAAAACTATTCTTTATTCACTTTATCCCTTTTGAAACACTAACAGTTTAGCTCCGTTCAGCAAACAGTGACTGAGATAGCGTTTGAGACACTGGAACACGCAGTGAAATCAAATCAGCTATAAAACAAGGCATTACACAAATGAGGAACACGCTCAATTTCTACCTTATTGTACGATCTCAGATGTTTACTTTTAAGTTCACTTACTGCTGTTAACATTGAAGATACGGACTTGAGTTAGTCTCCTCTAGCTCCTTTCATTCAAGCGGGAGGGCGCGCGCTGCTTACGTCACGCGTCACACAAACACACACACATACTCCAGTCTCGCAAGCTTCTCACCTTTCATTCCTTTAGCAAAATCAAAGATTAAATAACTTGGTTTATGCTCACAATTTAAATTAAACTGCCCACATTCTCCACCATAATATGTAAGGGAAACAGGTCAATTTAGCTCAAAGGGAATCATTTAAGATTTTAAAGGGAATTTGAACAGAATCACTGTTTCACGGCTGTTCACGGAGACGCCCTGCGATTCAGTGAACTAGCCGTTTAACATCAAATCTGCTCTGGATACTAATATCCAAACTATAGTGAAACACTATTAATTAGCACAGTAACAAGATCGGCAGCTTAAGACATTAACTTGTAAGCACAAAACACAAGATACTTCTCTTTTCAATATGAATAAGGCTTTATTAGATAAATCTAAGACATATAAACTAATCTAACACATAAACGCACGCACACACCCATTCACACAAGTTGCAGGAAGGTCGACAGTTAGGGAAAGATGAGTTTAAGAGAATGGAAATAAGGAATCCCAAGTTAACAGCAATACGTTAAATTGCATAGACATGAACAACCATCAATCACGTAATTAGCGCTCGCATTGAGTTCCTCAATGGGGTTAAAATTATATTAGATACACCAGCACAACAAATATCTGGGAATACGTTGCCTTCGTTTGCTGTGAAAGGGACTCCAGTTGAAAGGGGTGTCCCGGTGTCGCTGATTGGCTGGAAGTTCAGTTGGCGTCTTGGGGAGCCCGTGCTTGGGAGTTGGCTGAAGCTGGAGTTGTGTGGCTGGTTGGAGTTCAAACGTGCAGACGAGGTCGACGTTACAAAACTTAACTCAGAACACAAAACTCTCAAACGGAAAAGAAAAGAAATAAAGTTTGACGAGACTAGGTTGTGTTCCTTCTCATTGTGGCATAGTAGCAGCAGGCAGGCACGCTGGAACCGCGCTCAAAGAACAATGATGACTAACCGCATGGCTAGATGCTACAAGCTAAAGCTAGGTAGCAAAGCTACAAGCTAAAAGCTAAGAGCAGGCATGACTAATAGCATGACTGATAGCACGAGCAAGGCTGGAACTAAAAGCAGACTAAAAGCGAGGCATGACTGATAGCACAAGCAATGCTAGAACTAAAAGCAAAATTTCATGGGGTCCAATGTATTTAAACTTCCTTGTTGGCCACCCCTCAAATGTTGCCTTGACCAATCAGATATGGTCTTGAGTCTGGGGTATCATAAATCATTTGTTTATCTTACCAAGCATGTGGTTCTTGCCTCACAGGGTCTAATTTTGGACATGATTCCTATAACATGATTATGATATATTTTACAAATAAATGATTGTCAGGACAATATCAAGCAAGAAAATTCGATTATATCAATACTAGTCATGACTATGTATCCTATAGTTATCAAAAGACATACACAATAAGTGATTATACATGATAGTCAAATGTGTGGGTTACACATAAATGCATATGGAGTTAAGCAATGGAACGATTCATTTATAAGTCTTTTTGAGTTCATTCTGGTCCATATATAATGTACAACAAGCAGTTTCTTTGCCATTCTCTGGCAAAGGGACTTTTCTGTGAAGACAAAGGTTTAAAGCCCTTCCCCCTTAGGAATTTCAGTCTGGTTCTCCCTGATGGGGGAAGTCAGTGCAAGTATTTAACATGATCTCCTGGGTTTACATGTGATGTCCAGCGTTGCATTTCAATCACGAACAATAAATTTGACAATCTCTTCTTCAAATTAAAATTGTTAATAATTGTTCTATTGGTGTTAATGTTGAAAGCTGTTGTGTGAACAAGTTGGTTGGTTGGTTATCTTGCTTGGTTCTTGTGGCACTAGAACTGATTTATGACTTCCTGAGGAGTTCGGCTCTCGTTTCAATGCACACAGCTCTGATAGACTCTTTGATTTGTCTGGTTTGACTCATGCTGTGTGTTCTTGTTTGTTTTTGTTTATGTAGAGGCACAAGTGTTTTCTATAGTTTTTACTAACTGAGTGTCAGCCACGTTAAAAAAGTTAACCGCTTAAGTCATTTGTGGATTAATGCTTATTGGAGACGCAAACCATTTCAAACAATTCAGTCTGATTTGGTGAACTGGTTCAAGAAGATCTGGTTACATCGAATGATTCGTTCGTGAACCGGATATCACTACACAAATGAAATCTCACACAACAGACACTGAAGAGAAGACAATGCTGAATAAAGTCTGAATAAAGTTTTTTCCTATTTTTGGACCAAAATGTATTTTTGATGCAGTAATATGCAGTTATTAGCTGTGCCCACTGTTTTTTTGTTGGTTTTCATGAGACCCCCCTTGAAATGACCAGGACCCCCCATTGCCTCCCCAATCAAAATTGTCTGAAGCCGCCAGTGCATGTTACATAGTAGCATAGTAGTATAGTATGGTATAGCAAGGAGCATAGTATGGGTGTTGTTGTTTTTTTCTCCTCACTTTCCCAATGTTATGCTGTATTTCTTCCTCAATTCCCTGTCTTCCGGTTCTGTCTACCCCATTGTATGTATGTTATGTATGTATGGACAGGTTGATGGCTAATTTCGCTGGTACTTGTGACTAGTGACAATAAAGGGCTACCACTACTACTACCCTTGATGATATCATCAGGAGACACACGTTAGCTTTTACTGTTATGCTGATGATACTCAAGTCTCTTGGCTACTGTATACAGGCCACCATGACCGCTATCAATTCATAGCAGTGAATGAAGAGGTATCATATCGATCAGAAGTGCGGTATGGAGTACCTCAAGGCTCAGTACTAGGGCTGTTACACTTGATGCTTTACATGTTACCCTTGGGAGATATCATCAGGAGACATACGTTAGCTTTCACTGTTATGCTGATGATACTCAGCTCTATATTTCATCGCGGCCCAACGAAACATACCAATTTGAAAAACTAATGGAATGCATAGTCAATATAAAAAACTGGATGAAGAATGTAATTTCTTAATGCTAAATTCTGAAAAAAAAACAGGTGTTAATTACAGGACCTAAAAACTCTGCATGTAATTACCTAGAAAACTGTCTAAGACTTGATAGCTGATCCTTTACCTATTTAGCACCTAAACTGTGGAATAGCCTACCTAACATTGTTTGTGAGACAGACACACTTTTGCAGTTTAATTCTAGATTAAAGACCTATCTCTTTAACCTGGCTTACACATAACACACTTATATGCTTCTAATTTTAGGTTGCATTAATTAGGTAAACCGGAACTGGTAACACTTCTCATAACACCCAATGTACTTGCTACATCGTTAGAAGAATGGTATCTACACTAATATTGTCTGTTTCTCTCTTATTCCAAGGTCACCGTATCCACCAGATCCAGTCTTTATCCCGATCAGAGTGTCACTGCAGTCACCCGGATCCAGTCAGTATACAAACCAGATGGTAGATCAGCATCTAGGGACCTCTAGAAGTATCTCTACAGCCCTGAAAGACAGCGGAGACCAGGACAACTAGATGAGCCCCAGAGACAGATTCGCTGTAAAGACCTTGTCTCAGATGACCACTGAGACAAGACCACAGGAAACAGATGATTCTTCTGCACAATATGACGTTGCTGCAGTCTGAAATTGAACTGCTGGTTTTGTCTGGCCAGAGGACAACTGGCCCCCTTCCTGTGCCTGGTTTCTCCCAAGGTTTTTTCTCCATTCTGTCACTGATGGAGTTTTGGCTCCTTGCCGCTGCCAACATTGGCTTGCTTATTTGGGCCCCCTTATTTACAGTGATATCGTTTACTTGATTGCAAATGATTGAACAGATACTATTTAAACTGAACTGAGCTGAATGATTACATCACTGAATTCAATGATGAACTGCCTTTAACTGTCATTTTGCATTATTGACAAACTGTTTTCCTAATTAATGTTGTTCAGTTGCTTTGACACAATATTTTTTGTTTAAAGTGCTATATAAATAAAGGTGACTTGACTTGACGAGATCATACTCCCAGATCCCTCAGACAGAACAAGGTCAAGCCTCAATAGTCTCAAAATAAAAATATAAAATAAAAAAAGGATTCATGTGGAAAACACAGCAAAGTGATATGGTTGTGTATGATTTAGGAATAGGGGATAGCCTTTACATTGGTGAGATTTAGGCAAACTCCAATATATTTTTCAACATTAAAAAATGACTAGGACCTCATGAGGTGTTCACAAATGCAGTGGTTTACAATTGTGGTCCTGGGGACCCATAGCTCTGCACACTTTGTTTGTCTCTCTTGTTAAACACACTTGAATCAGATAATCAGCTCCTTAGGAAAGGGGTCCATGAGCTAAACTAAGCTTAGGAGAGATGCATAAAATGTACAGTGCTGTGGCCTACAGTATATGTTCAGCTAATTCTCAGCCTCTTTCATGTGTGCTTCATGTAAACAATAAGTGGATATGCATTTAAACTACATTTTAATTAACAGAGTAGAATAATCATGGCTGATAGTAAGACATGCAAACATTAAAAAAAAAATATATATATAAATTAAAATTCTGCACGTTTCACAGATTTAGGAGCTAGTTTTAGTGCTAAAACACTTTGTGAAATACTCTTAGAGCAGAGATTTAGGAGTCCTAAATTTAGACCTGGCATCCATTATTTGTAAGATATTCTCCTAAATCGACATAGTTATGATCTACTCCTTGTTAGTTTATGTTTTGTGAATATGGGCCCAGGTCAACAGAAATATAGAAATTTTACATTGATAAAAAAAAAGAAAAAAAAAAGAAAAACTGTATTGGATAGGGATAGCACTGGTATTCATATCGGGTATCACCCCGTTATGCCATTGCCATTGCCATTTTTTCTCAGAGAAGGGTATCAGTCAGAGAGATTATTTTTATTTTTATTTTTTTGTGCAAATTATTCAGTGTTATTTCTGAAGCCATACGGTAGCTTAATGTGAGCTACATATTAATATGTAAGTCCTCCTTTTCTCTGCTGTTGCCGTCAGTCATTCATGCAGCCTTTAAACCTTGGTCGCGTTAAGTTATGACAGTCAGCTCAGTAAAGCTTTCTCCAAGATCATTCTGTCTTCCCATTATTATACTTGATTTGTAAATACATGTCTATGATTTTGCAAAAAGAACTTTATCTTCTTGCGGGATTTAATGTTGTTTTGTGTCTTTGAGAACAAAACACGAACATAGAAAATACTAAATAATTTTTAATGTGCACAGTAAATGAAATTTTAAACGGTTAAAAGAAAGGCTCAATAACTGTTGCACAGATTAAATACATTATGCATAAATTTCTCTTTCCTTTGTGCTTTGCACTTTCACTGCAAAGCGCTGCCTGCTGATTCACAAATACAGTGCAGCATATATAGCGCTTACAATGTGCACATCCGGTGTGCAGAGTAATGCGCTTGAAGAGTTAAGATGCAAAAGCATCTACCGTAAGTACCATTTGAAATTTTCTTGTAAAAATTAGCATTTTTATCAGGTTCCTATGTGTAGGTTCAGTAATTTCACTTTAATGGCAATGAATTTATTTATTTTTTTCTCCCATTAAAGTAAAATAAATGAACATAAACAGGAGCATGAGAAAATAATCATTTTAGGAGAAAATGTTGGATGGCACTTAAGCCACGTTTCTTTACCCAGGAACTAGGGACTTTGGTCTGGCACTTCTGTGTGTTTCCACAGCAGAAACCAGGATCTAAATAAAGTTCTGGGTAAAAATTGCCCCTCAGAATGTCCCTGCTGACAAGGTAGTACTTTTTCAAAGGTCCGCAACTTTCGAGAGCGGGACTTTGGCGCTAAACATGCTGATTAATTGAGTTGTAGCATTGTGATTTCAACCATTTATTCAGATAATTTTCCAAATACTACTGTTATCGTGTCATGAAATGTAGTTTTAAAAGTATTTCAGACGAGAATGTAGTTGTTTAAAACTCAAATATGAAGTGTATTTATAAAGATAGCACCTATGTTTAAAAAACCTATGAACCTATGTTTCGTCGATTTCAGAGACGATCAGCTCCACGCGATCAGCGGGAGCTCAGTTCTCATGTTTACAGACGAGAGCAGTCTCGACTCGGCTAGTCCTTTCAACATTTGCCGCTGGCTCTGAATGTCTTTTTAGTGGCTAAACATAAAATATAATTTGTTTTGGGTAAATCTAACAGGTAATCTTAGGTCTTTATTCAATTATTAATAATATGTTAAAATGAAAATAAAAGGAGGCAATACTGTTTGATATAATATTTTATTTCATTGTAATGTAAGCTATGTAGGCCTAAACATTTCCCTGATCTACATTTCTATGGCTATTAATATGTTTAAAAGAAAACGAAAGGAGGCAGTTGTGTTTGATATCATATTTCGTCATATTGTAAATATACAATATACAATGAACAATTGTCCCAGGTAATTTCGTTGGAAACGCGACATTAGAGGCTTTTGCATCTAAACTCTTATGTCTACAACTCTAGAACTAATTTTAGCATTCTTATTTACTTATATAATAATAATAATAATTATTATTATTATTACTATGAAGTAGATCCTTATAAGCGTATGTGTGACAATGATTTGTGGGCAAGCATGTCATTGAGCACAGCATCACAAACGATCAGATGCGTGTTAAAGTTACGTTTGTTATTATGCAGCCTGAAAATCATTTCAAACTGGGGACCTTGCTGTGCTTGTCTAAGGCAGGGAAACTCTGTCTCATTTAAGTTTGACAGGGAGTCACAGTGACATGGAATCAATGACACAGCTTGATAGTACTAAACTTGATGCCATGCTTGGTCATTGCATGTAACGAAAGTAATATTTCATTATAAAATAATTTCCTATTCTTATTATTTATTTATTTTTGTAACAAAATTATGTTTGCCATTGTAGGTGACAGTGATTGTGTTAAATGACTGCCTTTAACTGTCATTTTGCATTATTGACACACTGTTTTACTAATGAATGTTGTTCAGTTGCTTTGACGCAATGTATTTTGTTCAAAGCGCTATATAAATAAAAGTGAGTTGACTTGACATTTTTGGCTGTCCATTGGTATATATAGCAGTTATGATTTCATTAGTGTTCAGAAACTTGAACTTGAAATTGAAATGCATAACATTCCTTTGACTGTTATTGTGTTAATTTTGGATAATGTATATTATATTTTTTTGTTATGTGTGTGTGCACGTGCGTGCGTGCGTGTATGTTTTCATTCACAGACCATACTCTGTCAAACTTACCTGACATCACCATGCAAGATGTGAGATGCATCATAAGGAATGAATGCAAAAACGAAAGCTGAATCATGCAAGCTACTGCAAATAAAGACATATGTATAGAAAATTGTTGTTGTCATATATTTGAAAAAAAATATTGGATTTTTGTTTCCTCCAGGGATTGATTACTTGCATGACCCAACCTTAAACATTGTGTTTTAAGTTTTTTTTGACCTGGGGTGTAAATTTGAATTTAGTTGTAATTTTATGTTTATTTATTTTTTGAGTAGTCCAGTGATAGCATACAAAATATTTATCTTCACATTGAAAGTACAATTAAAAGGTATATGTCAAGTATAAAAAATTAATAGGTACATAGGAACATTGTAGTGTACTTAAAGTGCAAAAATATATATAGTATGATGTTAAGTTCACTTGAAGTAAGGTTGTAGAATAAAACTAGTATTTTAGTAGTTTACTGAGACTACAGTAAAACAAGACACAAGTATAATTGCGGCACAAAATTAGTAACCTACTAGTTTATCAAGAGTACACTAACAGAACCCTTGCATGTACACTTTTAGTATAAGACTAGTAAACTACTAGTTAACTGAAAGTATAGTAAAGAAGACTTGCAAGTATATTTGCAGCACAAAATAGTAACATACTAGTTTACTAATAGTACACCAACAGAACACTTGCATGTACACTTTCAGCATAAGAGTAGTACATTTCTAGCTAACTAAAAGTATAGCAAAAAAACACTTTCAAGTATACTTGCAGCATAAAATTAGTAGCCTACTAGTGTACTAAGAGTACACTAAAAGAATACTTGCACATACACTTAAAGTCTAGCAAACTACTAGTTAACTATGAGTACTCTAAGAACACTTGCAAGTATAATTGCAGTATAAAACAATAAACTAGTAGTGTAGTGAGAGTAAAAGTAAACTTTTATATACTAAAACATGGGCCAATTTAGTCCCAAGTGGTATACAAGTCGTATACTTACAAGTACATAGATGTTAGTATACTTACTACATGAAGTATTTTTAAAAGCTCACCATATTTATTTATTTATTTATTTATTTATTTATTTATTTATTTATTTATGTAGCATTCAGCATTCAAAAGATTCAAAAGTTTTGAATAATCATTTTAATATATAAATAGGCTGATTTTAAGTAAGCTATTATATAATTGTTGTTTAAAATAAGTAGCATTTATATGAAATCATATTGCTTTTAAAAATTTAGGTTTTTAACAATAAACAAAAATTTGTTATTCTTTAGGGAGGATGGTGCAATTCAGATTGTTCTCCGATAGATGGCTTACTCCTCAAACAGAATTTGGTGGGTATCCGTACTATTTAATTACAGCAAATATAGCTCCACCTAGTGGTGTATACAATATTTATGTTGAGTTTGAGTCGTGCTGAAGCTCAGTAAAATGGAAAACCAGTGTAAAACAAAAGACCACAACCAACAGTACAGGTGTAGGGGCTAATAAGGCTTTAGTTTTTATGCCCAGAGCATATTTCTCTGCCTCCAACTGTCTTGTTCTTTTTTTCTTGCTACAGGTCAATTACACAAGAGGCACATAGGGCAGCCCAAAAGCAATGAAACAAAAGTATATTTAAAAAGTGGAGCAGCACCTGTGTCTCAGAACACATCATTCATTACAAAACTCCCCAGAGTCTGTGTGTGGGCATGCATGATTGTTTATGTTTATGGGATTTGTTTGTTTGTTTAATTTTGTATATATGTGCGTGTGGCTTAATGGTTCAGCCAAAAAGGAAAATTCTGTCTTTTACTCACTCTCATGTCATTCTGACCCCCCCTTTAATTTGTGGAGTACAAAAGGAGATATTTTCATGAATACTATGACTTTCGTTGTCCAGATGATTTATATTCTATAAATTTTTCTAGCTGAAAAATGACTCTTATTGCATAATTTACCAACTATTTTCCAGTTTGAGTCATACAGCACTATACAATTAAAGGTGACTTGACTTGACTATTTAGTCTTGTAATATATTCTTATCAAGTCTCATGTAGCCATTTCATAGTTTTGAATGATGAACAGGTTAGCTGAGGTTTAATATGAAGGCCGTTCACCCCTTTCCCTGAATTTATTTGTCATTGCTTTCTCTTTTATTTGTCCTGATTCTCATGAAGGAATGATAAAATGTTCTTCAATAGCTCTACATAAACTTTTGACTGGTTTTCCTGGGTACCAAGCCATCTCAGGATTTGTAAATCAAAACCACAGTGCTGTTCTTATCATCCCTCATCTACTCATCCCCTCCATTTATAGTCCATTTATAGTTAAGTGTAGTGGACGATGCATGTCATTTGTCACTGTTCTCCTCCGAGTGAGACACGCACATGTGCACGTACACACATGCAAAGGTGGATGCGATGATGACTGTGAGATTCCTCTGTGGTCAAGTACACTGGAGAACACAAACATCAATGAATTGTAGGGTAGCCACTCCAGGCTATTGTATAATAGCTGAGAACTCTTTCTTCCATATAAACACTTTCAGAACTTTACTCTTGGAGTTTTTTTTTTTTTTTTTCATGCTGTGAAAGTCTAATTGTATCACTGCTTAAATTATAATTTTTTTATCATTTGTTCTGCATATTTATGTTTAGTTTTTTTTATTATTGGTTTATAAACCCTTCGCTTTTGTTTAGCTACATACAACATAACATACATTTTGTGTTTGTGTCAAAACAGAAATATATATTGCTTATGATGCAATTAGATCTTAAAATCTTGATTTTGATATTGAAATAATTCATTCAGAGTAATTGTCAAACACATTAAGACTTTTTCGTAGGTCCCCTGATTTTCATTTCTTTTCTTCTTCTTTTTTATTTCTCAGAAAAAGACCAAAATAAAAAGTGCCAAAACACTGCCATCTGAAGTCAGAAATGTAATTTATAATTCAAACATTTCTCTATTTTAAAACCAAATTATCTGCCATGTTAATTTAACAATGCTATAATATATATATATATATATATATATATATATATATATATATATATATATATATATATATATATATATTATTTTTTTTATTGATATAATTTAAAATTTATTTCTGTTTTTATTTTACCTAAATTAATAGGAGAAACATTTGAGACAGAATTGACAAAACATGACTCTGTTTAGGGGATAGTTCACCATACTAAGAATAAACTCAGTTTTTTTGTCCATATAATTGAATTCAGTGATCCTCAAACTGTTTGGTTACAAACATTCTTAAAAAATATCAGGTTTAGAACAACATGATGGTAAGAAATTAATGTCTTGTGTGAACCATTCCTTTAAATCTCCTGAGCCGTGATAGAGCAGTCTCTGAGCAATATAATTGATTGTGATCATGACTTGACCAATAAATGGAATTTGAATATTGATGAACCAATATATATATATATATATATATATATATATATATATATATATATATATATATATATATATATATATATATATATATATACACACACACAGTACGGACCAAAAGTTTGGAAACATTACTATTTTTAATGTTTTTTAAAAAAAAGAAGTTTCTTCTGCTTATCAAGCCTGCATTTATTTGATCAAAATACAGAAAAAACAGTTATATTGTGATATATTATTACAATTTAAAATAATTTAAAATAATTGTACTTATTATACTTTAAATTATAATTTATTTCTGTGATGAAAAGCTGAATTTTTAGGATCATTATCACACGATCCTTTAGAAATCATTCTAATATGATGATTCATTATCAAAGTTGGAAACAGTTCTGCTGCTTAATATTTTTTCAGAACATGTGATACTTTTTTAGGATACTGAAGGCTGGAGTAATGATACTGAAAATTCAGCTTAACATCACATGAATAAATTATTATTTTTTTAAAGTATATTCAAATAGAAAACTATTATTTTAAGTTGTAATAATATTTCACAATATTACTGTTTTTTCTGTATTTTTGATCAAATAAATGCAGGCTTGATAAGCAGAAGAAACTTCTTTCAAAAACATTAAAAATAGTAATGTTTCCAAACTTATGGTCTGTACTGTATATACCTGCTTTATATCAGCTACCCTGCTCTCTATGATTTCGGCATCGGCCATCAAAAAGCCTATGTCGGTCGACCACTACAGTAAACGCAATGCAGTAAAGGTGTAAATAAAAAAAATGGAATCAGCTGTTCAATGTAGAATATCATAGAATCTGACAAAATTGGAATTATAAAAAAGGATTTCAAAAGGCCTTACTTAGCTTATCATTCTAAAGCTTCAGCGATAAACTATTTTTACATTTAAATATGTACATTAGCTAATTAGCTATCATTTGCCTGTTTTACACAACATACAATAAAATAAAATATTCTAAGTAGGCTAAATTTGACAGTTTTTAAAAATACAATAAAACTCAGCTGCATTAGCCTACTCCTACCTCAAATACAAAGTGCGTCTGTGAATAATATTGTTGTTTAACGTTAGTTGTAACTTTAACGTCAACCGACCAAATCTGTTTGGCAGATCCAGCTGATGTATTCCAGCCCAAAAACTGTTCAAAAACAGCCAAAATGCACACAAAACCACCAAAAATATGTTATCACTGATCAGTATTTATTTCAGTAGTTTTACTTCCACGTTTTTCTTTCCTACTATGTTACGGTTGGTTAAATTTTCATACAAGAAATAAACACCGGCTGCCGAAGCATACATAAAATAAACCGTTTTATGTGCATTAGCGCCACCTTTTGGATTGGAGTGTTGCCCTCTTTATAAATAAATGACGCCATCAAAACCTTACGGCGAAATCCTCCACACACTCGTTTAAAATGTGGCCTCCTGTATCTTTGATTTTATTTCATCCAGTGACATGATGGGTTTTAACTTAATTCAGGAGATTTTGGGTTACTGCAAAACTGACAGACTTTGAGCGCACCGCCAACGGTGCGTGTGTGTGTGTATAACCATAGCGACAAAACGACCAACTTTCGGAACCTGCAATTAAGCCTATAATTTCGTTTTTAAAAATTTAATTATGCATTTAAAAGTTTCAGAATGGATTAATTTGAAGACTCTGAAATCGGCAGAGATAGGCAGGCAATGCAAAACAAAATCTGACATTGGGAAATAGTGAGGAGGACAAAACTTAGATTTTGAAATGTGTGTGTTGGGGGGGGGGCGTGTCTATAAACACTATAGTCTAGGATCCAAGACAAAAAGCCTGGGTTTGTTTCAAACAAGAGTTACGTCTTTAATGTTGACCATGCAGGCAGCAGTTTGATGAAATATTGATAGCAATTCTCCAACTGATAGCTGCTCCAGCGGGATGGTAGTTCACCTTTCAACATGAGGAGTTGCTGTAGTGGACTTGCACACCACAGTGTGAGACGTGTGATACATCAATCATCACAGCATCAGAATGGGTGTCTGTTATTGAACCTAATCACTCAGCTTAGCACAATGTAGTACTGGCTATTGTGATCAAACAGAGGACCCCCATCCCAAACTCACAAAACAACCCACACAAACATAACTTTTACTACTTTTATTCTCCTGAGAACCAGAAAAAAAATCTTTGTGCATTTAGTATTTTTTTCATGGAATTACATTGTTTAGAGCAAATATATATAACAAATTATTTGATATACTATTTTACTTTATGCAATATATATATATTTCCCTTTTAGTTGGTCACTCTTGACATCACGTCGGTGATGACCAACGAATCGGGATCTCGCAGAGAGACCAATCCACTTTGAGTGTAACTAAACAAGCCAATGGACTTTGACATGCAGATTTTGCATCTGGCTGCCACACAGTGCAGTGCGGGTATAAAAGACACCAGGTGCACCCCATTAATTCATCAATTCATTAATTCATAAGACTTCTTCCACGATCCAGAGGGACACACTGGCCCCCCTGTGGAGAGAGCTGACCTTTTCCTTCGGTTCGCTAGACGAGTGCATTCTCGGTGGAGTTCGCACTGGTTCTTAGCACCCTCCTCCATTGTCATTCTTACCGGAGGTGCATGAGGAGCTTACAAGATTGTGGAAGGCATATTTTGCTGCTTGAAACAAATCATGTAGCTCCTCTGCTATCACTACCCTTGATTATGGAGCCGCTTTGAGGTACATGCAACTGTGTCAGATTGGCCTTTTCAGGCACAGAGGCAATCAAACTCATCCAGCGCTAGTGGAAACCTCTTGCTTTCATCCCGGCTGTAGTCCCTCAGGTTGCTCATTGCTGTGGGCCCACCACTTCCACACCGCAGCCTTCCACCAGGCAGTGTCGTGGAAAAAGTGCAAGAGACCCGGAGACGGGCGTCATGAAGTGGAGAATCCTTTGTTTCTTTAGTTTTTGTTCCACTGCTGGCCCAGAAGACAGTGGTACCCAAAACTTCAGTAAAAGAGAGCTTTCCTCAGTCTCTGGCTCTCAAGAGGAGGAAAGTTATGAAATATGGATTACAGGGTCACTTCCCCCCTCCTCTATTGCCAGCGGCAGCATTGAGTTGCCCAAGAGCACCCCTATTGTCCAGTCGTGGAACCAGATAGTGGGTGTAGCCAGAGGCGGATCTAAACAAATACTGATGGGTTGGCGGGAAGGGGGCAGGAATTTTTGAGGGGTGGCAACATATGGCAGACGTATAAACAGGTGCTTGTCATTTAATTAGAATATCATCAAAAAGTTGACTTATTTCACTAATTCCATTTAAAAAGTGAAACTTGTATATTATATTCATCCCTTACACACAGACTGATTTATTTCAAATGTTTATTTCTTTTAATTTTGATGACTATAACTGACAACTAAGGAAAATCCCAAATGCAGTATCTCAGATAATTAGAATATAACTAAAGACCAATACAAAGAAAGGATTTTTAGAAATCTTGGCCAACTGAAAAGTATGAGCATGAAAAGTTTGAGCATGTACAGCACTCAATACTTAGTTGGGGCTCATTTTGCCTGAATTACTGCAGCAATGCAGCGTGGCATGGAGTCGATCAGTCTGTGGCACTGCTCATGTGTTATGAGAGCCCAGGTTGCTCTGATAGTGACCTTCAGCTCTTCTGCATTCTTGGGTCTGGCATATCGCATCTTCATCTTCACAATACCCCATAGATTTTCTATTTGAGGTTAAGGTCAGGCGAGTCTGCTGGCCAATTAAGAACAGGGATACCATGGTCCTTAAACCAGGTACTGTTAGATTTGGCACTATGTGCAGGTGCCAAGTCCTGTTGGAAAATGAAATCTGCATCTCCATGAAGTTGGTCAGTAGCAGGAAGCATGAAGTTCTCTAAAACTTCCTGGTATATGGCTGCGTTGACCATGGACCTCAGAAAACACAGTGGACCAATCCCAGCAGATGACATTGCACCCCAAACCATCACTGACTGTGGAAACTTTACACTGGACCACAAGCAACGTGGATTGTGTGCCTCTCATATCTTCCTCCAGACTCTGGGACCCTGATATCCAAAGGAAATGCAAAATTTACTTTCATCAGAGGACATAACTTTGGGCCACTCAGCAGCAGTCCAGTCCTTTTTGAAGCGAGATGCTTCTGACGCTGTCTGTTGTTCAAGAGTGGATTGACACAACGAATGCGAAGCTGAAACCCATGTCTTGCATACGTCTGTGTGTAGTGGTTCTTGAAGCACTGACTCCAGCTGCAGTACATTCTTTGTGAATCTCCTCCACATTTTTGAATGGGTTTTGTTTCCAGTGGTGTCAAAAGTATTGGCTTTCATTACTCAAGTAGAAGTATAGATACTAGGTCTTAAAAAGACTTTTGTAGAAGTTGAAGTATCAACTCATGCTTTTTACTCAAGTAAAAGTGTAAAAGTACTGGTTTAAAAAACTACTTAAAGTATAAAAGTAAAAGTAATGTAAGGGAACAAATGCCATTAAGAACAAAAGCTTAGGCCGCACCACAGGGGCCTATTGTGCACTACCCCACCTCCTAAAAAAAAACATTTTTCTAAAGGCCATAATGAATATAATGTTATATTAAATGTTCATGTTGAAAAATTTGGGATGCACTAGGCTACATGTTTCAGCAACATATATGCCCATTGAAAATGAACGCATTTTAGTACAATGCAAATACATTAAAGGACTAGAGATATGATTACTAGTTGCCAATAAGTATTGTTATGGTGCAAAAAGTCAAACTTTAGAGGCATGTCATCAATAACCTTTAATGGAATGTAAATGTACATCGAAGCTTAGCTGCAGGAATCTGCGAGGACAATGGACAAGAACATTGGTGCAGGCTTAGTAACAATTACACTTGTATGGCTGTCTATTTACAATAAACATTATAGTGCTGTCAAAATGAATGATTAATCCAAGTGATTAATCAAAAACTAAAACTGAAAAATAAGTCATAATCCCGATACCTTCTTGATTGACAGCTTCCTGTATTCGGTACATACGTATGCTATGTTAAGTTACAAAGTTGGTATAGCCTAGATATCACAACATTGTCAATCGCAAACGATAATTTATTAAAACGTCTCACTACCGAACTACCAACAGTAGCTTTATTTGTGGAGAACGAAGATAAAGCACCCATTTGGTAAATGAGCCAGTGAGAAATAATAACTTTTAAATAGGGTCCAGTGCCTTTTCGATACTTTTAAAACAGTACAGGCGCCTAAATGGTGCCTGAACCTATACTTAAAAAAAAGAACCTAAAAAAAAAAAAACTATGGATAACTTAAAAGAACATTCCAAATATTTTAAATAAATCCATAGCTTTCACCTTGGATGCTCTCACTTCCCAAGTTGTGCTTCCCTTAATCTAAGGCTAATAAATGTATTTCACAATCTGGGTCATTATTTAATATAAAACCACACATAATTCTACTGTATATCTGTCACTCACTCTGATATTTAGTTAAGATGAGTGCTGTCTGTCACTGTCTTAAATCAGTTCTGTGAATGACTGTATGCTCATTCTTTATAAAGTAGCAACAATGTCGTTTGTAAAGTACAGTAATGTGCAAAAGTCTTAGGCACATTAGTATTTTCACCCCAAAAAAGGGTTTTAAGCCAGTTATTTAAATCTTTTGCTTTAGTGTGTCCATAGTAAATATCAGTTTGCCATTAATTTTAATAATAATCTAGTGCGATTTTGAATGCACAAGCAGTTTGACAACGGCAGAATGAATGTTTGGAAATGTAAACTGATATTTTCTACCGACACACTAAAGCAAAATATATAAATAGCCGAACACCATTCTTTTAAGTGAAAATACTAACGTGCCTAAGACTTTTGTACAGTAGTTAGTGTATGTATAAAGTACGTATGATTAAATTAATATTTAGTATAAGTATATTTAAATAAGTGTAATTAAAGTATTTGTTCGGTCATATGTGTTAAGGGCTAGATTTTCACTGGAGGAAACGGCTGTGACAAGCGAAAACTTTACAGTAGATGAGAAAGCGACAGCTTCTTCGCGACCTTTTGTAAACTGTATTTATGACAAATAACTTCACTGATACAGATTCTAACAATCTATTGATAAACACACACCTTATGTCCTCTGTCTCTGTTTGAGCTCGTGCTGCTCCGCCGCGATCTGCGGATTGAAGAGCGCGCTCAAAGACGGGAGGAGACCGGTCTGACGCCGGTTTCATATGAAATTTAAGCCGACTGACTCTGAGGCGATCGGATACCGGTTCCATACCCAACCCTACTTTTAAGAAATACATTTTATGATAAACGAACCAAAAACTGTCTATGCCCTTGCTGGAGGGTGATGTAATTTGTGTCATGTGCAGGTGCGATGGATCGCGTAAAGACCAATAGGGTGTCGGGATGGTATCTGTTTATACTTCTCATCCAACCACAATCAAATTCACTCCATCCGGATGGCGCGATTTATCTGGATAGGTTTTTTTTTTTTTTTTTTTGAGTGATGACAAGCCGGAATGAAAACAAGGCGAAATGAAATACCAGTAACGAAGCTATTTTTAAAATGTAAGGAGTAGAAAGTACAGATACTTGCGTGAAAATGTAAGGAGTAGAAGTAAAAAGTCGGCTGAAAAATAATTACTCAAGTAAAGTATAGATACCCCAAATTTCTACTTAAAGGGACAATAAGTAACTTTTTAGGTATTTTATTATCTAAAATCAATATTTTTATTCATAAATATGCCCTCAATGGTGTACAAATACCTATGCCAATGTTTAAACTAATCCTTGTAAATGAAGAATTTATTATCTTTATATACATGGGACGGGTAGGTTGACGGAGGCTTCCATGTAGTTCCGCCATCTTGCAAAACTATAATAACAGAGAGGGACAAAAAGTACTAAGCCAACGCGTTTCCACAGCGCGTTTTCGGTCAGAGCCAGAAACGCAGGTGCAGAGCAGTGAGAGGCGCTTGAAACTGCACCGGCAAGTTTAAAAGTCTGGATTGCATTCTTATTATGGACCATACATATGCTGCGCCACAGGAGAAGAAAACATCGTCGCCAAAACAGTCAAAAATAGAACGTAAAAGGAAACGTGACCATAGATTACAGAAAACAAGAGTTAATGTTGGGGAAGCTTTTTCTAGGTGGAAAGAGCTAATGCTGGATAAAGATTTCAAAAGAGACGCTGAAGTGGCCAGTTTTCTTCTCGACAGGTAAGTCAGTGTTACAATCTATATTACAATATTTTTTTTATATCTAACAATGCATATAATTCAGAAAATATAACGAATAAATTAGACATAACTACTAATTACAATATTTCATGTTTTCCACAGTCAGTAATCCATACTGTAACATTCGTTTGTTAGTTGTCATGTTGCAGTTTGTTTGAAATAACACACCTGTTCACCTGAAGGAAAACTCGACGAAGTGCTATTAGAATACATCCTGTCAAAGCTTTTTGGTACATATCGCCTACCGTAGATGCAACGCGCATTTGAAAAAGCGAGGCGCTGGAGAGCAAAATTAGTTTGAATGCAAAATACAATTTCACCACTAGATGGGAGTAATTCCTACTCAGTGTCCCTTTAAGTACAGTAACGAAGTATTTGTACTTCGTTACTTGACACCTCTGTTTGTTTCACAATCCTCTCCAGGGTGTGCTTATCCCAATTGCTTATACACTTTTTTTTCTACCACATCTTTTCCTTCCTTTCACCTCTCTATTAATGTTCTTGGACACAGAGCTCTGTGAACAGCCAGCCTCTTTTGCAATGACCTTTTTATGTCTTGCCCTCCTTGTGCAAGGTGTCAATGGTCATCTTTTGGACAGCTGTCTAGTCAGCAGTCTTCCCCATGATTGTGTAGTCTACAGAACTAGACTGAGAGACCATTTAAAGGCCTTTGCAGGTGTTTTGAGTTAATTAGCTGATTAGAGTGTGGCACCAGGTGTCTTCAATATTGAACCTTTTCACAATATTCTAATTTTCTGAGATACTGAATTTGGGATTTTACTTAGTTGTCAGTTATAATCATAAAAAATAAAAGAAATAAACATTTGAAATCAGTCTGTGTGTAATGAATGAATATAATATACAAGTTTCACTTATTGAATGGAATTAGTGAAATAAATCAACTTTTTGATGATATTGTAATTATATGACCAGCACCTTTATACTGAATTTAGTCACAGTTATCACAGTTTGATGATAAATAGTATATGTACACACTACAAAAGGGTACAGGCTGCCATTTACAAACTTAATCTCATCCAATCAATGTCTTGCATTTGAAACAGTTCATATAAGGAATAAGTGACCATACAATGTGATCTCACGTAATAGGAGGTAGAAGTGTGATAGAAGTAAGGGGCATTATCACAGGAAAGACATTAAGGTTAAGACACTGGTGATGAGTGGCAGATGTGTGAGAGGGTTTAGCTGTTTAGCTGACAATAATAACAAACATTATACAAATACAAATGTACTTTTAGAAATTGTTTTTGAAAAATAAGGTGTTATTGTTTTGGCAAGTTTAAATTAAAACATCTAGGAAAAAGGGTGTGATATTCCTTAAAAATGACGTTTAAGTAGATCTTTTTTTTTAAAGTATATTTTACTGTGCAATTTCTTTTTTGGGGGTGGGGGGGGGGGTTATACCAAATTTTATTTTGGTGGGTTGTAGACATTTGTAGACGTGGATTGTAGACAGAGTTTCTGTGTTTTTTTAATAAACTATTATTATTAACTATTATATTATTATTATTATTATTATTATTAGCTATTAGGCCTGCAATAGTACTATATTTCTGTTTAAATTTCTTCCGGTTATACCAAAAATTTATTTTGACAGGTTGTCGTAAAGACATTGCAGTTTCTATCTGTGCATACGATACGAATGAATGAAGATAGTTTTATCAAATGAAATGGTGAAATCCTCTCATAGCGCGCTGTGCACATGTGTAGCCTACATCATGTGTTAATATAGTGAAGAGCTGAAAACACGTGTGTGTGTGTGTGTGTGTGTGTGTGTGTGTGGTACAGTACATATTGAGCGCTCATTGTATATAACGTATAGCATGACGTGTATAACAACACCTTTAAGAAACTAGTTCATGTCGAGATTTGATTAAACATACAGCCCTTCTTTTGATTTATTCATTAAAAATGGCCGAATTACGTGACGTTCTGCTTTATACAGCAAGTTATATTTGTGACTGAATTCTGCAATTCAATCCGTGTCGCTTCGCAAACACAGACGGGATGAATTTATGAATGAATGTGAAAGTTCTGACACAAAACGAAGTTGTTACGTATATTCACACTTTTTAAAAGTGTGCAACGTAGACTATCACGTATTAGACTACACAAACTAGTAACTAGGCTAGCACTGTGCTTTCATTATAGCTTAATTTCTTGATATATACATTTTTACCTCTTTCCTCCTGTGTCTCCTCGCAACTCCTGGTTCCCTCGCTTCGCGCAAACTTTTTTTTTAGTTTTCAAAACAAATCAGTCTTTTGCCGATCACGCGTCCTCTCTTGCTGCTGCATTCACTGCAGTCGGACATTTGGAGATTCGCGCTCGTAAATGTTCAAATTGGCCATACCTGTTAATTTGTTGCTGCCAACTGGGGTGGCAGCAGGGGTGGCAAGGCTTTCTTTTAGGGTGGCATATGCCACCCCGGTAAGTCCCCGATTCATGTCGTCACATGCCGGGCTGTCACAAGCCTCAAGCTGGGACCCTTTGTTTTCTTCCGCACATGGAAGAATCAGATGAGTGTTACACTTCGCACCCAGACTCCACCCCAGAGTCCCTGTGTTCCACCACGCTGCTCCACGTACATCGGTGTCTCCACTGGTTCCTCTGGCACAGTCTCCTCGGTGGCTCGTGCGGTCTATAAGACTCAGCTACGCGATTTAGTTTGCCCAGCATCCCCTTAAGTTCAGTGGCATCCGGTTCCTGTCTTGCTTGCAGAAACCGCAGTCCTGATGGCTAAGTATGTGATAGAGCTGGACCCTCCAGTCGATACAAGGTCTGGTTTTACATCCCTTACTACATTGTGCCCAAGAAAAGCAGTGGGTTATGACCGATCTTGGATCTGCAAGGTTTGAACCATCCGCTTCACAAGTTGCTATTGCAAATACAAGGTGGGCGTGGTGACTTGGTAGTCACCAGGTTCAGATTACAATGGCCTGCCACAGAACCACCAGTCTGTGTTCAGATCCATTGTTTTTTCAGGCAGGAGTGTCTTTGAAACTGACATCCAAGCATGTTGTGGTATTCATGGGACTTGGCCTATCCCTGAGCTGCCTCAGAGCTCCGAGACAGAGACGGTCTGGTTCGACAACATGTCTCAACTCGCCCACCACCAGAAGCATCTGAGGTCTCCTTGTGTCATCCACAATCCAGGAGTGTTCAATCGGGCACCCAACGAGCTGTCTCAAGCAGCACTTCCAGGAGAGTGGAGACTCCACCCCCAGGCAATTTAGCTGATCTGGAGACAGTTCAGAGATCCTCAGGTAGACCTATTTGCATCTCCAGAAACCACCCACTGCCAGTGGTTCTACTCCCTAACTAAGGCAACGCTCAACACAGACTCACTGGCACACAGCTGGCCATGCAAATATGTGTTACCCCTAGTGAACCTGCTCGCACAGACACTGTGCAAGGTCAGGGAGAACGAGGAGCAGGTCTTGTTAGCCGCTCGATATTGGCCCAACAGAACCTGGTTCCCAGAACTCATGCTCCTCGTGAAAGCCCCACCCAGGCCAATCCCTCTGAGGAAGGATCTGCTTCATCAGAGATGGGGAACCCTTTGGGACCAGTGTACAGACCTGTGGAAACTCCATGTGTGGTCCCCGGACAAGATGCAAAGGTTCTAAGTGACCTACTCCAGGAGGTAGCACTCCCTAAAGCCCTGCATTTCAGCCTGAGCCCGACGGGCCCCGATTTATTTATGCCCCTAGGGCCGGGCTTCGGGACAATTTTCACATTATAGCTCACATGCGGCTGGGCCTCGGGTCTTTTTTGGGTTATTCCTCTATTTATATTTTTATGCATTAATGTATAAAAAAAAAAGAAGTTGACGTCGACGATAGAAAAACAAACATAGAAAGACATTTCATAACCTCATAACTTTCATAATCTGATAATTCAACCCGTTATAATTACACTGACATATTGACATGACAGTCTCACGCACGTATTTCCGTCAACGCGACCCACTATTATACTTCACTTATATCCACTTATTGTAGTAGTAGCTATTATAGGCCCCTAAATTAATGTATTAATCATAGCCTAGTTGGCCAACTAATAATTATAAATTGATGATTCATGTAGCGGCGAGCATTTCTGTGTCTGCACAGGAAGTGCAGCAGGAAGAGAGGAGGACGGGGTTAAAACCTTCCACTCTGGATGCTATTCTTTTTCTCCACGATGCTCTGTAAGAGACTGTTCTAACTTTTCGTTTGACTGGACTTTATTTTCGTTTAACTGTTGGAAAATGGAAGAAAGAATGGACATGTTCTGTGGTGCATTTTTAAGGTAAAATAATCTGCAGGTTTGTTTTTAATTAATTTAATTTAATTAGTTTAGATTGTAGGCTATTTTTCACTTCGTTTGCGAGCGCTGTTGCGAGCCTGCCTTGGTATTTCAAAAATTTTCATTTTACTCACTGTGGTTTAATAAATAAACATTTATTAAACTAACTGTCTGTGTGATATGCTTGAAGTGTTTTATATCTATGAATTTTATTGTAGCCAAGTAAAGTATTAGCATTGATTTGAGAAGCTTTATTGATTAAATATGTTTTAGGCTACTCGCTGTCGGCTCGGCTGATTAACGTTAATCGTCACTTTTAAAAAAATGCTCAAAACATTATTCTAAATTAACTTGATAAAGAAATGAAAAGAAACATAACACAAAACGGATCTATTTTAATTGCTGCAAATAGGACAGGCTTCCGCTGTGTAATAAAATAAATAAATAAATAAATGAAAACACGGGCTCGTGTCGGACTCGGGCTGATAATTCTGATGAGCTGTCGGACACGGGTCGGGCTAGGGCCTGAGCGTCTCGGGCCAGGGCCGGGCTCGGGCCTAGATTTGAGGCCCGTGCAGGGCTCTAGCACTCCCTATTGCTTCAGTGTGTGCTCCGTCCACGAGACAGGCCTTTGCACCGAAGTGGAACCTGTTTGTGTAATGGTGTTCCTCCCACCAGGAGGACCCCCAGAGATGTTCGATCAGAGCCATGCTTTCCTTCTTGCAGCGAGGGTTGAAGCGTAGGCTGTCCCCCTCCATCCTTAAGATTTACGTTGCTGCTATTTCAGCCCATCATGACCCATAGAGTGGAGGTCGTTTGGGGGAGCATGTTCTCGTCGTGAGGTTTCTTAGGGGGGCTAGAAGGTTAACCCTCTGGAGTCGATTAACGCGTATGCGCGTTATGAGTCTTTTTCTCCTGATAACCCCGGACTTAAATTACACTTTCAGTTTTAATCGTACAGATAAGAGCAATACATCAATCGAATCTGTAAAGGATCTCCTTTTTTGGATATAGACATAATAACAACAACATTTTTTGCACTTATAAACTAAAGATAAAAAACAAGGTGTGCTGTCTGCAGCCTTTGTCTGCACTGATCTTCATTTACAAACACATCATTAAAATGAACTGTAACTCTGTGAATACTCAACGAAGAGACATGAGAGACATATCTATAGAAAGCTTGACATGTCTACTTTTAAAGTAAAAGTGCTGCCAGAAACAAATATTCTGTGATAAAGTAATCCAAATGAAAACAACGCGATGTCCGTTTTTCACGTCTCTCTTCATTATCTTCTAATGAGATATGCTCCCGCGCTGAACGCGCTATTCAGATTCAAACTGAAGTGTGCGGCTTGAATACGCCCATACAGAAGAAAAAGCAGTGAGACTGTTCTTCGATTTTTTTTTATTTTACTGTTTGCTTCGCGATGAGAGGAATAAGACCTAATTCTTCCCCAAAAAGATGTGATTTGGTTGAGGATTTAATAAATGGATTTCCTCAGAAAAAAAGGATGAAGTGCTTTATTCAGCTGACTGAACATGGAAGTCAAGTCAAGTCACCTTTATTTACATAGCGCTTTAAACAAAATACATTGCGTCAAAGCAACTGAACAACATTCATTAGGAAAACAGTGTGTCAGTAATGCAAAATTATAGTTAAAGGCAGTTCATTGTTGAAATCAGTGATGTCATCTCTGTTCAGTTAAATAGTGTCTGTGCATTTATTTGCAATCAAGTCAACGATATCGCTGTAGATGAAGTGACCCCAACTAAGCAAGCCAGAGGCGACAGCGGCAAGGAACCGAAACCCCATCGGTGACAGAATGGAGAAAAAAACCTTGGGAGAAACCAGGCTCAGTAACAAACAATGGTGTTCTTTCAATTTATCCCCCCTAAAAAAACCTGAAAAATATTCTCAGCTCTTTTCAACATTAATAATAATAATGATAATAATAATGATAATTAATGTGGTTTTTTTGTTTGTTTTTTTTTTTGTTTTTTTTTGTAGAAAATAAGATTGTTAAAAGGATTTCTGAAGGATTGTGTGACTGGAGTAATGATGCAAAAAAAAAAAAAAAAAAAAAGTTTGAAAGTCAGCTTTGATTGTTGCTAATAATTTGTTTAACTGCTCCCCCAAGTAGATATTAAATTATGTTGTGGGATAATTAAATATATTCTAAATAAACTTCAAACATAAAATTATATATTTATTTTGTTCTCACATTCTTTCACAACTCCTCCCTCTCAGTGACACAAGCTGACTTAAAGGCTCATTATGTAGCTCTTTATGTGGGCCTTTGTCTTCTCAGGTGTAAATAACAATGATATTCATGATAGTTGACGCCTACTCGCATATGAATCTACCAACACAAAGTGTCTTAGAAAATTTAAATCAATATATTGTTTTCTGTAAGTGAGTAAACAATATGATTTTCACATAATTTAGAAAGAAAAATTCTAGGCTACAAGCTCCAGTTCTTAAAAATCCCGGGAACCATTGTTCTTAATGTGTTTTAAGAACACATTTTTAGTTTTTTAGTTTTTTTTTTTTTTTTCACTTATCACGCATAACATTTTCTTTCTCAAAAATACAATAATGTACATACATGCATTTCACATATTATTATAGCCCAGTTTGTGCTGATTACAGTGAGATTAGACTTTACCCATTTAGATATTTATAAGAAACTGAAAAAGGCACAAATGCCAGGGCATGATAAAACTTCTCCAGGCCCCAAAAATGCCCTTAGACTCCAGAGGGTTAAATCCTGCTAGGATTTGGAATTGGTTCTAAGTGTTGAAAGCTGCCCCTTCTCGCCTTTGCAGCCTTTGCCTTTGAAGTCAGTGGAGTTTAAGTATTTTTTCAATGAAAACCCTGCTCCTGACTGCATTAGCTTCAATCAAGAGGATGGGGGACCTGCAGGCATTTTCGGTCGACGAATCGAGCCTTAATGTTTGGGTCGGATGATTCCAGTGCAACACAGAGACCTTAGCCTGGCTACGTGCCCAAGGTTCCTACCACTCCCTTCAGGGACCAGGTGGTGTCGGATCATCCTGGGCGCTGGCTCGTGGGGCCTAGGCAGAGACTGTATAAAAACATGGACGTGACGTCACCCGTAGACTCCTGAAGAGAGTTTTTGAAGCCTAAAGTGTGCAGAGCGAGCCATTGCCATCTTGGCAGCATGTCACTGCGCGACTCTCCCGGACAAATGAAAATGGACAAAAGGGCAGGAGCTGGTTGCTGAAACCACGTCCACTTAGCGCTATGGCTGTGACAGCAGTGGCAATTCACCTGTCACTCAAGTGGCCACGCCCTTAATTATGCAGAACTTTAAGGCTTAATATAATTTAAACGGATGAGTTATAAAAAAATTCACCCACCTCACAGTTGTCATGAAGGGCAAAATTAGCTATATAGACCAAAATAATTTTTGCACCAGGCTGAAAACATGTTTTTTTTCTGCTGTAAAGTTGGGCATTTTAACATGGGGAGTCTATGGGATTGACTCTCTTTTGCAGCCAGCCTCAAGCGGCCAGTCGATGAATTGCAGTTTTAGTCACTTCCTTATTGGCTTCACTAGAGAGAGCGGGAGGTTGCCGCTCGGGCCTAGCTAGCACACATTTATAGATATCTGCGGGTGTTGCTGTTGGACAGTGTTATTCCTGCTTCCTGTTTGCCTTGCTGCTGTTTTGTGATCGTAGCTCTGTGTAGCTTTGTTTATCTGTAGAATTACTCTCTGTTATTTAAAGTGATAAAATATAACTTAATTTCCACCATATTTCTGATATTATCTATCAATCTAATCTGATTAATTTGGTCTTTTGCTTTTATTCTAAATTTGCGAGTGCAGTGCACCTGCATCATGTTAGCATTCGTTAGCTAGCCATTAGTGTTTCCTATGGGCTTCTTTATGGGATCAGAATCCCGCCAAATGTGTTGCAGTCACATATCGAAAAATAATAAGAATGAATCATAAATTTAAAAACACATGTAAAATAATAATGCAAAAAAAGAAAGAAAAACAAATGCAATTTTTTTTAAAATAACAGACAACACGGTCATGGATGGCAAAATAATAAGAGTGAATCAAAAATGTAAACACATTAAAAATTATATTGCACAAAACTGAAAAATGAATTTAACATTTTCCAAATTGAAAAACAAAATCAGGTTTCCTGCTCATATGTTATTTTTTTTTTTGTGTGTGTGCTTTTGGTCTTTTCCCCTTTGATCTTGTTTCCACATTCTGCGCTTGCGTTTCTAAATGTTGCAGTCAGTGTTTCATGTAAATCAGGGCAGGCTTCAGCGTCACCATTGGGCCACAAGTTCTAGATTGACAGCTGCTCCTCTAGCCAATCAGTCCAAGGGGGAGTTGACGTCATTCCAATAATGTTCCCCTGATTTACATGAAACTCTAACTGCAACATTTAGAAATGCAAGCGCAGAACGTGGAAACAAGAGCAAAGAGGAAAAGACCACAAGCACACAAAAAATAACATACGAGCAGGAAACTTGATTTTGTTTGAGATTTGGAAAATTTTGAATTCATGTTTCAGTTTTGTGCAATATAATTTTAAATGTGTTTACATTTTTGATTCACTCTTATTATTTTGAGATCCATGACCGCGTTGTTTGTTATAAAAAAAAAATGGTTTTGTGCGTTATTAGTTTACATGTGTTTTTATTTTTTGATTTATGCTTATTATTTTTCGATCTGTGACTGCAGTACATTTGGTGGGATTCTGATCCCCTACTTCTGCTATTGTTATTTGCACTGCTTGCCACATGTATAGTTTATCTCTCTGTTGGCGACGAGGGATTCACATGTGATAAATGCAGGTAAATAGTTAGGCTGACAGAGAAGATTTCAGAATTAGAGACACGCATCCAAACTTTATTTGAGGACAGGAAGAATGTAAGGACTCTTGATACACCTTTGGATGCGTCTAGCTCGGGGAGTCCAGTACATTGTTCGGTTCCAGTAACAGAGCCATCGCAGCATGGCAAATTGGTGATAGTGAGTCGACATAGTCGCAGGTCAAAGGATCGCTCTTCTGTTCCAATCAAAACATTAAACAGGTTCTCCCCACTCAGTGAGACACCCACTGACCTCTACAGCCCTGAAAGACACCGGAGACCAAGAAAACTAGAGCCCCAGATACAGATCCCCTGTAAAGACCTTGTTTCAGACAACCACAGGAAACAGATTATTCTTCTGCACAGTGTGACTTTGCTGCAGCCTAGAACTGAAATGCTGGTTTCGTCTGGTCAGAAGAGAACTGGCCACCCGACTGAGCCTGGTTTCTCCAAAGGTTTTTTCTCCATTCGGTCACCCATGGAGTTTTTGTTCCCTGCCACTGTTGCCTCTGGCTTGTTTAGTTTGGGACACTTCATTTACAGCGATATCATTGACTTGATTGCAAATTATTGCACAGATACTATTTAAACTGAACTGAGATGATGCCATCATTAAATTCAATGATGGATTTTCTTTCACTGTCATTTTGCATTATTGACACTGTTTTCCTAATTAGTGTTGTTCAGTTGCTTTGACACAGTCTTTTTTGTTCAAAGCAGTATATAAATAAAGGTGACTTGACTTGACTTCCATGTGCAGTAGGGTCCCTCAGGGTTACTCCACATGAGTAAATGTCCCTTTAACCCCCTCTGGGAGGAGGTGACTCCGCAGTGAGTCCTCTCCCGAATGGAAGGGCATGCTTTTTTCCAGTTTTATCCAAGTCTTACTGTCTCAGTTAGATATGTAACCGCCATTCCCTGGAGGAGGGAACAGAGATATCACGTCCCCTCGCAACAGTTGCTGTACTACCACTGAGCTGCTGGGTCACGAGCTCGGCTCCTCAGAGAAAGCGTGAATTAATGTGGTGCACCTGCTACCTCTTATACCCACACTGCATGGTGTGGCAGCCAGATACGAAATCCACATGCTAAAGTCCATTGGCTTGATTAGTTTCACTCAAAGTGTATTGTTCTCTCTGTTGAGATCCCAATTTGTCTGTCATCACCCACGTGACATCTCTGTTCCCTCCTTCAGCTTCAGGGAACAAAGGTTACATATGTAACCGAGATGTTTCCATAAACTGTTTTTCCCATTAAACAAAATGAACAAAATGAATAGTAAATTATTATTTATTTTTTCAACATGCAGTCCCAAGAGTACATTAATATGCAAATTATATTAATGTGCTGTTGGTTTAGCATGTTGAAAAAAGAAGTGCAATAATTGGAGTAATAATTGGCCAGATTTTCACAATAATATCTAATATTCCACAAGAATATTAATATACAATTAATATTTTGGTTTGAAACAAATTAGGAGAATGGCGTTTACGCTAATATTACTCTGTTTCTCTCTTAGGTCACCACAGCCACCAGATCCAGTCTGTATACAGATCAGAGGGTCACTGCAGTCACCCTGATCCAATACGTATCCAGAACAGATGGTGGATCAGCACCTAGAAAGGACCTCTACAGCCCTAAAAAGACAGCAGAAACCAGGACAACTAGAGCCCCAGACACAGATCCCCTGTAAAGACCTTGTCTCAGATGACCACCGGGACAAGACCACAAAAAACAGATGGTTCTTCTGTACAATCTGACTTTGCTGCAGCCTGGAATTAAACTGCTGGTTTCTTCTGGTCAGAGAAGAACTGGCCCTCCAACTGAGCCTGGTTTCTCCCAAGGTTTTTTTCTCCATTCTGTCACCGATGGAGTTTTGACTCCTTGCCGCTGTCACCTCTGGCTTGCTTAGTTGGGGTCACTTCATTTACAGCGCTATCGCTGACCTGATTGCTAATGAATGCACAGACATTTATTTAAACTGGACAGAGATGACATCACTGAATTCAATGATGAACTGCCTTTAACTGTCATTTTGCATTATTGACTGTTTTCCTAATGAATGTTGTTCAGTTGCTTTGACGCAATGTATTTTGTTTAAAGCGTCACATAAATAAAGGTGACTTGACTTGACTTGAAACATTTTCTTGAGATATTGATTCATGACAAACAATTTGAAAATTTATCAGATTTAAATTATATTTACAAAATATTTTGAGGATGTACAATTAAATAAAATGAATCACTAAATTAATGTCAGTCATTTTAAAGACCAAGCAGATGGAGTGGTCTTGGAGAAACTTCCAAACATTTGGTATCTCTGAAAAGCCCTGAATGTGCTCTGTACTGGACATCCAGATTTAAAACGTGAGATCTCAGAGAAATTCACTAAAATACAATATCCACCACAGAGAGAAAAACTTCATAGCTGGGTTTCAGGAGGATATGTGTGTGTAAAATGTGACAAACATATACAGGTAAACTTATTGTTTTGTGTCTTTAACACAAAATATAAAAAAAGTAACCAAAATTAAGAGATGGGTAGCCAAGCAACAAAATAAATAAATAACTCAACTATCAGAAACAGTGAGTATTAAATATTTCATTTATCATGTTCAATTCCCATTACCTCCACTGTCATCTTACACTAATAATTTAATAACACTGCTAAATGTCATCTTTAGCAAATCTCAAAATTAAGTTTTTCTTATTGTACATTGCAAGGCTGTGATGCCTAAACTTGTAGCATTTAAAGTCAAGTTTAGTTTTTAGAGTTTAGCCAACCCAAATCAAACACACTTGAACCAGATAATCGGTCTTCCGTTACACTGCCTCAGAAGTCTGTCTGTCTGGTACTTATTTGCAAAATTGCTGCCTGCAAAGTCATTGCCTCATTCGGCAGCAAGGCAGCAAGTCAGCAACCTAGGTTTTCGGATGCAGCCGTAAAATCACAGGCCAGGTGAAGCAGGTTGGAAATAAACATTGCAGGACAGTGGATGGAGTAAAATGAGTGACACCTGCAACACTCACTGGTTTTGAGTCTCAGGGAGGAGCTCCGGAAGGATAAAAGGAGGAATAATGACAGTAAAGGACGAGAGAGGACCAGGCCAGACTATTTATGTTGTTTTATGCAGTAGTCGCCCATGAGGGGCTGCCATTTTTACTTTTGTTTTATTTATCTATTTCATTATTAAAGATTTTTTTGTTATGTTTAAATGTTTGCCGGTTCCCATCCCCTCTTCCCGATCTACAAACTTTATTACATTCCAATCCCACATTTAATTATTACTAAGTAAATAGATGTTATAAATGAATAATCTTTATAATCCTAAATATACATTCTCTTCTAAAATGGCATGAGATGCTGGTGAGAATTAAATTTGCACTCTTTGACCTAATATTCAAATACTTCCTATCAGTATCCTACAAGCGTGAAATAAGATTTCCAGTGGTGACTCATAAAGTTTGATTCGAGTTGGTGGTAGAAGTGGCCCACATTCTTGTAGCAATAAAGAAAAAGTCCAGGCATGAAATACACACTTTACATTTATAAAATCAGAATATTGATAACTGCCTTGAGGGTTTTTTTTTTTTTTTTTTTTGTCTGTAGACAAAGAAGAAATGACAAAAAGGGATTAAATTGTGCACGCTTGCATACACTGTGTTCATACTTAGATATTTTAATAACCTCTTTGGGCTATTGCACCAATGTAACGAGAAAGAAAGCGATGACACAAAAAATAAAAAAGTGAGTCTGAGACTAAAATGCATGAATAAACGGAGAAACTGAGTGGAACCAGGGGCGCATAAAGGTCTCATGCTTTGCAAAATTAGCACGCTTTTCCACTCCCGTCCATTAGATAACAAAATTCATGCCACACAGGGCCCAGCAACCCCTCCTTTTTCACTTATCCTCTCTAATCCCTGTCGATAAGACACAACTCGCATACCACTTTCATTATGCTGTCATTTCAGAATTCCCCTCTGGATTACTTAACTAGCTGAAGTGGATACAGGTTATCGTTTATTATTTTTGACAGCCTCAAAATAATCTTATAGATTTCCCTCTCTGATTTTAGTACAAGGTGAGGGGCAGAGTGCATACACATTATCAGCCCACCACACTATTAGATTATACTCACAGACACCAGAATCCTCCAGCGGTGAGACAGAAAGATCCCAATATTGTTAGAAGTGTATAAAATGAGATGCAAAAAAATAAAAAAATAAAAAAATAAATATATATATATATATATATATATATATATATATATATATATATATATATATATATATATATATATATATATATATATACACACACACAACCTGTTTTAGGTTGTAGAAGAACAGGGCCTTCTCCTCTTTAGCCTTTAAGCATACAGTGGATTAGAATAATCTCTCTTTTGTGGAGTGTTTACTGGGCTGAAGACTGAACACTTCAAAATGTCAAACCTCAGTCTGTAAACCAGCTGGTAATCCCCACTGAGACTTTTCTACAACAACAAAAAAGAAAAGCAACAGCAGAGTTAAATTGCTGACTAACTATTCATGAATGACAGGACAGGACTGAAAACTGAAAAACCTGTCAAGTGATGTGACATGTAAGTCTTCATAGAAAAGGATTATGGATTGAAATTTCTGTAATATTTGTATGGTACATATGTTTAGCTACTTTTTCATTTGTTCTTAAATGCATCTTAAAACCAATCTTGTGTTATATAACAAATTATAATGCAGATTCCTTTTTATCTCGAATCAATACAGATTATGTCTATATTATGATTGCATAAGGACCTGTGAAGTGTGTGCATATAGGAAAAGTTTTTTGTCAACAGTAAATTGGTGCATTATTGTAGCTAGTTGTACACGATTATAGAATTATAAAGGTAATAGGGTCAATACAGGCTGGTCTCATGGGAAGTTACAAAAAATAAAAATAATTTAAATTACGTCCTAGATCAGACTTCTGCAGACAGTTATAAAGTCCGTATAAGAAATTGTTACATGTGTTTTGAAAGGTCAAATTTTAATTTGATATCATTTGAAAATATTTTCCTTTATTTTGGACAATTATGTCATTGTTTAATAACATGCTTTGTTTTCCAGATTCATACATAAAAGTTTGCGCAATCTTTAAAAGTGAATTACCATGTGCTTGGTAAAATGACTATTATTGTATGTACATAAGTCTCAGGGTGTGCACCCTGTCAGTGTGAGTGAATTGATTCTTGTTTAATTAGGTGAGATCAGGGGCTCAAAGGGGGCCAAAGAGAAACCTGTACCCCGTTCTTTCTCCTCAATAAACACTTTGGCACCACTGTTGCTTTTGATGTGTGCTTTGGCTCTTCGAGGCTGGCTTTGGAATATGTTCTTGGGAGACCCACAGTTACTTGCCTCCAGGCAAAATCTCAATTCCCAGAATCCGGCTCCTCTTTGATGGAATGCTTTCGGGAGCAGCTAACCACCCCCAATCCCTGCTCTGACTTACCCCTCATCTCACTCCTTCTCTCCTCTGTGGTCCCTCACTCTCTCATCCATCTCTCTCAGAGACATTCACCCAGAGAACTGACTGACTGCCTACATGTCAACATCAGTTTCTCCATCAACTTCATCAGAATAGATGATAGCAAGTCAACAACATAGAAAAAGTGTATCATGTGTTATCCATGTCCAGAAATGTTATATCAGACTGATTTCAGCTATATGCTTTTAAGTATGCGAACTGGTATTACAGAAAAAAAAAAAAAAAAAAAAAAAACTAAACAGAAAGCTCTTTGGGACAGAAAACATTAATCATAATATGTTTTAAATATATTAATTAAATGTAAATGTAATGTCAGTTCCAATGAATTACGAATGTACCAAATCCCTTTATGTACTCAAATACATAAATGTGGCTTTTGTAGTTGACATAAATAAATGTTAGATGTTATGTGTAATGTATGGTCTTGGTCAGAGGGTTTTGATTGGCTTGTTTTCTCCATTTACATTTACCTCTGTTTTGGTAACTATAAATGTGCTGCTGGGTACACTGGTTGTTTTGAGCTACTGTATGACTGTTTTCTTTGAATTTGTGCATGGATCTGGTTTATACTTCAGAACTTTACATGTAATTTCCCCCATCTCTTCTCATATTCACAACTGTTCATATATACAAAAATACATACTTTGGGTTATTGTCACAGAAGGCGAGAAGCTTAAATATCCTTTGACATGTACACTTAATATCAGCATCATATATCTATTACATGCATATATCATAGCAAGCCCTTTTTGTTTTACGCTAATAGTTTTAATTTGCTGTATGTTAACAGCATGTTTTATGGTAAATTAATTTTGATCACCAAAATAATACACAACCATTATCTCATTGGGTTTTTCTTTCTGACAGAAACATCAGTAGTGTGTGTGCCATAAATTTGACTCTACTTGACTTCACTTGTCGGCCACACATGCAGTCAGATCCTGCTTAAGAGATTAGAGAGTGATTTTCAACTGTGGAAAGAATCAGTTACTGCATCAATTGACGGGGAGCCCAGAAGGTCTTTTTTAACATCT
Source organism: Carassius auratus (assembly GCF_003368295.1). Lineage (NCBI taxonomy): Eukaryota > Metazoa > Chordata > Actinopteri > Cypriniformes > Cyprinidae > Carassius > Carassius auratus. The sequence continues at coordinate 4,914,533 of NC_039291.1, read as the reverse complement.
TATTTTCCCTGTATATTGATTATGTATATTGATTTGGAATAACCCTACAGGAGGCACAGTTCTCCTTTTCAATGTTTACGTTAAGGTCTCACTTTGAGGAGTATTCCCCACAGGCAGAATTCTCTTCTGAATAAGCTTGTCATTTCATTTCTCATTCCAGGATAGATGGCTGTACTACTGAAATAATGCAATAACAATTAGACTGGATTTATACAGTAGAAGGAGTGATCATTTATAATCAGGTGAATCTTATTTATTCATCTTGTATAATCATTATGAATCTTTAGAAAATAAATGTGCATAACAGGATTTCTTTTTTCCAAATGAAATCCTAACATATTATATTAATTGCTTAATGTTTTAGTCATGTTGTTAAATTAACATTTTAAGTTTTTATTCATTTATTTTTCAGTAGACACTTTTTTTATTTAAATTTGTGCTTGTAGTTTCAGAACCATCTTAAACTTTTTTCTACCCATTTTTATTGAGATTTTGTTTTTATTTTTATACCCATTCTTGCTCTTCCAAAGTTCACGTCCATAATTAATGTAAGTTATGCATCCAATACTGTCAGTGTTACACATTTTGTGTACCAAAAAAAAAAAAAAAAAGTTAGAAGTTACTTACATATTAGCATAAACAAGCACACAACAACCTGTTCTAAAGAGACAGTTTCGTTTTTCCTAGTAAAACGTGACTGCACCGTCTCAGGAAGGAGCGCTGGTATAAGGCAAGGAGAGAAAGAGGGAAAAGGGGGCAGAAGGAAAAAAAGGGGAGGCAGTGTCTGCACTCCGGAAGGGAGGAGTCAGGCACAGGGAAAGGGCAGCTGGAGCTCCACACTTAAAATCTTCTTTACCCGAGAAACTCTTCATTTACAGTCTTTACCGCAATAAACATTTATGAATTGACGAGTTTTGTGTTTAGGCTTCAGGTATGTAGCCAAAGACCGGGCGCTAATTATGTGCTGGACTGCCCCTGCCAATCGCACGTAGAACAAAAAGAGAAGACAAGGGAAAAAGAAAAGTCGGCAGAGCAATTTTGGAGTTTAAAGTAAAGAAGTTAAGAGCCTCTGTCTGCAACTAGCGTCGAGAGGAAGTCTGAGGAGAGGACAGAAAAGTTTCGCAACTGAACGAGTAAGTGCAAGAAATGTGTAGTTTTTCAGAGACTCTTTGGTTCCACAAAAGTTTTGCAAACAGAAAAAGAGGGGGGAAGAGTCGTGTAAGACGTGAAATTCGATAGGTACTGCCTGTCTGTTGTAAAAATATTAAATGAAATCACCAGAACTAACGCGTTAAAATAGCGTTTATAGGCAGCGTTGGGCTGAGCATTCTGCTTCACAGAAAGTTCAGCAGAGCTGTTTTGCAAACTTTAGGCTCTATTGTCAAACTCGCCCTATAATATGGGCTCTATCGGGTTTGTTAAAATCTTTTGAAAGTGTCCGAATGTTTTATGCCTGTTAAAGTGATACTTATTTGTATTTCAAAGCTGTGTCTCCTTGCGAAAGTTTAAATATTTCCAAATGCTTGTGTTTTTCTTGGAAACAGTCCAGCAGTATAATTGGGGGTCCCTCATCATATTGCAGTGCTTTCCCTTAGCATAGTTTCAAGATCTTAAAAAAATATATATATTAAGTCTTGCGCATAGGAATTAAAACGAATGGATGTTTGTCATATATTTTTCTCCTCCACCTTTTTTAAAACTAATATACTAACAGACGTAGTGAACATTTCAAAACAATTATGCGCGAATATTAAACATATTTTAACTATTTAGTAAGTGTAGCCTACGTATAATTGAATATAGAACATTGCAAACTGACGTTTTTTGCAAGCAAAATCGAAGTTACAGCCTGCAGTGATACTGTACTCATTGCACTTTTCCCACCCACTTTGAATTCAATCACTGTTTAAGAAAACTGTTAACATCGAGTATAAATGATTGTGACAGTTTAATAGATGGAAACAAAAATGTTATGATAATGGTGGAAACATTTTTAATATTTTGTAATTATTACCAATTTTGTCCGTTGCCGTCTCTCCGTAAGGGGAAAACTGATAGCCTAAGTTAAATAATTGCATCTGACTCTCTTTTTTTATTATAATAGCCTAGTGCGTATTAACAGATTTTATTAGTGTAAATGAACGCCATTTACATTTGAATGTGTGTAGATAAGCTGTTTGGTTTAAACTTTTCCAAACTTTTAACACACCGAAGCCCAGAACAGACTCACAGCTCGGCGACTTCTGAACAACCGTGTCCCGCCAAACCCCTTCTGACAGCTGGGCGCTAACTGAAAACATAGAATCTTATATTTAAATTCAAAATTCACATTTCAGTATAGCCTATATATATATATATATATATATAAGACGCATTTTAATAAGAAGCACTCATTAATAGGATCAATAAAAGTAAACGGGGTTTGATAGTTCTGCCTATAATATTGTATTTTTGAGGCTTGCTTTACTTTTATTTCCTATTTTTATTGTATTTATTTACTGCATTTGCTTTTTCAATCCATTTTACGAGAATCTTTTCCAAGTGAATTGCCTATATTGAAATCTGTATTATAGCTATGAACGCAGGGCTTTATTCAGCGCACATTAAATTCTACGTGCCACGTGTGTGTAATTTTCTCATACAGTTAAACTGAATTAATAATTTGTTATATTCTTTGTAATATGTCAGTTTTTATCCGATGACCTATGAATTTGCATGCTATGTGTCAACACATGATAAAAGGAATATTTGACTTTTAATCTCTAAAACTGAACATCCATAACATAGATTTATGCATTTTTTTCTGCCTTTAGTTTATGTTGTTATGAAATAAACATTCATTTGAACTGTTAAATTTAAGCTCTGTGATGATAAGGAGTTCTCTGATAAGATATACCTCGTGTGATAAAACATTTTTTTGAGTCTGTGTTTATCTCTGGTTTCTATCTTGCCTTTCGGGAACAAATTTGTACATTGTTGGTTTAGCTTTAAAAAGGATATAAATTGTTTAAAATAAGTGATATGCTAGATGTTCTACATTGGGCTTTGCAAGTAACCTGAATTTAAATACTTATGTTACATTTGTTCAGCATGCAGTATATATTTATTGTTTATAACATCATCCTTAAAAAAAAAAAAAAAAAGAAAAATTCCATAAATGTGTTGAAGTAAAACTCATTTGCAATGCTTTGATCAAACAGGTTTAATTTTGTGAAAAACACTTGCTTGCACCATAAAATATCCACCACCACTGCCACCGGTTCATTTCAGTATTCAATTCAGAGTCACTCACCAAACAGTTTATCACACTACGTATATGCATGGCTGTATTGCAGAACAGAAGTTTAGCAGGTCACTTTTGCCATCCTCCGCTTTTTCTCTTCCACCATACTGAACACACTATGTCACCAGATAATATGAACAAGCGGAGATGACATGCGATTATCCTCATTCCACCCCCTCCTTCCATCCAACGTAAATGCATAAAACCCTCCGATTAGGCCTGCAATTGGAATGGGATGCCCATACCCTTCACTCTCAGGGTGCTGTAGCATCCCAAAGAAGTTCTACCTGTCTTTAAGTGCATATGGGGATGAGATGACTAACAGCGGGCATTGAGATGCTAATTTGGATTTGAATAGCACTCTACTTAATGTCCAAACCAATAAATAACAAATGGATGAGAAATGTGTGTGTCTCTGCACAGCCAATTGTAGGTTGCAATCCTAGAACTCCTCTTGTGAGCTTTTTATCATGTGATGGCTTGTGGTGATTTGTGAGTGATTTGTTATGATAGATTTGTAGTGCATGAAGGTGACTACTAGGCCTTTTGCGCATATGGCATTTAATCAAAAATCAGACTCCCAGTTCTGTTTTCAGACTGTTGTTTTATTGAATTATTATTATTATTTTTATTATTTTATATCCAATGCATCTTGCAGTGTTTAGCATTTCTGACCCAAACAAGCAGCCCCTGATTTGAAATTGCCCAGAAACCTTTATTGTGTGGTGCTGTGGCGCTCTGCTTCCACTAATTCCTGTCAACAAATCAGGACTTCCAACTGAAACCTCTTACTTTGATAATCCTCAACTTTGATATGTTTGATATCTAATGAAAAGGACACAAAGAGTGAAAAAGAGGAAAGGGAAATGAGTAAAAGTGAGTAATTGAGAAAAAGAAGCAATGCTCTCCAGCTGTGGGGCGCGTCAGATGAGAAATTGAGTGTTTGTCAGAAGTGTTTGCCCATGTTTGTGTCTCAGTGGAGGGGGTCACTATAGCTTTGTACTATAGCTTGCTCTCAAGCTCTCTCTCCTTTTCTTCACCCCCTTCTAATCCCTAGGCCCAGTTATCCCTTCAGGGCATGCCTCAGATCTGCCTCTATGTCAGGACGATCCCTTCCTTCTTTCTGTTGCCCTTTCTGTCTTTCCTTTTGATTTATCTCCTTTCACATTCTGTCTTCACTGTCTTTTTTTCTTTTTTTATATATACAGTGGCCCCAAAAATGTTTGGACATTTATGCCACACATGGATGAAGGAAATGTGTGGATTTTATTGTATAATGTACAAAATATCACACCAGGACCTTTCTCAGAAGTAACTTTACATATCAGAGCCTTTTTTGTAATTATTTTTTCTATTAATTTTGACTTGTGTTTGTCCCTTCTTTTGATTGTACCACACAGTCGTAAATTGTGAGTATACTAATTCATTCACATACAGCCTACAGTCACAGGAAATGAGCAGGTTTGTACCAAAGTATAAAAGTGACAGTTTGTTTACACTGGTGGGGCTGGCTGCTGGAAACTCAAATTTGACCTGCCAATTAGCCTGGCCATTTACCTTTTTTAATGTTTTTTCAAGAAATTATATACAAGACATTAACTTTATAAAATGTTAAGATAGTCCTTTAACTCCAAACAAGTATGCCTGCTAAACAGCATAAACCAATATGAACTACCACAGAAATTCATAATAGTATTTTTAGACAGGGTGCTTCTCACATAGATGTATGTGTGTCATTGTTAGTGCTAAGGTTTATTTATTTTGTATTAAAAAAAATTCTCAAGTAGGTGGCTACTTGGTTTTCCCCTTCTATTCACTGTTCTGGTTGAAAAAAAAAATGTCTGTAAACCTTTGTAAAGTTTGCCAACAAGAGAATTAAGTACTTCCCAGTTTGGTGGCAGGGTGTGTTAAGGACTTGTGATGGAGTAGTTGTGTGTGAATGAGTGTGTTATGTTGGTTTTGATGTAAGGTATTTTCGAAACAAATATAAAAACACTGCATATGCACACACATAAATAACAGATAGCCTACTCCCTATTTGTGATTGATGTGTCTTTTTATCTGCGCTGCTGGTCATTAGAGTTACAGGCATCTATATTATAACCAAAAGGAAATCAAGAATAACAGCCCCCCCCCCCCCTTTACTGATCTTTCATTCTGTCAATATTTTCGATTGTTCTAAAGGATACATCTTACAAATTTTAAACATTTCATAAACAAACAAACAAACAAACAAACAAATTAATAATAAATAAAGAGACAATCTAATAAAAAAAAATAAAGATAAACTATTACAATTTTAAAAAGGATATTTAAGATTTTAGAGCATTCCACATTCTTTCACATAAAATATGTTATATTAAAGTATACTGTTACATATAAAGTATGTAGTTAAAATAACATTCTACAAATATTTACAAATACATAATTAAATTAAGAAATATAAATAAAAAGGTAAAACAATAAACGGGAAATGATTTTTATTTGTTTATTTATTAATTTAAGTGTTTTAATCATCCACATTTTAGTGAATAAACATTTTACCCCTAGGTAAGGGAAACAAAGTCAAGGGAATAGCTGAATATCAGATCGATATGTAAAAAGTGCCGGCATGTGTTCTCTATAAATCACCAAATTTAACTCCTCTAACTCCCATTTGCCTGTTCTTTATCACGTGTTTTGCACTCTTGTCTGTTCCTTCTGTGTACTTTAATAGTAAATGTCAAAGACCTTGCTATCCCAGTCCCTGAGATAAATAATAACCCTATTTACAAAAACAATAGAGGAGACTTAACTATATGAGCAAATTTCAGGCATGCCTGAAAGACTACTCCATTGTCATCATAGCATGTAAAGACTAATCGCGTTTTCTCATGCAAAGTGTGCTGGTTTTATAGCCGGGGTATAGATGAAGTGAGAAGGAGCGCGAAAGAGTCGTGTGTGTGTGTGTTGGGGGAGCGGGGGGTGTATGAGTTGGGGTCTTTGTTTTAACCATACTCCACAGGGAGCTTTGAAGGGAAGAGAGGGGCTATTGGAGGGGTCCCTCTCTCTGAACAAAGACTAGTTCCTTTCAAGCAAAGATAAAGGGAGGGGGTGGAGGTAAAAGTTTTACACACTACACCCCTCAAGGAGATTTTTGAGTGGAGGGGAGGAGATGGGAGGTAGAGAAGGGAGTCTTTGGAGTCCTCTGTTGTTGATAAAGATAGTCTCCTCAGATTCCCAATATGACACACAAACTCTCCGAGGGTCAAGAGAGGAGATGGAACAGAAGATAATGTTGGGTGATTTGACAATGTGCTGTGGGACTGTAGAAGTGTCAACAAGATGAGATTTTTTTTTGTTCCGTTTATACTGTAGCTATTTTATTTACACATGAGAAACAAAAAAAGAAAAAATGCAATGTAATTTGACAATACAGTGCATGTTTCTTCTTCTTCTTTTTTTTTTTTTTTTAGTTGCTATTGTTGCCAAGCAACATTGCGTGTTGTTGTGCTAAAATAATGCAAGTGAAATATCTTGGCCTGATATTATTATTATTTTTTTTTTTTAATTGTAGTTTTGTTTGGAATATTATCATGAAAAATATTTAGTTTGTGTCCGTCTACTTAAAATAATCAAAATTCTGAACAAAAATAACTGCTATATTTTAATTCACTGAATTATCCAAAAACATGCTTTTATTGTTTTGTGTTAGTGTATATGTAATATCATAACATTTTGCTCATACTGCCCTCCCCTAATAGAGGAAACATTTAGAGAGAAAAAGCAGGATAAATGTGCACATGAGCAGAAAAGCTCTTGCCATATCACTTGAGGAAGCTGTTTTTATCAGTAGGGCTCAGCATGCTTGGGAAATACATATTTCCCTTGTAGGAGGACAAGGTTACACTTTTCTATGAATTTTATTATTCAGTCACACTTACAACTATAGGTACACACATACACACAGTCCTATTTAGGTTGCTGACTGCTTTCGGCAGACAGTGAGTGTGCCATGTGCCATCGTAAAGGCTCTTCCAGCAGCCGTGGTTTAGAGCGAAAGGTTCCATTTGTCAAAGGTGCTCAAGAGTGCTCCCACTCTCATGCTGCCCTGTAGTTTGGCAGCTACTTGCTGAAGTCATTGTCTGAGAAGAGCCAGGATATTACTTACTGCTCACAGAGAAAAAGACTTGGGGCCCCAGGCAACCAGACTGGTTTATGAATGGGGAATTGGGTTTGCATACTGTGACTTAGTTACTATGACAAAAGAGTGCTTTAGACATGAACTTGACCGGGCTGTCGACCATGTGAGGAACAGAAAGAGAGGAAAACATAAATTGGGTGGGACAGATGTGTGGTAGGGTATGTTAGTCCATTTGATGTGCTTTGTTGTGAATGATAATTCTAAAATATCCAAATGTTTGATGCTGGTCTTTTTGTATGTGGGTAGTTAGCATGACATACGTTTGGGAAGTTGACACACTGCATTTGTGACATGGTGAAACTGAATGTAATTTATATATATATATATATATATATATATATATATATATATATATATATATATATATATATATATGTATGTGTGTGTGTGTGTGTGTGTGTGTGTGTGTGTGTGTGTGTGGAGTGGAGATGAGGAGATGGGAGGTAGAGAAGGGAGTCTTTGGAGTCCTCTGTTGTTGATAAAGATAGTCTCCTCAGATTCCCAATTTGACACACAAACTTTTAATTTGCTATTGTTGAATCTTATCATAAATGCATATTAATTACATTAATGAATATAATTCCTTATTAAATTTTTTATTGATATGTATTTAAATGAACATTGTTTATTAATAAATATAATAATAAATAATTATTATATATATATATATATATATATATATATATATATATATATATATATAAACATATAAATTTGATGATACAGTATAAAATAAATATTGTAATATATATTTAATATATAAAATATATATTTTAAATATAAATATATGTGCGTTTATTTGTCTTCATATATCATCATCTATACATATTATACATATGTATTCTTTTAATTCGTTGTATATGTATTATTTTGTAACACTGTTTGTAAGTCGGGAAGAAGGAGGTGTGAACCGGCGAACATTTAAATGAAACTTTAATAATAAAATAAACACAAAACAGCACGACAGCCCCTCGCGGACGACTGCCATGCACAAACAAAACCAAAACACAAAATAAAACCCAGGCCTGGTCCTCTCTCGTCCTTCACTGTCGTAACGCCCTATTTTATCCTTCCGGAGCTCCTCTGTGGGACTTGAGACCAGTGAGTGGCACAGGTATCAATCTCACACCACCGGCCTCACTCCATTCCCACGGCTCTCTGCCCCACCCTCTCGTCACACATTTAATCCTAAAAAAATTTGTTTTTTTTTTTGAGTGAGGGATGTTCACCATATACCTTTTTTTTTCATGGGAGACTCATGATGTGGACGCTGGTGGAAGTTGTTTTTTTTTGTTTCAGAGAAAATGTGGTGAGGAGAAAAATAATGTATGTATGTCTGCCCACTTGTGAGAGTTACTTCATGCATATAAATTGCATGCGAGCAGAACACTGCAGATTCTCATGTGAAAGTTTCAGACTGAACTATATTTCAGTATGTGCACTGGCATTTTACTTGGGCAATGGTATACCTGGCACAGGCATACTGATATTATTTTAATAGGTTTGAATATGTCCTCTCAAAAAGGCTTAAAAAAAAAGCTCATATGTCAGAAAATGTATGTGTGCCCTTCATCATGTGTCCTGCCCTGTATTCCGGTGTTCTTCCACATACAAAGGGGGCTAATGAGTTTTTATAATTATGTTGGTTGGCTTTTTGTGCAAAAGTCTTATTATGAATGACTCTACTGAACCCGGCTAAAATCTCTCCAACATATCCCAACAACATCCCCCTCGAAGGATCTCATCCTTTCGAGAAGATAGACACTTCACAGATGATAAAATGTCTTGCAGATTCATGTTTGCAATTATTAATCTTTCAAGGTTTTTATTTTTTTATTCTTTATAATTGCTTGTAAAATAAAAATTAGCAATGAAAGCTTGATGTGGTTCACGCAGCCCAAATAAATATTTGTAATGGCTATTGGTGTGTCTGTTTTTAAAATGTGTTGTGTAACTGCAATTAACCTTCTGCCCCTTTTACATTTACATTTACATTTATTCATTTAGCAGACGCTTTTATCCAAAGCAACTTACAGATGAAGACATTGGAAGCAATCAAAAACAACAAAAAGAGCAATGATATTTAAGTGCTATAACAAGTCTCAGTTAGGTTAACACAGTACACGTAGCATGGGATTTTAAATAATATGATAAATAAAAAGAAAACAGAATAAAAAAAAGAATAGAGCAAGCTAGTTAGAGGTCTTTCTTTACACATACCCCCCCCACACACACACACACACACACACACATATACAATTGCATAATAAATGAAAAGAAAATAGAATACAAAAAGATTAGAAAGGTATTTTGATTTTTTTTAAGAATAGAATTAGAATAGTGAGTGTTAAAGTTAGAGGGTCAAATAAAGATGGAAGAGATGTGTTTTAAGCCGATTCTTGAAGATGGCTAAGGACTCAGCTGCTTGGACTGAGTTGGGGAGGTCATTCCACCAGGAGCGAACATTTAATTTAAAAGTCTTTTTAAAGAAACATTTTGGGTTCAGTACAAGTTGCACTGTGTGTCAGCATTAAGACTGTTCTAGGAAAAAGCGTAAAAGTTTTTTACAGCATGTTCTTTTGATTCAAAACTGCAGTTGTTTAAAACCAATTTCTAATTTTTGTTTAAAAAATAAAATAAAATTATATCAAATAAAACATAAAATAAAAATACATTTTAGAAAAGTGAAAAGAATTTGAAAAAAAAAAAGAATTGTAGTATTTAAAAGAAAAATGCATAGTTATAATAAAATGAATCAAATATTGTATTCCTTTACACAGCATATCCATCTGAAGAAGGAGCAAAAGCTTAAATGTCGAATAAAATTTGCCTGCTGTTTATACGCTAGGCATTCCTGGAAGTGGCATATGTAAATGCCGTTTGTATTGAGACTATGTTCATATGATTAGAGAGTAAGAGGTCAAGATTGAAGTCGAGCAGGAGTGATTTGTCTTGCGCCAAAAGGAGATCAATGTAAAGTGCGTCTTGGATACTCAACAAGCCATGTAAACTCATTAACTTCCTGAGACCTGTCCCTATTTTTACACTCACACACACACATGCGCGCACAATCAGATCAGTGAAATTACTTGTGTAAGATAAGGTTAATGTGTTAATGATTGTGAGTGAGTCTCTAACTTGATTGTCAAAGTATGTGTGGAAACATCGGTTTTTATGCATGTTTGTAAGAGATAGTCAGGATTAATGGGTTTCTATAACTGCATAGATGTTTTGCATTCTATGATAAATTTATTAGTCTGTGATTTATGGATGGTTGCAATGAGCATGATAACACAGATGTGTTCTCATAGTGAATGTTCAGATGTTTGTGTTTGCTTTTTATTTGTACTTAAAAGTAAAGAGTAAAGGTTCTTCAATGGTTCTTAACAGAACTTTAGATTCCTTTCTTAATATTATTATTATTATTATTATTATTTTTTTTTTTTTTTTTTACTTTTATTTATGCAACACATGTAAAAGAACAGAACAGACAGGTCACTGGGGCTATCACATACCATTATGTTGTTCATATACAGTTAACTTCATATCAGGGGTTGCTCTCCCAATTGGTCTCAGAAGAGAAAGAAAGAAAGGGGGAAAATAAATAAATAAATAATAATAATAATAAAAATCCACCTGGCGAATATTTGTCCATAAAGGTTTCAAGCTCCTCTCATAAAGCAAAAAAAACAAAAAAAAAAAACAAACAAAGAAAAACAGACATTGCAGTCCACTTTCAATAACTCAATGTTCTATCCACACGCCTATACTTTAACCATTTTGACCAGTACTTATAACATTTATCCATGTTTAATCTTAGAGAGTAGGTGAGTTTCTCCATATCATACATATATTTTACAATCATTATCCATTCTGCTTTTGTTGGTGGATTCTCATGCAACAATTTCTTAGTTATTGCTTTTTACTAGCAACCAATAATAGTTTAAGTAGGTACACTGTAAAAAATGTACTGTAGAATTTACAGGATTTTACTGGCAAAAAAGTTGCCAATAAAATCCTGTAAAAATGATGTTAATTGATGTAAAATATATTACAGGAAATTACTGCAAAGCAAATTACAGTTAATTGCTGTATGAGGAATACAGTAGTTTGTAGTATTTTTTACAGTAACATTGAATTTAACTTGTAGTTTATTTTACAGCAATATTTTGTAATTTCACTAAAGTACAGTATTTATCTGGCAAAAAAGTTGCCAATAAAGTCCTGTAAATATATTTTACAGCATTTATTTGTGATTTAATTAAATTACAGTATTTAACTGGCAACTAAAGTTGCCAATAAAATCCTGTAAATACCCCTAAACACAATATGATGTTGTAATAATTTAACAATGAAACTGCTTTAAAGAATAACAGTAAACAATAAAATACTGATATAAATGTATTATCATGAGCTCTATCTTAATACATTTACAAATGAATAAAGTCAATGATGTTGCAAATAAGTATTTATTAAAACTGGCAGAAAGACATTGCAAGGCTTTTACTGGTAAAATAAAAATTTCAGTCTATCAACAGTTAAAATCTTATCATAAAAATAACAGCATCACGAAATAACTACAAATACATGTTTAAAAAAATGAGCCATATTCAGAGTAGAAGATTAACTTTCTATAAAAATTAAGGTCAATCAACACAATTTGTATAATTTTTGTAAAAAAAAAAAGTTTTAAAGAAAATGATTAAAATAAAATGCTGGAATCAACATTAAATCACAAATTCTGTTGTTTGTGCTTATGTTCTGTTAAATTAAGAATATTCCTGCAAAAGACAATTTAATAAATACATACTGAAAGTCCATCAACTTTCTGAGATGAGCACACACATGAGGGTTGTCCGTCTTCTCTGAGACTTTTTCACTTGTTTGGCCTCCATGTGTCTGTCTTGTATCCAGAGAGTGTTGTGATTCCAAGAAAACATCTGCACACAAAAACAGGCAGAAGCATCAGGATAAAGTTAAGTATTGAATGAAACTAGCGCAATAAAATAAATGTCAAAATGCCACTTATACAATACAATCAGCATTTACCAGTACTTAAAAGGTTACTCCACCCCAAAATGAAAATCTTGCCATTAATCACTTACCTCAATGTCGTTCCAAACCCGTAAAAGCTTCATTCTTCTTCGGAACACAATTTAAGATATTTTGGATGCAACTGGGAGGATTGTGACTGTCCCACTGACTGCCAAGTAAATACAACTGTCAAGGCCCAGAAAAGTATGAAAGACATCATCAGAATAGTCCATCAGTGGTTCAACCGTAACGTTATGAAGCGACGAAAATACTTTTTGTATGAAAAGAAAACAAAAATAATTATTTATTCAACAATTCGCCTCCTCTACGCATCAGTGTAGTACCATTTTGGAGAGTATCTATTGGACACAAACTGCAGCTGCTGTTCTGTGTCAGCTGGGTCACATGGACACGCTTTCTATGTATATTTACGCTTTGATTTGAACAAAAACAAAAATAATGTCTTTGTTGAATAAAGTTGTTGTTATTTTTGTTTTCTTTGCATACAAAAAGTATTCTCGTATCTTCGAAAAATTACAGTTGGACCACTGATGGCAGATGGACTATTCTGACGATGTTTTTCATACTTTTCTGGGCTTAGACATGAATTGTTTGGCTGTCAGTAGGACAGACGCAAGCCTCCCGGTTCTCATTCTAAATATTTTAAATTGTGTTCTGAAGGCGAACAAAGCTTTTACGGGTTTAAAACGACATTAATCACTGTTAATCACGTTAACAGTGATTAATGACTAAATTGTCATTATGGGGTGGAGTAACCCCTTTAAACTAAATAAGTAACCTTTTTCGCACATGAAATTACTTAAAGGGGGGGGGGGTGAAATGCTATTTCATGCATACTGAGTTTTTTACACTGTTAAAGAGTTGGATTCCCATGCTAAACATGGACAAAGTTTCAAAAATTAAGTTGTACGTTTGAAGGAGTATTTTTGTTCCAAAAATACCTCTTCCGGTTTGTCACAAGTTTCGGAAAGTTTTTTCCGAGTATGGGTCTGTGTGACGTTAGATGGAGCGGAATTTCCTTATATGGGTCCTAAGGGCACTTCTGCCGGAAGAGCGCGCACTCCCGTAGAGCAGAGCACAGCAGAGACATTCACTGATCAAAGCGAGAGCGAATTGTCACAAAAGAAGTGTGTTTTTGGTTGCCAGGGCAAGACAGCCCTGCACAGATTACCAAAAGAAAAACAGCATTAAGGGACCAGTGGATGGAGTTTATTTCTACAGAGCATCAACGGAGTTGTGCAAGTGTTTTTGTTTGTTCCCTGCATTTCGAAGATGCCTGTTTTACAAACAAGGCCCAGTTTGACACCGGATTTGCATATCGTTTATTTCTTAAGGATAATGCAGTCCCAACGAAAAAGGGTCACGATCGTGTGTTGGAACCGCAGGCAGTGAGTAAAACTGCTTCAAATATCTCTGTGTTGTTAACTTAGCTATCGGCGCGTAAGCACATCAAGTAAACAACATGCGATGTTGGCATCAAACTGCACTTTCCACATGTACACCTTAAAAAAAAAAAAAAAAGACGACATAAAGTGGAACTTAGTCATTTTCCAAAACCGCTAAGCAAATATATACAGTTTCAATACATACCACATAGAGATGTCGTTGATGATGCTGCTCTTGTTAAATTTCAGCCTCTGGATCTGATTCTGGACCATAAATATACACTGAATCTGACTGTTAGCTATGGATTGTTTGGGATGATGGTTTTTTCCTCACGGTAATGTAACAGCTTCCAAACGCTCTCAACGCAAAAGCCTACTGGCGCTCGTGATTCTTTAGCTCCGCCCACACGTCACGCCTCCAGGCGCTCGTGTTTTTCCGGGAAAAATCGGTACAGACTATCTTTCTCTTATAAATATAATAAAACTAAAGACTTTTTGGAGTTATGAAGGATGCAGTACTATTCTATAGGTACTCAAGATTATTGAGTGATATTGAGTGATAACGAGCATTTCACCACCCCCCTTTAAGTAAAACTTGTTACCAGACTGAAGTTGTAATAAGACTCCAATTCCAGCTACAAAGTTGAGGTATGAATTCACAACCATCTGACCCTCAAATAGTCAAAATCCACTGGGTGGACCTGAAATTAAGAAATATAAGCAATAATATAACCTACAATGCAGTATTTCAATATGAAATTTAATCTAAATTACAAGTTTATCAAATTATTTAAAGAATTAATACATTACCTAATAAAATCAGCTTCAGAGTCTTGAAGCATCAAATATTTCTCCACATCAGCTGCTATTCTTGCACCTACAAGACATAAAGAAAATAATCTTGTGATTTCTTTAAAGCATTTACACAAATGAGACCAAAATTAACACCGAAAATGGCATATATTTTAGAATAAACAAACTATTATAAATTAGATAAATTATAATTATAAATTATAATATTACATTGTAGAACTGTACCACCAATCAAATTAAATAATTTGCAGTGCAAAATTACAACTGTGTAATTTTAATGGTTTACATTAATATTTGAAAATACAATTAATAAATGTTGGAAAAAATGCAATGATACTTTTTAAACGTGAAACTAAACTGCCATTAGGTGGCAGTAAATAACTTGATGAGGGAATCAACTGAGTCATTCATTGAACCGATCCGTTCAAAAAGCTGAATCATTCAGCAAAAACACCGATTAGTTTTGATTTGAGAATGAGCAAAATTGATTTGCTTTGATCATTGTTTGGAACTATTTCATTGTGAAATAGAACAACAGTTAATATTGTGTCTAAAAAGTAAGTAAAGTAATTTGTTAACTAATTGTTTATTGAACTATGTATTTGCAATCGTGATACTCACGAAAACAGCTCACTTGTGATGCTATTTATATCATATGTTATAAATAAATTCAACAATTGAACATTTACCTCATGTATTTTCCGTGAGTTTATGTGTGCCGTTAAGCTTGTTTTGAAGTTGAATGAAACGTTAATATAACCAGAATCAGTCTCGCGTTTCGATGCTTCCTCAGTCTTTTTTTCTGTTTTCTGTTTTTTTTTTTTTTTATCAGGCTAATTTGTCCAGTCGGGCATATAAAGATGTCTTTCACTTATTATAGTAAGGTGTCACGTCAACATGGGACAGTTGAACGCATATAAACAAGTGAACACATATAAACAAATGAAATTTCACATATTTTGCTGTTTGTCAGTTATTTTGACAGATAACGTTAGTATAGTTACTATGACAATCGTTTGCATTGGGCTTTATGATAAAAGTTAGGTAAACACTACTTTAAATGCTCTCAATAAGAAAATGTAACTTCCCAAAAAAATTTGGCCTAACTATGCTATGATAGTAATTCCCAGTTTACTGCATAGAAGTTACCAAGGCCACTTCTCTAAATGTCAGGATAGGAGGCTATTGTGACATGATATCGCTTATACATTAACTCAAATAAATATAAAAAGGATATAGTTCTCAAGTATAATTAAGTGAACTTACCAGGAATTATGAATAAAGCCTCTAATCTTCAATCGTTCTCATGCTGCTCCAGTCGGCTGGGTTTCAGATTTGAATGATGCACGTGCAATCCAATAATGCCACACTACAGTAAGTTAGTGTAAAAAGCAGGAACTACAGTGACAACACCTGTTTCTTGTAAATGAATTACAGTTGACATGGAAATATACTGTTAACAACTGTAAAACCTTATTTTACCCACAATGCATTGCGAAATACAGCTGCATCTTGTAAAATGTTTATACAGTAAAATTATGTAAAACTTTGCTGTAGAAACTACAGCAATTTTTTATAGTGTACTTATCTTGAATACTAAAATCAGTTGTTATGTTTCCTAAATATATGGTACCAAAGCTGTTCTCAATTTCAAATCCCAATATCAGTTTTATTTCAGTGATTACTTTAACCAATAAGATTGAATTGCTGGACACTTCCAAAATATGTGAAAGTAATCAGCCAGGGAATTATTACATTGTCTCCAACAGAGTTCAGATTCCAGATTACCATCCTGTAAATATTTTCTTTTTGGAGTAATAAAACATCTTATTATATTATTCCATGAAAATTCTCTCCACTGACCTGAGCTGGAGGTAGTATACTGTGTTTTACAAATATTAAGCCATTCTTAATCAGATAAAATTATGTTTGCTTCCTTCTCCCATTTATCTTTCACATATAATGTAGAGTGATTTTTAGAAGATTGTATACTTGAATATATTCTTGATATCATTCTCTTATGAGTTCCACTCTTATACGCATCAATAAAAACATTGATGATATTCATTTCAGTTTTTTCTTTATTTTTTATATTTTTATTATAATGGTTCCTAAGTTGTAAATATCTTAAGATGTCTTGTTTTTCTAATATATAGGTGTCAGTAAGATGTTAGAAGCTTTTTAAACCTTTATTGGATGAGATTGTACAATAAGATGTGATGCCTTTCAACGTCCATTGTTTAAACCTTGAGTCCAATAATACATATTTTTTGAGGTTCTTGAGTTGTCATATGGTTCTTTAGTGATGGAACAATAAAGAAAGCTATTTTATTGATTACATGCAAAGGCTATGGTTTAGTTACATTACAACTGGAATATATATATATATATATATATATATATATATATATATATATATTCAAAAGAATCAGAATATTACTGCATATAGGTGTGTGAAAACTAATATGGCGGTTTGGATGATAACGATGAGGAGGATGATGATTAGGTGTTGATATGGAGAACACAGGTGAAGTAAGACACAGTTCCTGCTTCCTTGCTGCTGCCGATGTCTTTCTGTATACCTGCAGATGGAAGATGTTTCAGAGCGTGTGTGGGGAGATAGAAGTTATAGAAGAAATAGAAGTTCCCCCTCTGCCTGTTTCTTCAGAACGTTTGTACTTATCTTAGTTTCCCTGTTTCTGACAGATTCTACAACTATATTTACCTCTTATTTACAGAGCAATTAACACTCACTCACTCACTCACTTGCCTGCTTGAACAGTCATTCAATCACACACACAAGTGAAACAACTTTTACATGCAAGCACATTTGCAATCCTATAAAGCTGTTTTTTTAATGGTAGATATGCGTAATGGTAGAGATTTCCGATTTACATCAATGACACTGCTGCAGGTGTCACTTTAAAAGCAGTGCTGTCTCTTTAAAATTTAATATACATGATGTGAAACTGACGAAGATTCATAATTTATTTATTTGTTGTCTGTGAAAGAGAATGCTCCAGTTACTTGAGATAAGGGAATGACCACTGTGTTGACACACTTATGGGAAAACACTTGTATATTCTAATACTAAAGCCTGATTTGTTCACATTCGTGTTGCTGCATGAACCAATGGTGCTTTTATATAAGTCAACTCTGATTGCTTTTTCATCAGAAACATTCAACTGAAGCAAAAGTCATTGTTTTGATTGTAGCCTTATACCATGGCAGCCTATACAAATCTTGTTCCCATATCTCAGGGAACCAAGGTTATGTTAGTAATTGGAAAGTTCCTTTTTGAATGGTCTCTCCTTTTGCATTGTTATGGGGAACGCGTCCCATAGCGCTGTGATATAAGCAAGTGCAGAACAAAGCTGCTCTGCCAACCTAGCACTCTTACTGAGGGCTCTTGTAAGCATGAGTCAATAATGAGACGCAAGCCTTTGAGGCTGAGGTCTACACAATATAACCCTCTCCACTTACAAAGGGGATTAGCTAGAATTAAGCAGACAAAATCTGTACCTGGTGAAGGTAGACAGCGATGACCAGTCAGCGGCCACACCAAAATAAATCAAGATTCATGATTCAAGATTCAAGAATAGTGCTACCAAACCCAGGAGGAGGCCATTCCTCTGGTGGAATGGGCTCTCACAACCATATGACACTGCATGCATAAGCCAAGGCTATAGGATCTACAATGGAAGGTTCCAAAATTGTATTAGTTATACTTTCAGGGAGCTGCAAAATCTGTTGAACTGAGGAAGTGGAGCAATTCGTGGGATGCCATACAGGTGAGTGTTGGGCAAATCATGAGCCAGGGCATATCATTGGCTTGAATATTAGATTGGATAGTGAAATTGTCTTCTGACAAGAGGTCCACTTCTGCCCTAATTTTGACTATTTGGGGATGTAGTCTCCATTCTGCTGGAGCTACTTTGTCCCTGGACAGCATGCCTGCCCCCTAGTTCACTCTCAAATGAACTGCTTGCAGCAAGAGGAGTTTTCCCTATGTCCATAAACGTAGGCGATGAAAAGTGCGGCTGAACCAACCTGTGAATAGAGTATGAACTGAGACTGCCTTGGCGACTGATACAAGCTACCACCTTCATGTTGTCAGAATGGACCAGGACATTAGCCAAGTTTCCAATATCGAGCTTAAACCGGGCGTGCTAGTGCGTGCCAGGGCCAGTCGCGTTTCCACTGTCACTTTCGGGGCTTGATCGTGCCTCGCCGGGGCTTCCTCGGGGCCAACGGCCAGGGTTTTTTGGCCTGACGAAAAACCTTGGGCCAAAGTTGGCAAGCTGGGGCTAGAGGAGCTTAAAAAACGCCTAACAAAAGACTTTGTGCATTGCGATCATATTCTGCTGTTCTGTGGCCACGGATTTGCCGGTCTTGTCATTTTTTTGCAGGACCCTTTAAATTATAGTAGTAGGTCTACTAATTTAGTTTTAATCATTTAATCACCATCCACAGCGTCTTGTCTCCATTGGCAACACGCACAATTTGTGTTGATTGAAAGTGACATCACAGGTAGCGGAGAGTGCAAGTAGCGATTGCAAGTGACATTGTAATTTAGTTTCTTTTTTATTGTCTTCATCGCCTGGCTACTGTTGAAAAATGTTGAGCAATCCAAACAAAAAGTTATCAATAAATAGAACAAAAAATAAAATAAAATAAAGACTGCAAGTGACATTGCTAGCGGAAGCACAAGTGTGTGAGAGTGCAAGTCTGAGAGTGCAAGTGCAAGTCTGCAGCCAGACCCTTCTCGGCCAGAAAGATAATATTCATATGCAATGCCATTGTTTAACCACTGGCCTTATTGATGTTTAATAAATGCATCGGTTTTGCTTTTTAATGTACATTTGGACTAGAGTTGTTCCGATTCCGATACTAGTATCGAAAATATCTCCGATACCACAACAAATTCTGGCATCGGCATCGGCGAGTACATGAACCCATATACCGATACGATACCATTTTCTTAAACAAGACCTAGTTATGACCGCTAGCTTTGCTAGCGCTAGCGGTTCTTCTTCCCTGCTCAGAATGCATTGCAAACACAGGAAGTTGTGCTGTGTTGCCACAAGCAACCCGTTTAGTTCAGACAAGAAGAAATGAAAACGCGTTAGCAGCAGTGATCTATATATGACTGGATCGCTCATCGCATTCTAAACTGCCAACAGACAGTGAAGCCTCTTCTATATTATAGATCAGTGGTTAGCAGTATGTCTCTGTAGTACCGGTAGTTACCGTCTCCCAAGTATATTCACGTACCCGCAGCTGAGTTCAGTCGCTTCCGTGTTAGTCAAAGCGCAGGGCTCCAGACAGTAGCCGAATATATACTAGTGTCTGTGAATATTAAACTGCAAAATACTATTTAAATATTACTTCTGCAAATTCTACATCTCAGTGGGTAACGGGCGCAGATGCGCGGGAGCTCGCTGTTTTGATTTGACGCTGTTTTTACGTCTCTATTAATAATAATAATTATGCCTTTTTTTATTGTTTTGTTGTAAAGAGATTATCTGATTAATATGTCATTTTTATATTCCTAGACTTATTTGTTGCAGTTTTTTATACAGTTATATTGTACAACTAAAATACCTTTTTTAGTTTGCGGTGTTAGATTTTTGGCTGCATTTGTTATTTTTCGCTTTGTTTTATTTCGTAAAACAAATAATACTGTCAAATTCATGTCAGATAATAAAAATACTGTAATGAATACAGTAGTTCACTATAGTTGTTCATGTTTTACTAACGGATCAGTCTGAAGCACACCATAAAATTCAAGCAATTTACACAGGGCTATATATATACAGATACACACCTGAGCCTGAGCCTGAGCCAAGGTATCGAAATCGGTATCGGGAAGAGAAAAAGGGTATCGGAACATCTCTAATTTAGACATGATCAAACACTCAATTTTTATAAGCTTTTTTTTTTGTGTTTGTGTTGCATATTTAAAAAGGTTCATTACTGACAAGCAAATTAGGAATTTAACACAATGAAGAAGTTTAAATTATTCATACAAAACATAAAAATAATAAAAACAGAGTTATGTTGCAACTCTAGTACAGCGAGATGCAGTGGGATATACCTGATATACCTGAATGACAATATGAATCTAGTCTTAAAATCCTGTAAAAGCTAAGGATATTCTGTGAAAATAATTTTTACAAATAACTGATACATATGCATAAGACACATAAAATGTGTCCATTTGCAACAAAGCCCACTGCTCTGGCACATCTGCATGTACAAGTGCACAAGTGAGTTTTGCAACAGGAATACTGCAAAAGGAGTAGCAAAAGGAGTAGCAAAAGTCATAGCGCTAGGATTTGAACTTGTACTGCCAGATCTGAGAGGTTATAAGTAACGACTTGACGTTGTGCAGCGAAACTTAAGTAAAGTGAAAAAGTAAATGTCATAAATATTTGTGTACGTTATTTTCTTTGTGTGAATGTCATTTTACACATTTGTGACTATTAATCTACAACTTCCAATTCAAAACACTGTTTTTATTATCAATGTCTGTGTGTACAAAATGAAAGATTTAGCTTTTCACATCAGGGCTGTGATATACCTTCATATACATCCCTTTATGACTACAAGTCAAGTCCCATTTATTTGTGTAACGCTTTAAACAAAAAAGATTGTCCAAACAACTGAACAACATTAATTGGGAAAACAGTGTCAATAATGCAAAATGATAATTAAAGTCAGTTCAGCATTGAATTCAATGATGACATCATTCAGCTCAGTTCAGTTTGAATAGTATCTGTTCAATCACATCGTTCCTCCAAGATCGCTTCTCAGCTGGTCTTACCCCGTCCACTTTCAAGGTGTACGTGGCTGCCATTTCGGCTTTCCACACTCCTCTGAGTGATGGGCCTCTGGAGAGACAGCCGTTGGTCGTACGTATTCTCCGTGGGGCTTGGAGGATGAGACCTGCGGCTTGTACCACTTGGGACCTGGCCGTGGTTCTCGGAGGGTTGGTTGAGGCCAAGAACCTTTCCCTTAAGGTGGCTTTCTTGTTGGCCATTACTTCTCTGAGGAGGGTAGGAGATCTCCAGGTGCTCTCTATATCTGACGGGTGCCTGGAGTTTGCTCCAGGCGACATCAAAGCCATCCTACTTCCTAGGGCAGGCTATTTGCCCAAGGTGCTGTCTAATGTGGCATGGCCTACAGTTCTGCAGGCTTTTCATCCTCCACCTCATGTGACGGCGGATAAGGAGAAACTTCACCTGCTCTGCCCTTTCAGAGCTCTCAAAAAATATATATCCAGAGGTCCTTCTCATGGCGGAAGTCAGACCAGTTGTTAGTCTGTTTTGGGTCGACCAAGAAGGGGCTTCCTGCTTCCAAACAGACTATTAGCAACTGGATTTTCCAAGCTATATCTATGGCCTACCAGGTGCGCAATTTGCCTTCACCTCTGGCCCTGAGGGCTCATTCAACCAGAGGCATGGAATCCTCTAGAGCCCTCCTCTCAGGGGCCCCCATCTAGGAGGTCTGCAATGCAGCAGGATGGGCCACCCCTCACACTTTTATTAGATTTTACAGCCTGGACATTCCATCGACACCTGGCCCCCTTGTGCTCTCGTCCTAAGTGGCCTGTGTGCAGCTTCACACTGGGACAGGCAGGGCTCATTGTGGCATAGTGGGTACTCGTTCCCCCAAAGTGTCATTTGACGCAGTTCGATGTTCCCTCGAAGCGGAACGTCTGGGGTTACGACTGTAACCCTTGTTCCCAGAGAAAGGGAACGAGAACTGCTTCCCTTTTTGCCACACCTCCCCTGCCTGGGAGCGCTTGCTTCATCACAGAAGCTGTCTCTGTTGTGTGCCGGTGTCCTTTTTATAGCTTCCGCATATGACGTCACACATTACGTCATGACGCAACACCAATCAAGATTGGCTTAGTTTCATTCATACTTCAGAGGCGCTACGCTGAGGGGCTTCCCCCAAAGTGTCGTTTGACGCAGTTCTTGTTCCCTTTCTCGGGGAACAAGGGTTACAGTCGTAACCCGAGACGTTATGTTTGCTATGCATGATTTCGTATTACCTCACTGAAAACAGTAACAGCTAAATTTACCAACAAGCCTTGTGTGGCTAGTGGGGCGGGGCCGAGAGGTGTGGGAACGAGGCGTGGGCATCTCCAATCACTACACCTGTGCCCCACCGCCGGTATCGAGTCCCACGTAGGAGATGGAAGGATATAAAACTGGAGCGACTATAGTGAAGGACGAGAGAGGACCAAGCCTGGGACATATTTTATGTTTTGGTTTTTATTTGCGCGCACCAGTCGTCCGCGAGGGGCTGCGCTGTTTTGTGTTTATTTTGAATATTAAAGTGTTATTTGATTGTGCGCCAGTTCCCACCTCCTTCTTCCCCGACGACTATGGAGTTTTATATAATTACACCTTGTTTATCTGTTGTTAAGGCTGTCGATATGGAACTTGCTGCTGCTTCAGGCTTTTCTTTTGGGGATGCTTTCATTAAACTTATCCGACTATTTCAACACACTGTGTTAAATCAGTGATATGCTGTTGTTCAAGCTAACTAGTGTATCTATAAAGTGCTTGATACTTAAATGTACAGACTGTAATTTTGCTTGTATCAATGCTAAAAATTATCTGGACAAGGGATAATGCTGTATTGATATATGTCATACTGTTTTAAAGGGGCATGCTGATCTTTTTAGCTGTTATAAATACTTGTTGTGTTAGCCGTCGTACAGGGTCATACGCAGGGCCAGATTAACCATGCGGGCAACTGGGCAATTGCCCAGGGGCCCAAGACCTCTAAAGGGCCCAGGGCAGCAAGGGCACGAGCAAAATACTGTATCTGGTAATCTCCCGCTTTATATTAAACAAACTTTCAACACGGGCTTGTGCGCTGCACAGAGAGACGCTGCGCTGCCTATGACTTTGAGCGTGAGTTGAGAGCGGTTGAGAGTCAGTCTCATGCGGACTGACCAATGAAGAGAGGGCCTCAAGTTAAGACCCTCTCCTCATTGGTCAGTCCGCATGATGTGGGTCAAATGTTACGCTGGAGCGGGTTACGTCAGGCGTTGCTACAACAGAAAAAAATCTGAAATGGAGAAGCTAAGTGGGAGTGCGAAGCGGAAATTAAAAAAGGAAAGGACATCAGAAACGTAGAAAATTTAAAGTATATACCTAAAATAAGTAATTTCTTCACTTCTGTTAATGTTGCCGACAGATCTGTTAAGTCAGCTTCCGTCAGCTTCCGTCAGCTTCCGTCAACGACGAGGACAACTCAGCTAGCCAGGACTTTTCTACACCGCCAGCTTACGTTTACAGCCCTGAGAGCGAAGAGCATTTCAAATTCAAACATGCACTTCGTCATTATTTAGGACTAAAATTGTGTGTTTTGCCAGATTATGTAGCATTTATTTCTGTCTTGTCTTCTTCAGAGAAATTGACAGATTTCTAAATGTTTATGTAGCACTAAAATGTTTAACTGGTTAATTGTGCTGTGTTATGTTGTTCTATTTTAAAACAAGTTAAAATGAGCTTAGGATAAAAATGTTTATGAGCAGATAATCGTGATACTGCATTTTATTTATTTATTTTTTCCTTGAGGTACCAGATTCATTAAAATGCTGTAAATTGTTGTGGAGGGATAACTGGCAGATTTCAAATTGTTTGTGTTGGACTAATAACTTGATTGCCTTGTTGAATTCTGGGGAAACAGGGTCACCCTGTCAGGGTGATTTCTGCTTAAAATGAGCTGAGAACCAAATTGTTTCTTGATGTGTTGTCTGTGGTCTTCTGTTATAGCTCTATCAATTCAATACATTTCTATTGGGAATAAATGTTGTTAAATAAACAATGGTTTGAAAGTGGTTGCTTATTCATTCATTTTTGTGAAAATGGAGTATATTTCCCTCCCTCTCAATGTAGTGCGTCAATTTTACCAGATTATACAGATGCTGATGTGTTTTGTTTTCATAGCATCATATGTGAGTGAATGTCTTTGTTAGGGGACATAGTACTGTATTTGTAGTTCTATGAGCATTTAAATATTTGCAAATCAAAATACACCTGATGACAGTTAGAATTTGAAGTATTGAGTAGATTTACTGTTTATTACAGTAATACATTCTGTATATGACCATATTATGGTGATCCTGGGGTCGTGATTGATGGGGCCCTTGAATATTGTTGCCCAGGGTACAACAAAGTGTTAATCTGGCCCTGGTCGTACGGGTGCTTGAAATTTAATGCAGTCTTTTTAAGGTTTAAAAAAACAAACAAACAAAATAAAATGCTTGAATTTAGATAAAGTGCTTGAAAATGCAGTGCATTGGTTCATAATAATTAGCTTTCTTACTGAATGATCAATCATTGTTTTTCATAAAATAAGCAGCAGTGTGCTCTTTATTAACAGACGCCGTCCCATATCTTACTGGAGGTTGCTGCTTCAGTCAACGATAGCCCAAAATTGTTCAACTGTCATTGTCACTAAAATCTATGGACATTCAAATTTAAGGACATCATACAAAATGTGTATACCGGTCCAAATGCACCACTTGCACTTGCCTACAAAAATCCAAATGATTTACAAAGTAAGGTGTGTGTGTGTGTGTGTGTGTGTGTGTGTGTGTTTGTATCTGTGTGTGTGCTTTAGATAACAATGCTGTATGTATGTAAACAGGTAAATAACCACAGTTGTAAAGTGCAGGAAAATTTAAATGTCCTTGGAAGTGCATGAAAGTGCCTGAATTTTACTTTGGAAGGTGTAAGAACCCTGGTGTACTATTCTCTGAAACAACAGGAGGAGACAAAGAGTAATTGTCCTCTAAAACGATCGGGAATCACCAGTGAGTAGTCATTGGCTGCATCCAAAACTTTAGGCAGCTGACTCGCTGCATATCGAGTCTCACTCTTTGCTGCTATAACTGTAGGGACCAGCTGTTCTATCCCTCAGGAGGGGATGAACACCCCTCGCTATTTGAATTAAAGAGGGGCCTTCTATTCTCTCCCTCCTTTTAGAAGGGAGAATACCCCTCTGCTACGCCACGATTGGTTGATTATTTACAATACCTGGATGATATTGTTCAAACTACTTTGGATGTTTTAGGCCCAGGATGTGTCCTGTATGACCGGCACACATGGCCACCCTAAGAACACTCCCCCCAACCCCCATTTGTTCTTTCAGGAGCGGAGCCCTGTGCTTCAGGATGACTTCATCTAGTCTAATTTCTGGGTTGTAATAAACTGTAAATGGCAAGGCTGCTGGGTTCTGAGTAGGAATTAATAAGAACTAATAGAGAATGCCTGTGGGGACAGCAGCCTGTCTTTAAGTAAACATTATGACTTCTTCAGGGGAACTGTTGGCAGAGGGTAGCTGCTAAGGGATTGGGTTCTGGCTTGATGAATCATGAAGCTGTGGGATAGATAATTTGCTCCTTGATGCTACACCAATAGCGCTAATAAGGGCCTCTGTGCTTGACTGTCTGATTGGATGGCTAACATTGTGCATGAACATATTAAGTAATTGAAACATAGAGCTGTCTATAGGAAATAAATTGTGAATAAAACAAAGATAATGGATTTTTAAATAATAATAATAATAATAATAATAATAATACAAGATAAATAAAAATATAACTTATTGTTTATTATTTGCAGTATAAAAACCCTGTAAGTCTCTTGAGCTATGAAAGACCATTCTCTGAATGTAATTTGTCTAAGATCAGCTGTTGATGTATAGCCAGAGTAGAGTGGTTAGATATATGTGAGTGTAGTTGTAAGTGAGCTGGTGTTTAGAGTTGAACAGTACCTGTTGTGAGTTACTGTGATGTACTGAGATGTGACAGGTACTGAAGTGTGCTCCGAAAGTTCGAGACGCCCCTAAAAGCCTTAGTGGCCTCACCTCTACTATGTATCTCAGTCAATGCTAGCATTGTGTGTGTATGAGGTGGACAAAAAAGAGAAAGACACACAGGTTGGATGCTTTGCATCAGCGAAGGAAACTCTCTCTCTTATTCCTCAGCTTCCTGAACTCTGCATTCAAATAATACCCAACAGCGTGTGCATCAAAAACACTGGATGTAGAATGAGAGGGGATCCCTCCACCCCCACCCCCACACACCAAAGCATATAATGTAGAGGTGCTAGTACACTTTTTACTCCATTAAATATTACATGTTTTATATTACTTTAAATATGTATACAGTACTATATATTTACAGATTAATACAGTTGTTGATGCTATTGGGACTATATGTCACACTACATGGTGTTAGTTGTAACAATAAAAGTTGACATCAACAGCCTATCATAGTCTTTTCTCTCTCTCTCTCTCTCTCTCTCACACACACACACACACACACACACACACACACACACACACAGTCTGGTTCATCCTGGTGGGGACTCCCCATAGGTGTAATGGTTTTTATACTCTACAAACTGTATTTTCTATCGCCCTACACCAAGTGTATCTTGACTTTGAAACTGACCATGTTATTTTACCTGCTGATTCAATTTCATTGCAAACCCTTCAGCCATTTCACGAGTTCACCCTTACATCTAATCTGAAGGCAAATAGTAGGCATATTTTGGCGTGCTGTCCTGGGAGAGGGGTCCGGGCCCGGAGCATAGCCCGAACCCAAATAACTCCCCCTATCCCTAATTTGGGATAAATAGATTAGAAGTGAGGAGTTGGGGTGGAGGAGGGTTGCCGAAAAACTGTCGTGGGACAGGAGGTAGGAAGACTGGATATATATACGCTTGCGTGCTATTAAGATGATTAGCTAAACGAGATGAACCTGTGCCAAATTGGATGATTATCTGATCGTGCTTCTCCCGAACTTTGTTAATAAAACCACATTTACCTATATGCTTTTGGTTATTAGATTGCATAAATTTGGAAGCTTTCAAGTAAAAAGCTGAACTTGCTTTTCCCAAATGCATTGTCTCAAATGAAAATAAATCAGAAAAAAAAAAATAACCAAAGTCTTTAGCATTATGTGACAATTACAGGCAGTTGTGTTTAATTAGAGATGAAGGACAGTGGCCCTCCAGGACCAAAACTGCTCATCCCTGGTCTAAAATAATAAATGATGCAAACCATTACTCAGGAGCTCTGTGGTACAGCATGAAAATAAATCTTGTCAGGAGCATTCGTAAGACAATATAAACTTCTCTACACTAGTGGAAGAAAAAAAAAAGATGAAAAGCTTAATTAACATCTTTAGAGACTCTTGTTCTCTGTATCTCCTCACTCACTCTCAGTTTACAAACCAATGCGGGCAGAACATACAAACAAACAAGGCAGCTAATAAACCAAGGAGTTGATGCTCACTGGAGGTTTGGTATTGTTGCGTGTTCATCATCATTCTATTCTTATCTCCCAAGCAGCAAGTGCAAAAGAGGGACCATGTAAGCATTAAGATTACATCGTTGCACATTTGTGACCCAGGAATGTAAGACATGGCGAATTCAGTTGCCTTTGAAAGTCATTCCCAGTCTCTCTATGGCACTTATAAAGCATCTTAAGTGGAAAAGGAGAAGAGAGGAAAGCTAATCTTATTAGTGCACAGTGCTCAACACACACCGATGGACTACAATGCTGAGACAAGGGAGTTTGGTTCACTTGTCCTTGAAACAACCCACTTTTCCTCTTACACCTTCCTTTTCTGAAAAAAAAATAAAAATAACATATTATTATTTTTTTCCCAGTTTAACAGTAATAGTTTTTTTTTTTTTCACTTTAAATAATACAACTGTATTATTTTTCCACTTTCAATAATCAAAAGAAGGCAAATGTTTTTTTTTTTTTTTTTGCCCAATCATCTCTTAACAGGCTCCACCCCTCCCCCTCTGTTTCTTGTGTCAGATGCAGTCCAGTGCAGGGGCCCGTTCTTCGTACATCGCTTATTACATCCGAGATCAAATGACACATCCAAGATGATATCATCGTGCTAATCATGATCCGGCTAATTGGGTTACTCGAACACACCTGTTGTGTATGATTATTATCGCTGGATTGAGTTATCTGAGATAATTGCGCGTTCATGTGTTGGCTTAAAAGGGGATATGTATCGATACTCGAAACCATGATCAGCAGTGCAGCGATTGGCTGGTGGCAAGATGGCAATGTAATGACGTCATATAATTTAAAATGACACCCGACTTAAAACTTAACAAATTTCTGGACTTTTATAAGAAAACAGCCAAGTAAACAAAACTACATAAATGTTATAATAGATACATGAAACAGAATAGATAGATGTTTTTATTTTATTCGATTTTTTTTCATGATTCCCAATTATTTAGATTCGCAATTTATAATAGTTGTGCAGTCTTTACATTTTTATTTCAATGTAGAAATTATCTATTCATTTCATTTTATATTTGGACAGATTTGTTACCTGACAGCATTAATGAAAGTTTCTTAAGGGTCAATATCATGTTATCTGCATCTCCTGCGCTCCATCAAGCCACTCTTATAATAGCAGTCATCACTCAAAATAATGCACGACTCTATTATCTGTATAGCATGTGTGTAAGACTCTAATACAATTATGAAGTAATAATTTTATGACAAATAAATATTTCAGTGAGTAAAACTGGCTGTGTTTATAGTAGGCTGTTATGGACTACACAGCATTTTTATATTATTAAATAATTCAATTATTTTTTTATGATTATTATTTTAAATTATTGTCCCTGGATTAGTACAATACTCTTGTAATAAAGTAGCGGTGGTAGTAGACATATTTTGAGTATCAGTTCTGGTTGAAAAGAAGCGATCTAATCCTGTTTACATGAAATAAGCCTGCTCCCGAGCAGGTTTAAGCTTACGGACCTGTTGCTATGACAGCAGCTCCGGGATGAGCTTCGAAGAACCAAATGATCCAAGATCATGCCAAATCGTCAACATTTAAATCCAGCTAACTGAGTTAGCCACGTACACCTGATTGTTTGACATCATAGTGACGTTAGGTTTAGGGGTGGGGTTGGGTAAGGGGGGTCATTTAGATTGCATGATTTAGAAACAGTTTGAAAACACCCACATGGTGATAAATACCCACTTTTGCTCTGCAGAGACCTAAGTCTCGATGCAGTCAGTGGCTCAGAGACAGAAATCTGTGGATTTAGGATGGAGAAACAAAAGCGCAAAGGGGTTGCGGGCCAAAAAAAAAAAAAATTCTAGAGGTTGATGCCTCAACATGTGCAAAAAATAACCGAAAAGTTCAGTTCTGTAGTTTCAGTTTCCAAGCCAACAGTACCTGACGACATTTTGCAAAAACAGGTGAACATAGCACATGGAGGTGACTAGCCATGGCAGCGCTGGCGGCACCCAGGCAGAGGAGCAGGTGTCTGATAGTAAAGTCAAGGAGGGACAGAGTGAGCAGGAGAGTGTAATAGAAACGGTAAGCATGGTAGTTATATCATTAACAGGAAGGGAGTGTTAATCAGTGCGGTTGCAGGAGGATAGTGTGATAATTTAATGTTACCTAAATTACTGAATATTAAACCTTAGTACTGAATCCCACCATTTAGAAGCTGGCATTATAAGAACTATACAAGTATCAGAAGCATGCATAACCATTGGAGGCAACATATGTTTGCATGATTGCAAGGTTAAATGGAGACCCTGAAGTAAACTAATTAGAATTTTGATCAAGCCTCTTAATAATTCAAGTGTGTTTCAATTTCATGACTTTGATGTACCATTCACAACTGACTTTCAAATTCCGGATTTTGTCAGCACAGCTTATAATTTATGTTAAATTGATTTGCTTAATGTGCCTAAAAATTATTATTATTTATTTATTTTATTTTATTTGATAAGGCTGAATTGTGGTATTTTAAACCTGTTTAATCGCTTCTCTTTTTGTTAGAAAGGATTATGGACCAGCACACAGAATCGAACACCCTTTCTCTTTCCCACAGCTAATTGGGTGTGGAACACTGTCAGTGCAAGGAATAAGCATTAATATGATAATTTACAATTATTTTGGGAAACACTGATTTTAATGTGTACTCTTGTGAGCCTCTTCAATTCAGGGCATTTAGATAGCAGGCTTTAACATCCTGGTGCATACTCCAGGGCCATAATCTCATCTATTAATTTCATGCCTCACACATTGTGATATTGACCAACACACTGAAATACACCTGTATGAAATAAATGTAAAGTATTAAATTATGAACAGACTGATGATACAATAACCTAATGAGCACATAATGAGTAGGGAAGAAATTAGATCTCTTTAATATTTCCCTTTTCCTCCCTTAATCTTAGTAAAGATATGAAACAGAGACTTTTATAACACTCTAGTAATAGTAAAGTCTCCTTTAGAGTTTCAGAAGAAATTACTCGATTTTAAGATAAGCACATCTGAGATTTTAGGATGAACTAGTATGAATCCATAAACCAGTATGAATCTAGTATTAAAATGCTCTCAAACAAAGTATCAAGCTATGATCTAACATTAGCTAATATGTCAACTATAGTCTCATTTTTATTAAAGTTATAACATCTCTTGATTTTGCCATTTTGTCTCCCAAAATATGAAAGGGCAATAACATTTTCATCTGGAATCAGTTTTTGCACCTACAGTGTGTTGGATTTGAATTAAATAAAGGAATTCAAAAAGTGGGAGAAAGTGTTGTTGAGGGTGAGATGGATGAAATAGTGTAGAGAGCGAGGAATTCAGGAACAACTGTGGGATTAGGTGGCACAGGCCAATTCAGTGGATTATGGGTGAAAAGGTCCTAGTCTTATTTGGTGCAGATGACAGGCTGGCGGTCCCATAGAGCAAACAAAGGACATGTCAGCCATGCTTGAGTGGACACAGGCTCTCTGTATCTGCTTGTCCACAGGAATGTGTACGTTCCATTTTTTTCTCTGCATATTCTCTTTTCCTCTCTTTTTCAGTCTATATCTCATCAGTGTCCTCACTCTTTTTCACCTTCTCTTTTTCTGGGATGAGAAGTGAATGAACAGAGAAAGGAAAAACTATCTCCTCTGTAAGATAGAAAACAGCAAAATAAAAAATAAAAAAAATAAAAAACAAACAAACAAAATATTATTTTTATGATTATTATATTTTTTTTGTTTTAATAAATTATTTTTTTGTAATCTAGAAATTTTAATAGGTGTTATGTCAAGATGAAATTGGACACACACTCGAGTGTTTTACCTACTCCTCTCACTTAGAAAACGATTAGTGATGTTCTTTTGGGTAACACTTTACAATAAGGTAAAATTAGTGTATTAAGTAGCATAACCAAAAAATAAGCAAAAATATTCTTAATTCACGTTAACTAAAGTAGTTAACTGGTGAACCTTATTTTAAAGTGTCACGTTTATTTATTTATTTATTTATTTATTTATTTATTTTTTTAATTAAGATTAAAACAGACAAATTTGAACCTTTTTACCTTTTAAAACTTTTTATAGTTGTCCATATTATTTAATGTAATACATGGAATTGGGAAGTTGGTAAAAACACACTGTCATGTTTAGTATATGAACTGATTAATTGATTGTTTTTAATCGTGTTATTTGTTAATGTTGTAATGTATGTTTATTTTTGTTTACTTTTATTAAGTTTAACTCTTCCTTACATGACCCTTCAGGTATCCTGTCTTAACGAGGTACTGAGGAATGCCCAGTTGTCATGGAAACCCAGTCACAGACCATTTCTGCAGCAGAGAAGAGGAAGAAAGTGGAGACCACTGTAGCCACCAAGAGCGCACCCACCCGTGCAGACATTAGTGAGAAGGCCGTGGCCTCCAGCACTACCTCCAATGGTACAGCTTCAACACTTTAACCTCTTCTGTTTAATCTCTTCTCTTACTTGTCACAGTAAAATCTCCCTCGGACAAACAAACAGAGCTGCTCACTGTCTCACAATGAAAGCTGTCAATGTGAAAAATTTGTCCCACTATATTTTTTGCACAAATTTGGACACAGAAGGGCCACCATTCAAGTGGAAATGTAATATTCTGTGGAGGGATATAAAAGATATATATATATATATATATATATATATATATATATATATATATATATAATATATGTGGTGGGTAACCTCGAAGCGAGGATTTACAGATCACAATGCAAGCGAGAGAAGTCATGGATGACAACATCCTGGATCAACACTGTTCATGTACCACAGAGAACGATTATATTAATTTACATCTTACTAGTTTAATATGGAGAGGCACTGAAATGTAGACCTTCATTTATGTGTTTTTTACTTACACTGTACATGATGTGAGAACAGTTCACTATTTAGGTTTGTTATATATATATATATATATATATATATATATATATATATATATATATATATATATATATATATATATATATATATATATATATAGTGTAATTGGATTGATATATAACACTATAATTCATTTTTCATATTTTCCATAACATTATTACATTATATTCTATAGGTTTAATGTTTCTGCAGACAATGTAATTACATGCAATTGTCACATAACTGTATATTCAATGTTTTAGAAGAGTGCCATTAAATGTAAAGCTAGTATTAAGAGAGTTTTCATGAAAAAACAAAAAAAAAACAAACCCAGAACTGAACAAAAAAAAGCTCCCAATAAATATCCAAACAGCAATGATATTAGAGCATGTATTGTTATCATGTATCTTGCATCATTTACATTTCTTTTTACATTTGATGTTGATTTGAGTTATTACTTAATATTGCCATCATACCAACTGATAATTTATTGACTGATTTTGAATTCAGTTGAGGTATCTATCTGACATATTATGACATAACATTGTTGATTTTTATATAAAGTCTTTAGGGCCAAAGGCTAGAATATATTATTTTTAGATAAATTGCTCAGAGACCAACCAGTTGGACAGAGGTTATGTACAAACCATCCAAGCACCTAATTCCTGACCATTTCTATAGGCTACATTTCATTTCATTCATCATGCTAAATATTATTAAACTGGAAAGAAATTAAAGATCCATCTTGGAATGTCAAAATAATTCCAGGCTGAGTCGACAATTATATTTCACCCAGTATTTTCATCGTTAAGTTGTGGAGATCTGATTGATAAAAGCTTTATTTATATAGTACCTTTTAAAACAGTGTTTACAAAGTAGCCTATTTTACAGAGAGATGCATATATGAATTTGCAGAAAAGATCAAAATACAAACATAAAAGAGATATAGTAAAACAAAATAGCTACAACAACTAGTTTGTTAAAACAAAAATACAACAATAAAAAATCAAGGAAATGCCCTGCACAAATCTATATTGAGACACTTAATTCAGGTGCAAAATTAATTAATATCTATATAGTGCATGACCACATAGAGATTTGAGAGTGCTCTGGACACAGTTTGAGTGTGAGAGAGATATGTTTTAGGTTCGCACACTCTCTCCGGGAGAGAGCAGTGTGTATCTGAGATTCATGCTTGCGCATTATATTAATGTGCTTTTATGCTACAGTAAGGCTCTCTCAACATTTGTCAGCAAAATAACACTATAGACATTCGAATCCCACTTCCGTCATGGGATAACACATTTGCATAATGCACACCTATGTTCTACATTGGCCGGCCGCGAACAACTTGACCCAGCCCATAGACATGTCATTCTACTAACAACTGCTTCTCTAATCTCGGGAGTTCAGTGCGGGATTCAAAAACGCTTGCTGTTGAAAGATGGATCCGTATCCTGTTTATTTGGGCCAGCTGTTCCACTGAATCACAATCTGTAAGGATGATAAATAATAGATGTTTATATTTTCTATAGAGCATTCAGAATACAGAACTATTGAAATAGGCGTATAGCTTCCGACACCGCTGTATGCCGTAAACCAATCACAACAGTTTAGGTCATCTGACCATTCAGAGCAGAGCAAGCTAACAGAAAGGAGGGGTTTAGAGAGACTGAATCTTTGAATTACTTCAAATGAATTGTTTGAGAATCGCTGGAACATTAGGTGATATTAAATGGATATTTTGAGAGAACTACCTTTGACCTTGCTCGCATGTAAACCTATTGTAGGAGACTACCAAAACAATATTAGGAACCTTAAAAATGGCAATATAGGGGCACTTTAATGAAATATGACAACCAGAAAATGAAAGTTTTGTCTTTATTGGGATTGGAGCTGAATGCTAAGGGCCATTTTGCTCTGTTTTGTTCGAGTTTAGGAAATGTAATAAAATAAATCATATTGTCCATCCTCTTAGGATACCTTGAATCAGTGTTACGAGTACCACAAGCACATAGGTTTTTATTTTTTTATTTTTTCATAGCATTAACACCCTCAAACCAATGGAAGCTTTGGATCTTCCAAGGTTACTCTATACCACTGAAATATAAAGATGTCTGAGTTCCGCTCTCCATGCAACTGATAAAGAAGTTGACTGCCATTGGCTCACCTGCATTTGAGGGGAAGGGCTTACCGATAGGTCAACTGTTTAAAGTGAAGTGTGTTATTTTTTTGGATGTCAAAAGTACCATCCAAGTAACACTCAAATATTGCCCTATTTTGTTGAGAATCATTACCACTTCTACATTGCCACAGCTGCACCAATAGTAGTGTTTCCACTGTCAGGCCAGTGCGAGCCAGGGCTTAAAACGGCCCAGGTGGGGCTAATAGCTTCGGGCCAGTAGCACTGAGCCCAGAATAGCACATGGTTTCCACAGCCTGAAGCTCCGCTGTGCTTCACTAAAACCCACGCTCTCAGGAACAACGTCACACAACCTCATCATTTCACCAACAAAGAGAAGTTATCATAAAACTAAGAAATAAGTCACTGGAACTAGCGCGATCACAAAATGAACATGATAAAAGTGGCCGTTTGTTTGCATGCTTTGTTAAATATTTAAATAAAAAAGCATCAATGTTTTACTATAGATTAAGTGATACATTGATAATAATGAATGACTATTTATTAGTCACACAGAAATAAATGTATTTCTATTTTATTTATTTATTTTTTACGCTTATGAAAATAGCCTGCTTATTCAGTCAAGTCTGTTTCTGTTTATTTGTAATCACAGTAGCCTATACGTCACATTTAGAAAGAATGATAATATCTCTACTTTTATAAAAGCTCCCGAACAAAAAACATTATTATATTTTTATGATCTCTTTATGAAACTCAGATAATATAAGTTACTAAATAAATGCACGATTGTGATAGAGAATAAGGCCCCCGTCCACACGGAGACGCGTTTCTGTGAATACGCACAAATTTTTTATCGGATAGGCCAGGGGTGCCCAACCCTGCTCCTGGCGATCGACTGCCCTGCAAAGTTTAGCTCCAGTCCTTATCAAACACACCTGAAGCAACTAATTTAGGTCTTCAGGCTCACTTAAAAATTAGAGGCAGGTGTGTTTGATTAGGGTTGGAGCCAAACTTTGCAGGACAGTCGATCGCCAGGAGCAGGGTTGGGCACCCCTGGGATAGGCGTTTCGTCCACACGGATATGGCGTTTTCGCAAGGTGAAACCGCTATTTTTTGAAACCGGGTCCCAGAGTGGATAAATTTGAAAACGCCGTCTTTGCGTTTTCGTCTGGACGGCTAATCTGTATATTTTCTGAAACGATGACGTCATCAGCCCACGTCTCCCTCCAGTCAGACACCTCTACGTCCCGTAACAGCAACAAAAACATGAACAAACACTGAACGATTGTCTTTTTATTAACTAACATTAACACTGATTAATAAATGTATTGTTCCATGTTCGTTTGTGTACCACGCGCAAGGTTTATGAGCATAGTCCAAGTCTTCTTCTCTGTTTTTAGTGTATCTCTGTGGCAGAATTACAGCGCCACATACTGGTCTGGCATGTATACTACATCATTTTGCGGTTTCGTGTGGACGCGGATATTTCTTGAGACGAGGAAAAAAAAGATCGGATTGGGGTAAGCTCCGTCTCCGTGTGGACGGGGCCTAAGAAGCTGACGTCTGATTTCTTCAAACGGTCATATTTAGCATGTTTACTTTGGTAATGTTAATGCCTAGCGTGTCTTTTGCATCATTTATAAATATTTCTCCTTTGTATGATGATTATAATCCACATCAGATCAAGTTATTGCAAAGACTCGCTGCTGACTGAAAGTGAGTTTTGAGCTCAACTTATTTAAAAAGGTTTGTAATTTTAATTTTTAATGCTGGTGGTATAGCTGTTAGCTTTCTGAAATGATCCGTGATGCTGACGCTCTATCTTTTTATAAAAGCTCCTGAGCAAAAAACATTATTATATATTTATGACAGGCTACGCGGAGCTAAACTCTCGAGACAAGACTTATGACAGATAAAATACGTTACTAAATAAATTCACGATTGTGATAAGAGAATAAGAAGCTGACGTCTGATTTCTCCAAATGGTTGCATTTATCACATTTACCATGCTAACGTTAATGTTTAGCGTGCATATAGTTATACTTGTTTGGACTACATATACTTTTCTGGGGTTTGTGATGTCACAAAGTGGTCCATTAGAATATCATTAAAATAATTCCAGCCTACAAATATTTGAATGGTTGGGGAATCTGAATCAGCCATTGGTGGTGTACCATTACGATTGCAAACAAAATAAAGGGCATTTTCCGTCCTTTTCCAATGAGCTACTGTTATCGATGATAGACTACCTAATTTGAAGAGTAAATTAGGGGTGTTTGGTTTTTCAGAGTTGACTCCGGCTCCTGACTCCCACCTCGACTCTATTTAGCTTGACTGTCCAAATAACTCTAATTTAATGGTGACGTTACCTTTAAACAATTGTTTTGTTACAATTGTTTAATGACTGCAAGTCTTTCTCCTTGAATGCTATTGAGCTTAAAATTTGTGTTTTAGCCCATGTGAGCCCTTTACCCAGGCATAGATGTCCATCCATCAATTATGAACATTCAGCCGCAAACATGAGGTGAGAGCGGTCGCGAGCGCGGATGGGAGAATGGTGCAGGATTTTTTTTTTTGAGCAACTGGGATGGTGCCCCCTCTGGGATTTGGTGCCCTATGCAGACTGCGTATTCTGCATATAGGGAGCGGCGGTACTGCAGTTAACTTTCACGCAAGTCGCGACCGTGCATGCCGTGTTGTGATGGTGAATGGCACATTGCACTGCGTGCAGCCGCAGACCAATCGGTGTTAACGTCATACCACCACATCCGCGAGACCTTTTCTTTTTATATCATACACACACCATCCCGATTGGCCTGCACACACTGCTTAGAACATGTAGTTATAAATAAATTATAAATATAATTAAGTATCGATACTTTGCAGAAAATATCGATACCAAAATAGAAGCTTCTGAGTATCGATATATCGATACTGCAGCATTGATGTGCACATCCCTAGTCAGAGTTGTCAAGTAACGAAGTACAAATACTTCGTTACATTACTTAAGTAGAAATTTTGGGTATCTATACTTTACTTGAGTATTTATTTTTCAGCCGACTTTTTACTTCTACTTTACTTACATTTTCACTCAAGTATCTGTACTTTCTACTCCTTACATTTTAAAAATAGCTTCAGAATCAGAATCAGAATCAGAATCAGAATGAGCTTTATTGCCAGGTATGTTTACACATACAAGGAATTTGTTTTCGTGACAGAAGCTCTGCAGTACAACAGAATGACAGCAACAGAACATAAAACACATAATAAAAGAATAAAAAATACAAATAAGTAGATAGTGAATGACAATATACAAATGACAATTGTAGGCAGGTATATTACAAAATGAAGTTATGTATGTACATATATATTGTGTGCAAAATTTAAGTGTATACTAAGTATGTGTGTTAGATAAATAAAGTGTGTGTGTATATAAATATAAAGTGTAGTGTGTTCACCGTTATTATCAGCTGTTCATAAGATGGATTGCCTGAGGGAAGAAACTGGTCCTGTGTCTGGTCATTCTAGTGCTCAGTGCTCTGTAGCGTCAACCAGATGGCAACAGTTCAAAGAGGGAGTGTGCTGGATGTGAGGGGTCCAGAGTGATTTTGACAGCCCTTTTTCTCACTCTGGATAAGTACAGTTCTTGAATAGATGGGAGAGTTGAACCGATGATTCGCTCAGCAGTCCGGACTACCCTCTGTAGTCTTCTGAGGTCAGATTTAGAAGCTGAGCTGAACCAGACAGTTACTGAAGTGCAGAGGATGGATTCAATGATGGTGGAGTAGAACTGTTTCAGCAGCTCCTGTGGCAGGTTAAACTTCCTCAGCTGGCGAAGGAAGTACAACCTCTGCTGGGCCTTTTTTACGATGGAGTCAATGTGATTGTCCCACTTCAGGTCCTGAGAGATGGTGGTGCCCAGGAACCTGAATGACTCCACTGCAGTCACAGGGCTGTTCATGATGGTGAGTGGGGGGAGTGCAGGGGGGTTTCTCCTGAAGTCCACGATCATCTCCACTGTTTTGAGGGTGTTAAGCTCCAGGTTGTTGAGACTGCACCAGACAGCCAGCTCTTTTACCTCCTGTCTGTAAGCAGACTCGTCACCGTCCTAAATGAGGCCGATGAGTGTGGTGTCGTCTGCAGACTTCAGGAGCTTGACAGAGGGGTCCTTAGATGTGCAATCGTTGGTGTAGAGGGAGAAGAGCAGTGGGGAGAGAACACAGCCCTGGGGAGCTCCGGTGCTGATTGTACGGGTGCTGGATGTGTATTTTCCCAGCCTCACTAGCTGCTGCCTGTCTGTCAGGAAGCTGTTGATCCACTGACAGACGGAGGTGGGCACGGAGAGCTGATTTAGTTTGGGCAGGAGGAGGTTTGGGATGATCGTGTTGAAGGCCGAGCTGAAGTCCACAAACAGGATCCTCACATAAGTCCCCCGGTCTGTCTAGGTGTTGCAGAACATAATGCAGTCCAATGTTTACTGCATCGTCCACAGACCTGTTTGCTCTGTAGGCAAACTGAAGAGGATCCATCAAGGGCCCAGTGATGTCCTTCAGGTGGGCCAGCACCAGTTTTTCAAATGACTTCATGACTACAGACGTTAGAGCCACAGGCCTGTAGTCATTTAGTCCTGTAATTTTGGGTTTCTTAGGGATGGGGATGATGGTGGAACGTTTGAGGCATGAAGGGACTTCGCACAGCTCCAGCGATCTGTTGAAGATCTGTGTGAAGATGGGGGCCAGCTGGTCAGCACAGGATTTCAGACAGGCTGGTGTAACACAATCTGGGCCTGGTGCTTTTTTCCTTTTCTGCTTCCGGAAGACCTGGCGCACCGCATCCTCGCTGATCTGAATTGCAGGTGTGGGGGAGAGGGGGGATGCAGGAGGTGAGAATGGTGAGAGTGCTTGATTGGAGAGGTGTTCAGGATGGGTTGCAGGAGCTGTTAATGGTGTGAACGGTAGTTTGGAGAGGCATTCAGGGCTGATTGCAGGAGTTGTGAAGGGTGTGAATGGTTGTGTGGGGAGGCGTTCAGGGCAGGTGATGGGTGTTCTTTCAAACCTACAGTAAAACTCGTTCAGATCGTCTGCCAGTCGTTGATTCTCTACAGTGCTGGGGGGTGGTGTCTTGTAATTGGTGATCTTCTTTAGACTTTTCCACACTGATGCGGAGTCGTTGGAAGTGAACTGAGTCCTTATTTTTTCAGAATAATTCCTCTTTGCCACTTTGATCTCCTTTTCCAATGTGTATTTAGCCTGTTTATACAAGACATTGTCCCCCTTCACGTAAGCATCTTCTTTGGCCTGACGGAGCTGTCTGAGTTTTGCAGTGAACCACGGTTTGTCATTATTGTAAATTATTTGAGTCTTTGTAGGAATACACACATCCTCACAGAAACTGATATATGAGGTTACGGTCTCTGTGAGTTCGTCCAGATCAGTGGCAGCAGCTTCAAAAACACTCCAATCAGTGAGGTCAAAACAAGATTGTAAATCCTGCTCTGCTTCATTAGTCCATCTTTTTACAGTCCTTGATACAGGTTTAGCTGATTTTAGTTTCTGCCTATAGGACGGTATAAGATGAACCAGAAGGTGATCAGAACGTCCCAAAGCTGCTCGTGGAACAGAGTGATATGCATCCTTTATTGTGGTGTAACAGTGATCCAATATATTACTGTCT
This sequence comes from Carassius auratus, assembly GCF_003368295.1. Lineage (NCBI taxonomy): Eukaryota > Metazoa > Chordata > Actinopteri > Cypriniformes > Cyprinidae > Carassius > Carassius auratus. The sequence continues at coordinate 4,873,748 of NC_039291.1, read as the reverse complement.
CTTGTGGGAAAAGTAACATGCTGTCTGTATTTTGGCAGTTCACGGGACAGATTGGCTTTATTAAAGTCCCCGAGAAATGATTAAAACAGAGTCCGGGTGTTGTTGTTCTGTCTCTGTGATCTGATCAGCGAGTTTCTGTAAAGCTGAGCTCACATGCGCTTGAGGATGGATGTAAACACTGACCAGAATTGAACGAGTAAAACTCCCGCGGCGAATAGAACGGCTTGCAGTTAATGAAGAGTGTTTCGAGATTTGAGCAGCACGTCTTCTTTAACACAGTTACATCTGTACACCACCGTTCATTGATGTAAAAGCATGTCCCGCCGCCGCGCGATTTCCCAGTGGATTCTGATTCGCGATCCGCTCTGAACAGCTGAAAGCCCGGCAGATGGAGCGCGCTGTCTGGTATGGTGTCATTCAGCCAGGTTTCCGTGAAACACAGAGCAGCAGAGTGTGAAATCCTTATTTGTCCGAGAAAGCAGAAGGAGTTCGTCCGTTTTGTTGGGTAGAGAGCGGAGATTTGCCAGATGGATGCTAGGCAACGGCGTTCGAAATCCGCGCTTCCTGAGTCTGACGAGTGCTCCCGCTCGCTTCCCCCGTCTGCGCGTCCTGAAGCACTTGATCAGCGCCTCCGCTCCTCCGATAACAACGTTCACTAAAACATCTGAATAATTGAAATCCGGAAAAACATCTTGTGGTGCGTTCTGCCGAATGTTCAGCAGTTCTTCCCTGGTGAAACTGATGGCAGGAATATAACTAAAGACAGGACAAACTAACAAAAACACAAAAACATATGCGGAGCTCGTCACGGAGGCAGCCATCCTGTATCGGCGCCAGCTTCGTTACTGTTATTTCATTTCGGCTTGTTTTCATTCCGGCTTCTCATCATTCAAAAAAAAAAACCTATCCTGATAAATCGCGCCATCCGGATGGAGTGAATTGGATTGTGGTTGAATGAGAAGTATAAACATATACCATTATGATGTTGTTCGGCCAGTTATTTATATATTTTGCTGTAGTGTATCAGTATAAAATATCAGTTTACATTTCCAAAAATTCATTTTGCCATTGTCAAACTGCTTGTGCATTCAAAACCGCACTAGATTATTATTAAAATTAATGGCAAACTGATTTTTCCTACGGACACACTACAGCAAAAGATATAAATAGGGATGTGACGGTTAGTATATAACCGTGTCATTAAAATATTTTTTACAAACATTTTTTTATCAAAAATTATTTTAATTTTTTAGATAGGATCATAAGATGCGCAATATATCGGGAGACATGGTTTTTACCACTTAATTAAGTTTTTTAAATCGTCAGACATGATATTTACCACTTCAATAAATTTTGCTTTGTAGAAAACCTTTCTTAAAAACGAATTTTGTTTTGTACAAATTTTATCTTAATTTTAATAAATGTTTCATCAACCAATTGCATGTATTTTAATAAATAAAAAGCAAATATAGCAGACAATGATAACCGTGACATGGAAGCACCAGCGCGCCGCGTTCACTTGCACTGCACTGTGAACTAGAGCGCATCTCATTGTAAATGAAACTCAGCGTAGGCCTATGCCTCATACATTAGCATTAAATATCTTTGCTGCATCCTTTCTAGAACAGACAATGGCTTTTTTTTTTTTTTGCGGCTCGCATCAGCAAAGCATTGCATCGTCCATAGACCAAAACAATCAGCGGATGGCGGGCGGGTGCGGATTTGAAATTTGCTCAAAAAACTTTGGCGCGGATGATGAGTTTTGTGACAGATCTCCTTAATAAACGGAGGTCTGAAATCTATGTCCCTTTACCGATCAGAGCGCGCCCTGACACGGAGTTAACCCGCTATCTCCAAGAACAACCAATTGACTCCCCCCCCCCCCCCCCCCCACACCCCCGATGGTTATGTTATGAACCGTCACATTTGACTCACGTCATAACCGTCATCACCAATTCTGAAACCGGCACACCCCTAGATATAAATAACTGGCTTAAAACCCTTTTTTGGGGTGAAAATACTATTTTTTCTTTTCCATAAGACTTTTGCACAGTACTGTATTTTAAAAACGACATTGTTGCTACTTTATAAAGAATGAGCATACAGTAATTCACAAGACTGGTTAAAGACAGTGACAGACAGCACTCATCTTAACTAAATGTCAGAGTGATTGACAGAGATACAGTAGAAACATTATGTGTAGTTTTGTATTAAATAATGACCCAGATTGTGAAATACATTTATTAGCCTTAGAGTAAGGGAAGCACAACTTGGGAAATGAGAGCATCCAAAGTGAAAGCTATGGATTTATTTTAAATTTTTTTAATGTTCTTTAATGTTGTCCATAGTTTTTTGTGGATCTTTTTTTTTAAAGTATCGGTTCAGGCACCGTTTAGGCGCCGGTACCATTTTAAAAGTATCGAAAAAAGGCACTGGACTCTACTTAAAAGTTATTATTTCTCACTGGCTCATTTACCAAATGGGTGCTTTCTCTTCATCCTCCGCAAATTAAGCTACTGTAGGTAGTTCGGTAGCGAGACGCTTTAATAAATTATCGTTTGCGATTGATGACGCGATTGACAATGTTGTGATAAGTAGGCTATACCAACTTTGTAACTCGTCACCCCCCCCCCCCAACCGCCCCTCCCACACACTGGACATAGCAGACGTATGTACCGAATACAGGAAGGTATCAATCAAGGTATCAGGATTTTTAGTCAGTTTTAGTTTTTGATTAATCACTTGGATTAATCATTCATTTTGACAGCACTATAATGTTTATTGTATATAGACAAAAATACAAGGGTAATTGTTACTAAGCCTGCACTAATGTTCTTGTCCATTGCCCTCGCATATTCCTGCAGCTAAGCTTGGATGTACATTTACATTCCATTAAAGGTTACTGATGACATGCCTCTGAAGATTGAATTTTTGCACCATAACAATACTTATAGGCAACTAGTCATCTTATCTCTAGTCCTTTAATGTATTTGCATTGTACTGAAATGCGTTCATTTTCAATGGGCATATATGCGGCTGAAACAGGTAGCCTAGTGCATCCCAAATTTTTTAACATGAACGTTTTAATATAACATTATAGTCATTATGGCCTATGGCCTTTAGAATTTTTTTTTTTTTTGAGGAGGTGGGGTAGTGCACAATAGGCCCCTGTGGCACGGCCTAAGCTTTTGTTCTTGATGGCATTTTTTTTCCTTACATTACTTTTACCTTTATACTTTAAGTAGTTTTTTAAACCTGTACTTTTACACTTTTACTTGAGTAAAAAGCTTGAGTTAATACTTCAACTTCTACAAAAGCCTTTTTAAACCCTAGTATCTATACTTTTACTTGAGTAATGAATGCCAATACTTTTGACGCCACTGTCCCTAGTACAAATGAGGACAATGGTAGCAATCAAAATCAACAAAAGAGCAATCTGTAACTACTATGACAAGTCTCAAGTTAGCTTAAAGGGACAGCATAGGACAGGCCAAGAGCGATAATAAAACACATCTGATCCAGCTAATCTAATAATTCAGGCTTATTTGTAAACTGTGCTGTGGTGGCTGTGTTTGGAATTATTTTTGTTGTCGAAATAGAGCAAAAACAGACAATATGGCGCCAATATTGCGATATCTAAAAAAAATACAAATAAAAAAAATAACAAAAAATGAATTTCTTTTGTTCATCAAAAAAAAAAAAAAAAAAAAAATTAGATTAAACATCTTATTTAAGCAGTTAAAAAAAAAATCTAGACTATGATCACTTACTGCTTTTTATTTAATGGACACATGTAGGCCTATATGTAATTGAAATGCAAAACAAGTACAGAAAGTGCATTCTGTCAACTTTGTATTGCATGCAATTCACAATTTAAACTATGCAACTTGGATAAGTATTTTATTTGAAAATGTTTAACAAGTTTTTTTTTGCTAAGAACACAAGTCTGTCAACTGTCTGAGGATTTAAGAGAAGCTCTGTGGCATTAATCTATGTTCCTACTGACACTAAAAAACCTCTTAGATGGGGAGCTAGTTGCTGAAGCACAAGCTCTTGTTATCTGCAACCGCACTCATGAAAGCTCTCATAGTAGAGGAGTGTAGAGCAGTCCACAGTGACATGTTCCATTTTTTTGGATGCTCTGCACGTTCTTTTGGGAAATTATGTTTGAATTGGAAATATTCGATATTCCCGATGTTTTTATTTTATTTTATATTGTCATCAAAATTATTCCAATATTATCGCTAATATTTGATACATTGCCCAAACCTACACTAAAAAAATTTTTATCGTTGGTCTAACTTAATATAATTATGACACCCAAGAGCAAAATTCATCTTGAACCAACAAAATCAAATCATTTCAATTTGAATCATATTTCAGAATTTATCTGTAAACTATTTAATCTAATTAATCTAATTAATCTAATTAATCTTAATCACTTAATTTAGAAAACCAGAAATATTTTGTCAACTTCAACTGTTAAATTAATTGTAAAACTTTATTTACTTCAAACATATGTTAAATTACTGACATCTATCAAAATGTAATTTAATGCACAAATAAAATGTTCTCAAAGTTAATGTTTCTCTTATATAAAGGCAATTTTTCAGGTGAAAAAAAAATTCCATCCAAGAAAGATGAACAATATTGATATTTCAATTTATATTCACAGCTAATACCTTCTTGCATCAAGATTTAGTCTTTTGAGACTACACACGTAAGGTAACTTACTCCAGCATCTTGTTCTTGAGGGCTTGTATCTATGGTGATTGTCCATCCAAGTTAAACAACACTTTCTGGATGACTACAAATGTAGCTCTGAGTTATTGTGGGTAGCTGAGGTTCAAGGCGCAAGTCCAAACAGCATGGGCACTGCTACAGCAACGTTCTTCAAAGATCAGAGAAACTCAGTCCCTTCAATCACGATACCAACGTCCACAGGCTTATCCCCTGGTTGGTCTCCTTCAGATTGGACGATGTAGATCCCCATTAACATATGTTCTATGGCTTCTTTGGCATTTAATGCAGTCGCAATCCAGTGCAAAACAAATAAAATATGTTTCAGGTGTAGAACAACAATATTTATTAATGACAGTAAACATTAGGGGTGCAACGGTTCAAATTGCTCACGGTTCGGTTCGTATCATGGTACGGTTCGGTATGTGCTATGTTCAGGGATGTCTACTTTCAAATAAAAATGAAGAAAATAAGAACAATAATCAAACTACAAGCAACATTACAAATAAATACAATAGAGCAAAGATTCAAATTAAATTGAACAAAGTTTACAAAAAGTGACTGTTTTGTCCATACTTTTGATTATCGTTGTTGTAACGTTTTGGAAAGCCAGAATGCACATCCATCAACTGAAACATACATTTATATGAAGTCTGACACATACATTTATATGAAGTCTGTCTGTTTTCCACGTTGCTATTTTAAACAAACCATATTAGCCTACAGATGCGCCGCCATTCAAGGTGGAAGCATAAGTGGGGAGCGTAAGTGGAGATTGGTAAGGTTACATTTTTTTACAGAGAACCGTTCCACCCCTAGTAAACATACGAAACCTGTAACAAGAGTACAAAACATAACATGAACATATGGAAGTGAAGAAGTGAAAAGAATTTCATAAATGGCTGCCCACTGCTCTGGGTGTGTGTTCGCTGCTGTGTGTGTGCACTTTGGATGGGTTAAATGCAGAGCATGAATTCTGAGTATGGGTCACCATACTTGGCTGAATGTCACATCACTGTCACTTTTATTGGCTTACATTTTACTCCTTGAACAGCTGTACATGGTCCTCATTTAAGTATAACCACAGTGCTTTGAGGATGCCTTCTCTTCCCATGTCTATGCTGTTATTCTGGTAAAAAACATTGATTATTTGACCACAGCATATCGATAACCAAGTATAACAGTACATACAACCTGTATGAAAGTTCACCCAATAATACAAATTCTACCATTAATCACTCACCCTCATGTCATGCTTTAAGACATCCATTCATCTTTGGATCATAAATGAAGATTTTTTTTATGAATTCTGAAAGCTGTCTGTCCCTCCATAAACCGCTATGCAACTGAGATTTTGACACTTCAAAAAGTTCATGACGAGATCATAAAACGAATCCATATGAATTAGGGCTGCACGATGTGTCGTTTATGCATCGATATCGCGATGTACGAATCCACGATAGTCACATCGCAGGATGTGCGATGTACTGTAGGCTGTCGTAGTTGATCCGTTATTCATTAACTGTACGGGCCACATGCTCACAGTCTTCAAACAACACGAGCGCTGTCTTTCTCTCTCTCCCTCGCGCATATTAATCAATTGACACGATGGTGTCGATGTTTAAATCATTTAAAATAAGAATGTAAGTAAGCTCACCCCATTTTTGTTTGTAAGAAAAAATTAGATTAGATTTAATATCGCAATATATATTGCAGATAAAATATATTTTTTTCCAAATATCGTGCAGCCCTAATATGAATTAAGCGGTTTAGTCAAAATTTTCTGAAGAGACTCAATCGCTTTATATCATGAATAGATTTAATTTAGGTTTTTATTCACATATAAACATTCATCAACTCGCACATCAGTTGTGGTAAATGGAAGCTCAAGCATGTTTGTTTGACATGCCAGAAACAATGAGGTTCAATCTCATGTGTTATGCAGCACGTTTGAGCTTCCGTTTTTGGGCATCAATCAGGTTTAGTTGACCTTGCGTTTATGTTCACTGATCAATGTTTATATGAGAGTAAAAGCCTAAATTAAATTTCTTCATCATACTTTTGAACCTCAAACTTATTAAAGCATCAAAGTCTCAGTTGCATCGCTGTTTATAGAAGGACATAAATCTTTCAGACTTCATCAAAAAGATCTTCATTTGTGTTCCAAAGATGAACAAATTATAAAGTCTTACAGGTGTGAAACAACATGGGTAAGTAATTAATGACAGATTTTTTGGCTGAACTAACCCTTTAAGAACATTACTTATTACTTAATACAACTTACCACAGGATAAAGTAGACTAAAACCCAAGAACGGGATGATGTTTATTGCTATTGTAAAACCTGTAAAAGAAAAAAAAAAAAAAAAACACACACACACACACACACACACACACACAGATATATATATATATATATATATATATATATATATATATATATATGTATGTCACCTGAATAAAATGGCTAATACAACTTACCACGTGAAAAAGTAGACTAAATCCCAAGCATAGGATGCAGTTTAATAAGCTCTTGTAAAAACCTGTAATATATTTATTTATTTTTACATAAATTTGCAGTGTTATTGTATTTACCTGTACAGAGGTATCACCTACTACATGCTCAGCAGCTCTGTAAAACCTGTAAAATAATATATATATATATATATATATATATATATATATATATATATATATATATATATATATATATATATACAGTATTGTTCAAAATAATAGCAGTACAATGTGACTAACCAGAATAATCAAGGTTTTTAGTATATTTTTTATTGCTACGTGGCAAACAAGTTACCAGTAGGTTCAGTAGATTGTCAGAAAACAAACAAGACCCAGCATTCATGATATGCACGCTCTTAAGGCTGTGCAATTGGGCAATTAGTTGAAAGGGGTGTGTCCAAAAAAATAGCAGTGTCTACCTTTGACTGTACAAACTCAAAACTATTTTGTACAAACATTTTTTTTTTCTGGGATTTAGCAATCCTGTGAATCACTAAACTAATATTTAGTTGTATGACCACAGTTTTTTAAAACTGCTTGACATCTGTGTGGCATGGAGTCAACCAACTTGTGGCACCTCTCAGCTGTTATTCCACTCCATGATTCTTTAACAACATTCCACAATTCATTCACATTTCTTGGTTTTGCTTCAGAAACAGCATTTTTGATATCACCCCACAAGTTCTCAATTGGATTAAGGTCTGGAGATTGGGCTGGCCACTCCATAACATTAATTTTGTTGGTTTGGAACCAAGACTTTGCCCGTTTACTAGTGTGTTTTGGGTCATTGTCTTGTTGAAACAACCATTTCAATGGCATGTCCTCTTCAGCATAGGGCAACATGACCTCTTCAAGTATTTTAACATATGCAAACTGATCCATGATCCCTGGTATGCGATAAATAGGCCCAACACCATAGTAGGAGAAACATGCCCATATCGTGATGCTTGCACCTCCATGCTTCACTGTCTTCACTGTGTACTGTGGCTTGAATTCAGAGTTTGGGGGTCGTCTCACAAACTGTCTGTGGCCCTTGGACCCAAAAAGAACAATTTTACTCTCATCAGTCCACAAAATGTTCCTCCATTTCTCTTTAGGCCAGTTGATGTGTTCTTTGGCAAATTGTAACCTCTTCTGCACATGCCTTTTTTTTAACAGAGGGACTTTGCGGGGGATTCTTGAAAATAGATTATCTTCACACAGACGTCTTCTAACTGTCACAGTACTTACAGGTAACTCCAGACTGTCTTTGATCATCCTGGAGGTGATCATTGGCTGAGCCTTTGCCATTCTGGTTATTCTTCTATCCATTTTGATGGTTGTCTTCCGTTTTCTTCCACGTCTCTCTGGTTTTGCTCTCCATTTTAAGGCATTGGAGATCATTTTAGCTGAACAGCCTATCATTTTTTGCACCTCTTTATAGGTTTTCCCCTCTCTAATCAACTTTTTAATCAAAGTACGCTGTTCTTCTGAACAATTTCTTGAACGACCCATTTTCCTCAGCTTTCAAATGCATGTTCAACAAGTGTTGGCTTCATCCTTAAATAGGGGCCACCTGATTCACACCTGTTTCTTCACAAAATTGATGACCTCAGTGATTGAATGCCACACTGCTATTTTTTTGAACACACCCCTTTCAACTAATTCAACTAATTGCCCAATTGCACAGCCTTAAGAGCGTGCATATCATGAATGCTGGGTCTCATTTGTTTTCTGAGAATCTACTGAACCTACTGGTAACTTGTTTGCCACGTAGCAATAAAAAAAATATACGAAAAACCTTGATTATTCTGGTTAGTCACATTGTACTGCTATTATTTTGAACAATACTGTATATATATATATATATATATATATATATATATATATATATATATATATATATATATATTTATAATCAATCAATCACCTTTATTTATATAGTGCTTTAAACAAAATGCATTGCGTCAAAGCACTGAACAACATTCATTTGGAAAACAGTGTCTCAATAATGCAAAATGATAGTTAAGGCAGTTCATCATTGAATTCAGTGATGTCATCTCTGTTCAGTTAAATAGTGTCTGTGCATTTATTTGCGATCAAGTCAATGATATCGCTGTAGATGAAGTGACCCCATCTAAGCAAGCCAGAGGCGACAGCGGCAAGGAACCGCAACTCCATCTGTGACATAATGGAGAAAAAAACCTTGGGAGAAACCAGGCTCAGTTGGGGGGGTCCTCCTCTGACCAGACGAAACCAGCAGTTCAATTCCAGGCTGTAGCAAAGTCAGATTGTGCAGAAGAATCATCTGTTTCCTGTGGTCTTGTCCTGGTGGTCCTTTGAGACAAGGTCTTTACAGGGGATCTGTATCTGGGGCTCTAGTTGTCCTGGTCTCCGCTGTCTTTCAGGGCAGTAGAGGTCCTTTCTAGGTGCTGATCCACCATCTGGTCTGGATACGTACTGGATCCGGGTGACTGCAGTGACCATCTGATCTGGATACAGACTGGATCTGGTGGCCACGTTGACTTTGGAACAAGAGAGAAACAGACAAATATTAGCGTAGATGCCATTCTTCTAATGATGTAGCAAGTACATAGGGTGTTATTTGAAGTGTTTCCGGTTCCGGTTTACCTAATGAATGCACCCTTAAAATCCTTTAACGGATTTGGATATTAAAAGCATATTAGTATGTTATGTGTATGCCAGGTTAAAGAGATGGGTCTTTAATCTAGATTTAAACTGCAAGAGTGTGTCTGCCTCCCGAACAATGTTAGGTAGGTTATTCCAGAGTTTAGGCGCCAAATAGGAAAAGGATCTGCCGCCCGCAGTTGATTTTGATATTCTAGGTATTATCAAATTGCCTGAGTTTTGAGAACGTAGCGGACGTAGAGGAGTATAATGTAAAAGGAGCTCATTCAAATACTGAGGTGCTAAACCATTCAGGGCTTTATAAGTAATAAGCAATATTTTAAAATCTATACGATGTTTGATAGGGAGCCAGTGCAGTGTGGACAGGACCGGGCTAATATGGTCATACTTCCTGGTTCTAGTAAGAACTCTTGCTGCTGCATTTTGGACTAGCTGTAGTTTGTTTACTAAGCGTGCAGAACAACCACCCAATAAAGCATATATATATATATATATATATATAGTACAGACCAAAAGTTTGGACACATCTTCTCATTCAAAGAGGCGGGGCAATTGGCCACTGCCACTGTAGTGCCTTTCACAATTGCCTTTTGTTAGTCTTGAGCGGTCAGCCCAGACATGGGTTAAAGTTGACTGAGGTTTATGTTACTTCAGATAAGAGGTTATGAGTACTGGGAGACCAAGAGAATGCGGGGTAATTATAACCACACCAGAAATATGTAAGCTATCTAATGGCTGTGGTAACACCCTTGGGGGGGGGGGGGGGGGGGTCAGGCCTAGGGTCTGTTGTGATAGATGCCTCATTATGGTTCTGTTGAGAGCTTGTGGTCAGGACTGCATACTGGAATCAGACCTTTTGGCCTACCATTGAAATGTCAATTTTGTTGGATTTTCCATCACACTCTGCCTCAAAGATGAATTCTACAAACAGTTTGCTCAGTAATACATATATATATATATACATATAAATATATATACATATATATATATATATATATATACATATATATATATATATATATATACATATACATATATATATATATATATATATATATATATATATATATATATATATATATATATATATATATATATATATATATATATAGTACAGACCAAAAGTTTGGACACATCTTCTCATTCAAAGAGTTTTCTTTATTTTCATGACTATGAAAATTGTAGATTCACACTGAAGGCATCAAAGCTATGAATTAACACGTGAAATTATATATGGAATTATATACATAACAAAAAAGTGTGAAACAACTGAAAATATGTCATTTTCTAGGTTCTTCAAAGTAGCCACCTTTTGCTTTGATTACTGCTTGGCGTTCTGTTGATGAGCTTCAAGAGGTAGTCACCTGAAATGGTCTTCCATCAGTCTTGGAGTTCCCCGAGAGATGCTTAGCACTTGTTGGCCCTTTTGCCTTCTGTCTGCGGTCCAGCTCACCCCTAAACCATCTCGATCGCGCAGCACCCCATCACTCTCCTTCTTGTTCAAATAGCCCTTGATGCCTTCAGTTTGACTCTACAATTTTCATAGTCATGAAAATAAAGAAAACTCTTTGAATGAGAAGGTGTGTCCAAACTTTTGGTCTGTACTGTATATAATGTATGTATATATATATATATATAATATATATATAATGCCCCCCCCCCCTATTAGATTGTTATTATAAATACACATGTCAGCATGTGCAGCAGTGAAAGAGACATTTGTATGGGGTGGAATCAAACCCATGACTTTGGGCTGTTAGTTAAGAGCTTTACCTATTGGGGTACAAGAATATACAATGCATTTCTCTTTTCCCATTTCCTTCTATTTTACCATTACCTTTACCTTTCCACTTTCTCTAACCACATGGCGTAAAAGTTGATGTAAAGTTTAGCTGGAGTCTGTAATTGTGAATGCTTTGTGGGGAGCATTCCCACATTGTTAGCTAAAGACTGGAGCAGGGATGGAAAGCATTCATCTGTGGACCGGCTCCCCCGCCCTGACAGCTTAAAGGAAACAAATGTGCCACCACAATGGCCTGATTGGTCCTCTTTGTAAAGAGCAAGGGGGGGGGGGTTCCCTCCTCTGCAACTCACATCATTAGCTAGGCAGGTGGATCACAAAGTCCTCTGATTCTATTGTTGCTGCCTGGACCTTAAGAGGGAGAGAGAGAAAAAGAAAGAGAGAGATGTTTGTGTGCTTAAACTGAATAAACCCGGTCGTCATGGGATAATTTGTTAATTAAAAAGGAGAAAGGGGCAAAAAGGCACCTGCTGTTTAGAGTGAGAGAGAGGACAGAGGGACATAGAGAATGAGAGTTTCAAAATAGTTTTGGTATTGTTGGTTTGTCATACTTTTTCATGGATGCCAGGGTGATGAAATGAACAGGAATTGAAGTAAGCATGAAGAACGAACGGAGGGAGGGAAGTGAAGAAGCAAGGACAAATAGAGGAAAAAAGAAGGGAAAACTTTGGAAGTTTGTCAGGCAAATTGTTTCTACTCACATTTTCAATATTTTGAATAGTGTTCAGTCTAAATCGTGTTTGGGAAGCCTCTGAAACTTTTCAAAATTGAGGCTACTAATAATTAACATTTTATAAATACACTGAAATAAATATTTTTATATATCACTGTAAAGCAATGTAATATGTCACACAGGTGTCTGTTCAGAGGCTAAATGAATCTGTGAATTATTTGAGGTTTTAAGGCTTTTTACGGGCCATTGCAGTTGATTTTCCTAGAGAAAAACTGTGTTTTCTTTAGTTAAAGCCAGTGAAATGGATATATATTGGAAACTGGATCTTGCACCTTGGTGATAAAAGGCTAAGGTTTAACTTTATGTATGAAATAATATGATTTTTTTATTTGTTTGTTTGCTGATACACTGTAGCTTAAAGTTTTTTAATACTGAAAATTAATATTTTGAGATTGTGATAAGCCTTTATAACTCCGGAAAAAAGATGGGCCTATCAAATGGATGAAAAGAAAGCCCAAGTGAACAGAAAGAGAGGGCAGAAGGGACATCCCTCTTTTTTTAAAGCAGCCACTTAAATGATCAACAGCAAATAGAGTCGAATGTCATCTGACAGAAATAAAGTTCCTGTTAGCAGCATGGCCGGAAAGTAATTTACAGATAGTCTGTCCTGGCCCATCTTTGTGGCGTGGAGATAAGGGTTCATTTCAGCAGCTACTCTCCCTTACTCGGCCCTATTCTGCGACACCTGTGATAACAGCTTGTGGAGCCTAATTGAAAATTGGGCCTGAAAATGGAATTTCTTCTTTCCTCTTCCTGTCTCTCTCCCTCTCTGAGCTGTTTATTCTGACGTTCTTTTCATTTTTTTTCATCCTGTCTGACCTGCCCCATCCCCCATTTTTTTCTCTGATTGTGGCAGGGCTGTTACACTAAAGAGGAATTATTGAATTTATGTGTTCTATTTATTTATTTGTGCTATTTACACAATGTTCAAGTTCAGGCACAGAACATTTAAATGTTAAATAGCACTGTTCAATGTACAAATTTAATATACAATCAAACCAAAATGTATTCAGACACCTTAAAAATGTCTCACATTATCACAGTTAACTTGCTATAGTTTGGAAAATGGTAAAAAAAATGACAAGATCTCAGAGTTAAACTGTCAGAACAAATTAATCATGATAGTGTTAGCTAACTTTGATAGAAAGATATCTAATGAATTACAATCAACAAAAACTTCAGACTGTTAGTGACAATATTTACACGTCTATCAATACTTTGTTGACCAATTATCAAGCAATGCTTAATTTTGTTTAGATTGTGGTGTGAAAAGGTTCTATTAGCAATTCAGGAAAAAACACAAGCAAAACATGGTGCTTTATATGGTGCTTAATAATTTTTGGTCCCAATTTTATTATCATCATCATCATCATCATCATCATGATCATCATCATTATTATTATTATTATTAATCAATTTCACTAGTGGTCCACTGTATGAAGAACTTTTGGGTATAATATGTCACTGTTCACTTTATTTTGCTATACATGCATAACAGTATTATAGTGTCCCGCACCTACTCTTAAAAAAAAAAAATATATATATATATATATATGGTGTCTGAATAATTGCAGGGTTTGACTGTGCATTAATTCTTGTTAAAACTACAAAGGAATTCAGTCAAGAGCAGTGTATGATTTTCTTTCTTTCATTTTCTTGGATTAACATTACAGCAGCTATATAGCTAAATTAGGCGCGGTCACTTTAACCTGTTAGCCAGCACCCCGACACCCTCATACTGAAAGCCCCTAAACTCGCACGTGTCAGTGTTTACGAATAGATTAAATGAAACGGGACAAATTTAATCTTGACAATCTATGTATCATTATAAAGATCTAAGCCTCAAGCATTGATGACAGATCCCTGTTTTTCAATGGAAAGCTTATAAAGACAGTATTTGCTACATTTGTGTAAGAAGTACACATAAAAACATGAGCAATGGAAACGCTGTACATACCAGATCCGTCGTAATAACGAGTCATAAACACATCCACAGCTGTAAATCCCGGTTTAGTAAGAAAGGTAAGGGTCCACTGAACTTCATCTCATGAAGCACGTTTTGCAGCATACAGTGTCAAAAACAGAATGAGACAATCCACCAGAAAAAAGAATGAATGAAGGATAGGTGAAAGATAGTATACTTGAATTCTGGCTTTATATTTACAGATATTAGTCCATATTGATTTGATGTAAGTGCAAAGAATTTTTTGATTAATTCATTCAAAATTTGGCCAATTCCGTGCCATTCCACGTTAAACTGTAAATTCAGTTTTTATGACTGAATTTCGCCATTCCCTCCGCATTTTCTGCATCACAGAAATCATAGGGCCCTAGTTGTGGTATGCTAGCTCTATCTTGCAATGGGCACATGCCACAACGTTCTTTTTACGTTTGCCAGCATCCTCAGATCAAAAAACTGCTGATTCCTTGCAGCATGCCATTTCGGACACAGTGCTTGTGTCTCCTTCCACTTCAGAATCAGAATCAGAATCAGAATCAGAAAGAGCTTTATTGCCAAGTATGCTTACGCATACAAGGAATTTGTTTTAGTGACATAAGCTTCCAGTACACAGAGACAACAACACACAGAAAAAAATAAAAAAAATAAAAAAGAGATTTACAAATTGACAAATAAATAAGTGTATAAACAATTGTACTATAAATGATAATGGAATAGGATTGAGTGAGATGCAGGAATGTTCTAGGATGGAGGGTTAACAAATAAATATAAGGATATTGCACGTTTATAAGCATAAGTAGGGAACATTTAACTGTTCATGAGGTAGATTGCCTGGGGGAAGAAACTGTTCTTGTGCCTTGCTGTTCTGGTGTTTGCGGCTCTGAGGCGCCGGCCAGATGGCAAAAGTTCAAAGATGGGGTGACTTGGATGTGAGGGATCCAGAGTGATTTTCTGAGCCCTTTTCCTCACTCTGGATTTATACAGTTCTTGAAGGGTGGGCAGGGGAGCACCAATAATCCTTTCAGCAGTCCGAACAGTTCTCTGTAGTCTTCTGATGTCTGATTTTGTTGCTGAACCAAACCAGACAGTTATTGAAGTACAGAGGACAGACTCAATGACGGCCGAGTAGAACTGTTTTAGCAGCTCCTGTGGCAGGTTAAACTTCCTCAGCTGGCGAAGGAAATACAACCTTTGCTGGGCCTTTTTAACAATGGAGTCAATGTGATTGTCCCACTTCAGGTCCTGAGAGATTGTGGTTCCCAGGAATCTGAATGACTCCACTGCAGTCACAGTGCTGTTCATGATGGTGAGTGGGGAAAGTGCAGGTGGGTTTCTCCTAAAGTCCACGATCATCTCCACTGTTTTGAGCGTGTTCAGCTCCAGGTTGTTAAGACTGCACCAGACAGCCAGCTGCTCAACCTCTTGTCTGTAAGCAGACTCATCACCGTCCTGGATGAGGCCGATGACTGTAGTGTCGTCTGCAAACTTCAGGAGCTTGACAGAGGGGTCTTTAGAGGTGCAGTCGTTGGTGTACAGGGAGAAGAGCAGAGGGGAGAGAACACATCCCTGAGGGGCACCAGTGTTGGTGGAGCAGCTGTTTGATGTGAATTTCCCCAGTCTCACTAACTTTCTGTCAGAAAGCTGGTGATCCACTGACAGATAGAGCTAGGAACAGAGAGCTGGGTCAGTTTGCTCTGAAGGGCTGTTGGGATGATGGTGTTGAATGCCGAACTAAAGTCCACAAATAGGATCCTCACATAAGTCCCTGTTTTGTCCAGATGTTGCAGGATGAAGTGCAATCCCATGTTGATTGCATCATCCACGGATCTGTTTGCTCGGTAAGCAAACTGGAGGGGGTCCAGTAAAGGTCCAGTGATTTCCTTCAGATAAGCCAGAACCAGTTTTTCAAACGACTTCATGACGACAGACGTTAGAGCCACAGGTCTGTAGTCGTTAAGTTCTGCTATCTTAGGTTTCTTTGGGATGGGGATGATGGTGGAGCGTTTGAAGCAGGAAGGCACTTCACACAACTCCAGGGATCTGTTGAAGATCTGTGAAAAGATGGGGGCCAGCTGGTCAGCACAGATTTTCAGACAGACTGGTGTAACACCATCTGGGCCTGGTGCTTTTCTTCTTTTGTTCTTCTTGAAGACCTGGCGCACATCATCTTCACAGATTTGAAGAGCAGGAGGTGTGGAGGGTGGGATTGCAGGATATGTTAATGGTTGTGTAGGGAGATGGTCAGAATGGGTGATGGGGGTTTCAAATCTACAATAAAACTCATTCAGGTCGTTAGCAAGTCGTTGATTAGCCTCAGTGCAAGGGGATGGTGTCTTGTAGTTCGTGATGGCTCTTAGACCTCTCCACACTGAAGTTGAGTCGTTGGAAGTAAACTGGTCTTCCAACTTTTTAGCGTAGGTCTTTTTAGCAGCTCTGATCTCTTTGTTCAGTGTGTTCCTGGCCTGATTGTACAAGACCCTGTCCCCATTTCTGTAGGCATCCTCTTTGGCCTGACGAAGATGTCTGAGTTTTACTGTAAACCATGGCTTATCATTGTTGAATGTTAAATAAGTCCTGGTAGGAATGCATATATCCTCACAGAAACTAATATAGGATGTTACGGTCTCTGTGAGTTCGTCCAGATCGGTGGTAGCAGCTTCAAAAACACTCCAATCAGTGAGGTCAAAACAAGATTGTAAATCCTGCTCTGTTTCGCTGGTCCATCTCTTCACAGTCCTTACTACAGGTTTAGCAGATTTAAGTTTTTGCTTGTAGGACGGTATAAGATGAACCAGACAGTGATCAGAACGTCCCAAAGCTGCTCGAGTGATATGCATCCTTTATTGTGGTGTAACAGTGATCCAATATATTACTGTCTCTGGTGGGACATGTAACATGCTGTCTGTATTTTGGCAGTTCACGGGAGAGATTGGCTTTGTTAAAGTCCCCAAGAATGATTAAAACAGAGTCCGGGTGTTGTTGTTCTGTGTCTGTGATCTCATCAGCGAGTTTCTGTAAAGCTGAGCTCACATGCGCTTGCGGAGGGATGTAAACACTGACCAGAATGAACGAATGAAACTCCCGCAGGGAGAGCAGCAGAGTGAGAGAAATCCTTATTTGTCCGAGAGAGCAGAAGCAGTTCGTCTGTTTTGTTGGGTAGAGAGCGGAGATTTGCGAGATGGATGCTAGGCAACGGCATTCGAAATCCGCGCTTCCTGAGTCTGACAAGCGCTCCTGCTCGCTTCCCCCGTCTGCGCGTCCTGAAGCGCTTGATCAGCGCCGCCGCTCCTCCGATAACAAC
Source organism: Carassius auratus (assembly GCF_003368295.1). Lineage (NCBI taxonomy): Eukaryota > Metazoa > Chordata > Actinopteri > Cypriniformes > Cyprinidae > Carassius > Carassius auratus. The sequence continues at coordinate 4,856,069 of NC_039291.1, read as the reverse complement.
GTTCAGTAAAACGTCTGAATAATTTAAATCCGGTAAAAGATTTTGAGGTGTGTTCTGCCAAATGTTCAGCAGTTCATCCCTGGTGAAACTGATCGTGTTTGTTAAACAAAAAACAGGAAAAACGAACAAAAACAGCACAAACACTGGAGAGCCAAGCACTGAAGCAGCCATCTGCGGCGCCATCGAGAAGATGGCGCACTTTGTGGGTGACATAAACGCGTTGTGTCACATTAAAACAATCATTGCGAAAGAACCTGATGTGAGATTTGAAATAAATTAAAAGAGGCTTCGAGGCAGAGGAATTTGCCTCTATCATTTTTTTGTAATTGAGTTACTCGAGGAATCGTTTCAGCCCTAGTTGAATGTGAATGTATCTGCATGATTACCATCTGTTTGAGTGCAAATCAGCCCAAATCAGCTCGTTATTACTGTATGATCATGGCTATCAAAGTGGACATGTCTATGTGAATAAAGAGAGTGGATCATTTACTTCAATGGCACATTTGTATTATTACCATATTAATAAATCACTTATATGATGTGTAAGTTTCTGTCTAGTGTTTTATGGAAAAAAACTATGCAGTGATATGTTTACTGACTAAATAGTTTGTAGAAGCCTTCAATACTATTGGGAAATATATTTTCTTATATATTCTCATAAAAATATTTGCAGGAGTCTCATTTTTCATGATATCTTATTCAGATTTAAAATGGAAACTCATGAGACATGTGACTTTCAACCCATTACTTTTCTAGATTTCTAGATTGCTCCAGGTATCCTTTCATGTATTTTCATCTCAAATAAAAAAATATTTAAGTGTGGTAAAAAAATAAAATAATTCAAGGCACTTCAGTGTTTATAACTTTTAATAACTTTTAAAAGAAAAAAAAGATGGTAGGCATTACGCGGATCTAAAATAAAATCCATCAGACAAGATACTTGTCAAATCTATGTTGTAGGCTACTTTACCACTAACCACCATTTTAAAAAGCGAGACTGTTAGTGACAGCGTTAGACGAAAGAAAAAAAGATCTCACAGCAAAGTGTTAAGACATCTCCGTTGAGCGATCCTGACAGCACCGCAGACACACTTAGAATGAGGTTCGGGGGAATGCTCCGGAAAAAAAAAAACACGCCTCCAGCGCTAGAGACTGCCCCGCTGTAGGCGTGATAGCAGCGTCAATTTGGGTGTAACAAGTGTTTAAAAATAGGATTTTGTTGAAGCAAATTTATCCGTTCCTAGTTGTAAAATACGAAAGGTGTTTTTTGTGAATTGAAAAATTGGCCCCGAGGAAGGTAAAACATGGTCCGTGTCTGGCCAATTTCCTCCACGAACCTTTGGACAATGTTAAGCGTGAGTTTCATCTATCCGGCAATCGTATTTGTAGTTACGATTTTGACAAGAGCAACCGCGAGGTCAGACTGAGCACCGTGGATAGTGATGAAAGGGTCACGTACGACACGAGCGAGGATCCTGATCTGTTTTTCACAGTAAAAGATTGGTGTTTATTTTACAATTATGTCTGGCGGGATTTAAAAGATGGAGGCGATGATCCTCTATTCATAGGCGAATGGAACGGTGTCACTCCAGGAATGCGTTACAGAGTGCTCGGGGATCACATTAACAAGTACGCTGATGATTATATATATATTCTTTGCAGCGACTGCCTCCTGGATTTACCTGAACGCGCATGGCCAATATCTGAAGCGGACCATCTTAAATACCTATAAGATTAAATTTTTGTTTCAGTGGAAAGACGTGCCTGCGTTAGAGGAGATATTTGGAAAGATAGACAAAATGTTTAAGTGGTGCGAGGCATTTGACAGATACAACAACATAAAAGTGAAACTGTTTCACCCTGAATGGTGTGTGGCCAGCCGAAGAGGGACTCATGTGGCCCCGCCTACCATCTATAATCATTAAATACGCACGTCAGGCACCTCTGTGGAAATAGACTTTGAGCGACATCACCACCACCAACATGACTCAAGAAAATACTTCGCCACCTCCACACTTTGTATGCGATGACAACGCATCAGACCAGTGGTCAACGCCGGACAATGATGCCTGGCTGAACAAATTCTGTACAGAACTCGGATACCATAACCTCGCCTTCTTCGCAAAGTACAATCCACCACCTCCCCACGCTGGACCATCTGACACGGCAAATTCTGAAAACGTCTCGGACACCGTTGATGGTTGCATCGGGGTGATTGGACATAAAATCATTAAAGCTGTGGTTGCCATAATTCTGGAACATCTGGTTGACAAGCAGCTGAAGAAAGATTGTTACGGATGTCAGGTCGATCATCCTTCGCAAACACAACATTCATGTCTCTATGAGGCACCTGCGTACTATTTTCTGGGATGTTTTGAACAACTCTCACATAAATTGTGTAAACCTGATCTGAAACTCATTCTGGCACAAACCTTGAAACTGTTTGGTTTAACACCTCATCAGCAAAGAATTCAGGGGGTTGTCGATGGCGTTCTGTGTGAGCTCAGAGATGAGATGTACATAGTGGAAGGTCTGGCAGAACTCCGGAAGTAACTTGTGGATGAAACTTGCGAGCAGGCCATTTACGACGCTGTTGACAGCTGGAAGAAGAGTACACCTGCTGATTCTGATTTACCGTGGGGACATGGGTAACCTCTGCAGCACAAACTGTCTGGAAAAACTCATATTTAAACAAATAATTAAGAGTGAAATAACTTTTTTATTGTATAAAATTATAGATGATGAGAGTGAATGTTATGTGGACAATAAACGTTTAATGAAATTAAAAAAACAAATGTTAGCTGTGAGGGGCATGTCGGAGGAGTGGTTTGTTATGACAACTCAGTGCATCACAAACACGTATAACCCACGAATGACTGTTAAAAATATTCTTGAACTTATGCCTGAATGTGAAGAAAGTCTTAAAATAGGTAACATTTTATGTCTTTGTACTTATGTAACCAATGTGTGTGTAATGTTGTTGTCAAGAAATGACCCGATAGACGTATATAAAATTATTGACATGCTAGTTGAACATATGATAGAGAAAAATGTTTTAATGTGTGTGAAATTCCTTCAATATCTAGATGATGTATAATCAGACAATGTAGGACCAATCAAATTGAACTTGTATGCGTCTTCTGCAACGATTGCAAATAAAAAGCTTTTGACCTAATAACTCTGTCATTGTTTTGTGTAAACAGTAGTGGTGGTAAAATGTCTGAATTAATGAAAAAAGTGTACTACAACCCAACACACCCTGGTTCTTTGGGAGGTAAACAATGATTAAAACACGGTGTACTACAGGAATACGGGGTAACTCTGAAGGATAAAGAAATATCAGATTGGCTATCATCTCAGGACACTTATACATTACACAAGACAGCACCTATCAAATACAAACCTAATAGAGTAATAGTGTGCGGAAAAGATGTACAGTTTCAAGCAGATCTTGTTGACATGTCTGCTTTTTCGAAAGAAAACGACGGTATAAAATTTTTACTGACTTGTATAGATGTTTTTAGCAAGTATGCTTGGGTGCGTCCGGTGAAGAATAAGTCAGGTGTTGAGGTGACGAAAGCATTCGCCTCTATACTCAAAGAAAACCATATACCTCAAAAATTACAGACTGGTAAAGGTACAGAATTTTTCAACAAACATTTCCAACAACTGATGAAAAAGTATAACATACATCATTTTGCTACGGCAAGTGATGTGAAAGCGTCTTGTGTTGAGCGATTTAACCATACATTACGTTCGAAAATGGCACGGTTTTTAACGGCTATCAATTCAAAGCGTTACTACAATATCTTACAAGATCTTATAGAAGGATATAATGCCAGTTATCACAAAAGTGTTAAAATGCGACCGTTGGACGTTAATAAAGAAAATGAGACAGATGTGTTCAATAATCTGTATGGGAAGTTACGTAAAGGAACACCTATCTTTAAGTATAAAATAGGAGATGAAGTTAGAGTTTCAGAAGTTAGAGGTGTATTTTCTAAGGGGTATGAACAGAATTACACCGAGGAATATTTCACTATAGCCGCTCGTATACCACGAAACCCTCCAGTGTACAGACTACAAGATTATGACGGCGATGTTATCGACGGTTGCTTTTATGAAAAGGAATTACAAAAAATCATTGTGAACCAAGACAAATCGTTTAAAATAGAAAAGATTTTAGATCGAAAAAAGAGTGGTCGCCAAGTGCTTTGTCTTGTCAAGTGACTGGGGTGGCCTACTAAGTTTTCCTCATGGTAACCAGAAAAGGAGATCGTGGACATACAGAATCCATTAAAGTAACAACCCGAGGAGTCATAAGTAGCATTTGTGAAAAACTACACCATGAGTGAGGGCGGCTTTTATATCACACTACCTTTTAATGCATCTATGGATGTTTACCCTGACAATCGTATCTCAAATTACAAAATGAGACTAGCAAGAAGTATGAACCTCAAGGGCCAATGGGAAGTCGGTTTAATCGAATTTTATTATCCTGTTTCCTCTTACACTTTTAATGAGGAGAAATCAACGACAAACACATCTTTGATATTTTATGGGAAGTTGGCTATTATTCTAGGATTAAACTCTGGTGTGTCTCTAGGAACTGCAAAGCAGCCACCCGAAAATAGTTCTGACGGTGCACCGGTCATCACATACGCACCGCATCAAGCTGACATAAGAGGTGCATTTTATAGCATGTACATATACAGTGATATGATCGAATATCAATCAGTAGGTGATTTGTACGTACCGCTACTGAGAACTGTACATATAGACGGTACATCTATCGACAGCATCAGTGTTAGATTCGACAAGCCGCATTACGTACCTGTGAATAAATCTAATATTACAGATATCTGCATTGAGATTAAAGACGATCAGAACAAACACTTGCGTTTCACTTATGGTAAAGTTGTGGCTAAACTTCACTTCAGACCGGTGAAATAAGTTTTAGTTTTAGCAAAACTATTACGCAGCTATGGACCCCGAGCGATATGTTACATACTACAGGAACCAGGCGAGTAACGGGTTACCAAGATACACAGGCGGTCCTGTTATGTACGGAGCAGGCATAGGTGGCATCTTCAAATCTCTTTTTAGGACGGCACTACCTCTGTTGAAAAGAGGATTTAGTATGGTAAAACCACATCTAAAAACTGCTGCTAGAAATATAGCTAGCGATGTTGTGACCAGCACTCTATCAAGATCGTATAACAACAATAATAATAATAATAATAATAATGGACAAAATGGCAACGGGTTAATGGTGATGTCACGAAGTTCTTTTAAACCACCGGGTGAGTGTCTACGTAGGGGGAGTGGCCGTGTGAAGAAAGCTAAACGTCGCAGTAACAAATGCGTTGCCCCAAAACGTAGCAGGCGTCCCCGCACTAAACGTGTAAAGAAAACCGTCTGTACCAAAAGACTTCTGAACACTATTTTCTAATCATGGCTCTATTCCATCGCATGTCCGAGGAGTGTATTAAATCAGAGTTAGACTTATTTACGATCCCCATGACACAGACGTCCATTGAAAAAAATACTTACGTCGAAATACCACCTCTATCCGCAATAACCGATTCATCACCGTTAGAATTTTTTATCGCTGGCACGGGAGAGGATTATTTGGATCTTAATAACACTCTTTTATACACTACACTCAAAATAACCGGACCCAACGGTTCTAATATACCAGATGGATCACCTGTCGGTTTAATAAAATATCTGGGAGCATGTATATTCACACAGGTGGATGTCTCTCTGGGGGATCGTCTGATAACCCAGAGTTCCAGTACCTACCCCTACAGATGTTTGATTGAAGCTCTGATTAATTTTGGAACAGATACACTCGAAAGTGTCTTTTCAGCCGGTTTGTTCTACAAAGATACACCGGGGCACATGGATGCTACTGACCCCGCTGGAGAAAATACGGGGTTAATGAAGAGAGCTGCATTTACCAATGCTAGTAATGTGATAGAATTACTAGCCCCTATTCATAGTGACATTTTCTTTCAAGAAAAATTAATGTTGAACGGTGTAGATATAAAAATAAGAATGACAAGAGCTAAAGATGAGTTCTGTCTAATGCGCGATGACGCAGTTGCTTATAGACTCAATATTGTGTCAGCATCTCTTTTTGTCAAAAAAGTTACTGTTTCACCAGGCGACCGGTTGGGGCATGCTCAGACGCTTCTAGGCACTACTGCTAAATACCCCATAGACCGTGTGTGTGTGAAGAATTTTTCTATCCCAGCCGGTTCTCGCATATCTAATCAAGAAAATCTTTTTCTAGGGACACTACCAAAATCAATCATTTTAGCATTGACCGAAAATTCAGCCTTTTTAGGGGCGTATGATGAAAACCCATTTGCTTTTAAACATTTTAACCTGGAGTTTTTGGCTTTATATCAAGACGGCGTCCAAATTCCGTCCAAACCGTTTCAACCGGAATATCAATCAATCAATCACCTTTATTTATATAGCGCTTTAAACAAAATACGTTGCGTCAAAGCACTGAACAACATTCATTAGGAAAACAGTGTGTCAATAATGCAAAATGATAGTTAAAGGCAGTTCATCATTGAATTCAGTTATGTCATCTCTGTTCAGTTTAAATAGTGTCTGTGCATTTATTTGCAATCAAGTCAATGATATCGCTGTAGATGAAGTTACCCCAACTAAGCAAGCCAGAGGCGACAGCGGCAAGGAACCGAAACTCCTTGGGAGAAAAACTCCTTGGGAAAAAAAAACCTTGGGAGAAACCAGGCTCACTTGGGGGGCCAGTTCTCCTCTGACCAGACGAAACCAGTAGTTCAATTCCAGGCTACAGCAAAGTCAGATTGTGCAGGAGAATCATCTGTTTCATGTGGTCTTGTCCTGGTGGTCCTCTGAGACAAGGTCTTTACAGGGGATCTGTATCTGGGGCTCTAGTTGTCCTGGTCTCCACTGTCTTTCAGGGATGTAGAGGTCCTTTCTAGGTGCTGATCCACCATCTGGTCTGGATACGTACTGGATCCGGGCGACTGCAGTGACCCTCTGATCTGGATACAGACTGGATCTGGTGGCCATGTTGACCTCGGAACAAGAGAGAAACAAACAAATATTAGCGTAGATGCCATTCTTCTAATGATGTAGAAAGTACGGAGTTATGTGAAGTGTTTCCGGTTCCGGTTTATCTAATTAATGCAGCCTAAAAATCCTTTAACGGATTTGGATATTAAAAGCATATTAGTATGTTATGTGTATGCCAGGTTAAAGAGATGGGTCTTTAATCTAGATTTAAACTGCAAGAGTGTGTCTGCCTCCCGAACAATGTTAGGTAGGTTATTCCAGAGTTTAGGCGCCAAATAGGAAAAGGATCTGCCGCCCGCAGTTGATTTTGATATTCTAGGTATTATCAAATTGCCTGAGTTTTGAGAACGTAGCGGACGTAGAGGAGTATAATGTAAAAGGAGCTCCTTCAAATACTGAGGTGCTAAACCATTCAGGGCTTTATAAGTAATAAGCAATATTTTAAAATCTATACGATGTTTGATAGGGAGCCAGTGCAGTGTGGACAGGACCGGGCTAATATGGTCATACCTCCTGGTTCTAGTAAGAACTCTTGCTGCTGCATTTTGGACTAGCTGTAGTTTGTTTACCAAGCGTGCAGAACAACCACCCAATAAAGTATTACAATTGTCTAACCTTGAAGTCATAAATGCATGGATTAACATTTCTGCATTTGACATTGAGAGCATAGGCCGTAATTTAGATATACAGTATTGTTCAAAATAATAGCAGTACAATGTGACTAACCAGAATAATCAAGGTTTTTCGTATATTTTTTTATTGCTACGTGGCAAACAAGTTACCAGTAGGTTCAGTAGATTCTCAGAAAACAAATGAGACCCAGCATTCATGATATGCACGCTCTTAAGGCTGTGCAATTGGGCAATTAGTTGAATTAGTTGAAAGAGGTGTGTTCAAAAAAATAGCAGTGTGGCATTCAATCACTGAGGTCATCAATTTTGTGAAGAAACAGGTGTGAATCAGGTGGCCCCTATTTAAGGATGAAGCCAACACTTGTTGAACATGCATTTGAAAGCTGAGGAAAATGGGTCGTTCAAGACATTGTTCAGAAGAACAGCCTACTTTGATTAAAAAGTTGATTAGAGAGGGGAAAACCTATAAAGAGGTGCAAAAAATTATAGGCTGTTCAGCTAAAATGATCTCCAATGCCTTAAAATGGAGAGCAAAACCAGAGAGACGTGGAAGAAAACGGAAGACAACCATCAAAATGGATAGAAGAATAACCAGAATGGCAAAGGCTTAGCCAATGATCACCTCCAGGATGATCAAAGACAGTCTGGAGTTACCTGTAAGTACTGTGACAGTTAGAAGACGTCTGTGTGAAGCTAATCTATTTTCAAGAATCCCCCGCAAAGTCCCTCTGTTAAAAAAAAGGCATGTGCAGAAGAGGTTACAATTTGCCAAAGAACACATCAACTGGCCTAAAGAGAAATGGAGGAACATTTTGTGGACTGATGAGAGTAAAATTGTTCTTTTTGGGTCCAAGGGCCACAGGCAGTTTGTGAGACGACCCCCAAACTCTGAATTCAAGCCACAGTACACAGTGAAGACAGTGAAGCATGGAGGTGCAAGCATCATGATATGGGCATGTTTCTCCTACTATGGTGTTGGGCCTATTTATCGCATACCAGGGATCATGGATCAGTTTGCATATGTTAAAATACTTGAAGAGGTCATGTTGCCCTATGCTGAAGAGGACATGCCCTTGAAATGGTTGTTTCAACAAGACAATGACCCAAAACACACTAGTAAACGGGCAAAGTCTTGGTTCCAAACCAACAAAATTAATGTTATGGAGTGGCCAGCCCAATCTCCAGACCTTAATCCAATTGAGAACTTGTGGGGTGATATCAAAAATGCTGTTTCTGAAGCAAAACCAAGAAATGTGAATGAATTGTGGAATGTTGTTAAAGAATCATGGAGTGGAATAACAGCTGAGAGGTGCCACAAGTTGGTTGACTCCATGCCACACAGATGTCAAGCAGTTTTAAAAAACTGTGGTCATACAACTAAATATTAGTTTAGTGATTCACAGGATTGCTAAATCCCAGAAAAATTTTTTTTTTTGTACAAAATAGTTTTGAGTTTGTACAGTCAAAGGTAGACACTGCTATTTTTTTTAACACACCCCTTTCAACTAATTGCCCAATTGCACAGCCTTAAGAGCGTGCATATCATGAATGCTGGGTCTTGTTTGTTTTCTGACAATCTACTGATCCTACTGGTAACTTGTTTGCCACGTAGCAATAAAAAATATACTAAAAACCTTGATTATTCTGGTTAGTCACATTGTACTGCTATTATTTTGAACAATACTGTATTTTTGAGATGGAAAAATGCAGTTTTACAAATGCTAGAAACGTGGCTTTCTAAGGAAAGATTGCAATCAAGTAGCACACCTAGGTTCCTAACTGATGACGAAGAATTGACAGAGCAACCATCAAGTCTTAGACAGTGTTCTAGGTTATTACAAGCAGAGTTTTAGGCCCTATGATTAACACCTCTGTTTTTTTCTGAATTTAGCAGTAAGAAATTACTCGTCATCCAATTTTTTACATCGACTATGCATTCCATTAGTTTTTCAAATTGGTGTGTTTCACCAGGCCGCGAGGAAATATAGAGCTGAGTATCATCAGCATAACAGTGAAAGCTAACACTGTTAGGCCCCCCAACTGAGCCTGGTTTCTCCCAAGGTTTTTTTCTCCATTCTGTCACCGATGGAGTTTCGGTTCCTTGCCGCTGTCGCCTCTGGCTTGCTTAGTTGGGGTCACTTCATCTACAGTGATATCATTGACTTGATTGCAAATTAAAACAGACACTATTTCAACTGAACAGAGATGACATAACTGAATTCAATGATGAACTGCCTTTAACTATCATTTTGCATTATTGAGACACTGTTTTCCAAATGAATGTTGTTCAGTGCTTTGGCGCAATGTATTTTGTTTAAAGCACTATATAAATAAAGGTGATTGATTGATTGATTGATTGAACACCATGTTTCCTGATGATATCTCCCAAGGGTAACATATAAAGCGTGAAGAGTCTAATACTGCGGCCCTAGTACTGAGCCTTGAGGTACTCCATACTGCACTTGTGATCGATATGATTCATCTTCATTCACTGCTACGAACTGATGGCGGTCATATAAGTATGATTTTAACCATGCTAATGCACTTCCACAGATGCCAACAAAGTGTTCAAGTCTATGCAAAAGAATGTTGTGGTCAATTGTGTCAAACGCAGCACTAAGATCCAATAAAACTAATAGAGAGATACACCCACGATCAGATGATAAGAGCAGATCATTTGTAACTCTAATGAGAGCAGTCTCAGTACTATGATACGGTCTAAATCCTGACTGGAAATCCTCACATATACCATTTTTCTCTAAGAAGGAATATAATTGTGAGGATACCACCTTTTCTAGTATCTTGGACAGAAAAGGGAGTATGAGAGCGGATCAATTTATCAACTCGTGATGGCTACCGGAAGACATCTTAAAAAATCAACCTCTTGTAATAGATCGTCAGGATTTTCTAAACGAATACACGCTCTACGCATTTAATTTGACCCCTGATGAAGATTGCTCGAATCATGTTTCACTAATAAAATCGGGAAATATTAGACTAGAAGCACAATCCATAACCATTATCGTATATGCGATTTTTGATTCAATTGTTGAAATATCCAATCGAAGACAGGTGTTAGTGGATTATTACTGAGGAGGAAGGAAAATGAATACGGTTCAACTAACGTCTGTTATGGAAAAGATTGATCACAATACAAGTTTTTTAGGAGTGCTCCCCAGCGATTATCTACCCAAAGTGACTGTAAAGAAAACCCCGTCTATGCTTATTTTTAACTCTGACCCCTCCACAAAACCGGGGTTGCATTGGTTAGCAATTTACATAACCGAGGATGGCGTGAGCTGCTTTTTTGATACCTTTGGAGGATCTCCAAAAGATCCCCGTTTTCCAAAGACTGTACAAACCTTTTTAAAATACAACTCTATCTGTGTACAATACTCTAACAAACAGGTTCAAGACTTCACATCCGATACTTGCGGACAGCATTGTGTGTTTTTTCTGTATCACATGTCAAAGGGTTATGATTATGAAAATGTTGTTAAACTGTACCATGATGATCTGATTAAAAATGATAATATGGTTGCACGATTTGTAAAGAGAATGAAACCTTCTCTCTGCGATACATTTAATTGTATTAACTTTGTACAAAATTTTAAAGGTGCCTTTTGTTCGTCTAGAACTGTGTTATTATTTTATGTTTAATAAATAAAAAAATGCTATGTAATCTTGAATGTCAACAATATGTTTGTACTGTATAAATAAAGACAACGTATAGACATACATCTTTTTTCATCTTTTTTATTAACATCAAAAACTTAATACATAACACAAAACAATTATTTAAAAAAAAAACATATTTACACACACACAAAAAAAAATAAAAAAAAAAATAAAATAAAATAAAAAAAATGGGGTTAGGCGAATGTCTTTTAAGGGTTTCAACCGTGCATTTAACCTGCAGATTCGTGATAGTGGAAAATGGTATATTTAAAGTTGCAAAAGCATCCAGAAATTCATCCCAATCGCGCGGTCTGTATTCATCATGGAGGGTGGAGATGACGACAGCCTTCACGTGGCCCCCTCCGTGAGTAGCAAGAAATGGTGCAAGACCAGCTTGCGAAACTAATGTCGCCAACCAGTCATCATCTAGCTGGCAGACCGAGGTGCAAGAGACCGAAGGGACATGGTGCGTCCATGTCAGGACGAGTGACCATCCCGAGCATCGAGTACCAAGGTCTGTCGGTGTTCCAACTTAATGTAGAGGGCCTTACCACCGCCAAAATGGAAGTCATCTACCACCTCGCTGACTCCCACAAAGTAGCAGCCGTCCTCCTCCAGGAGACACACCGTGACAGTGATAACATCCTCAAGCTGCCCGGTTTCCAGCTTGCTGGGTCTACCCACAGCAAACAGCACGGACTTGCAACCTTTGTAAGGAACAACCTTAGTTGGACAGCCACTGGCCAATCTCCACCAGGCTCGAGTATCGAATGGCTGTCCACTAAGGTGCAGACCACAACGGTTGTCAATGTCTACAAGCCCCCACCATCAATGCTGACCATGGCATCACTTCCACCGGCACCTGCACCCGCCATCTATGCAGGGGACTTTAACTGCCAACACATAGATTGGGGTTACAGCCATACTACACCAAATGGAGAGATATTAAGCCAATGGGCCTCCAGTGCCAATGCGTTGCTGCTGTTCGACCCCAAAGAACCTCCAAGCTTCTTTTCAGCACGCTGGAATACCCACACCAACCCGGACCTGGCTTTCGTTGTGTGGCACACGGCTCAAAAGCCAGAGAGACGTGTCCTGGATAGATTCCTCCGCTCACACCACCGACCGTCCATCATAAAGGTCCCATCCCTGGTGCAGCCAGTTGTAGGGAAACCCGTCAGGAAATGGAACTTTCGTAAGGCAAATTGGCAGTCATTCACTGAGGAGACAGAAAAAGCATCATTCTGTCTCCCAGATCCAGACAACGCTGATGTGGATGCTGGGTATGCAGCTTACTGCAGAGTACTCCTTGGGGCAGCAAGGAAAACCATCCCCCGTGGCTTTAACACAAATTACATCCCGGGCTGGGATGGAGAATGCAGCCACCTCCTGCATGTCCACCAGCAGGCAAGCTCCAGGGAGGAAGTTGAAGAATCTGCAACGGTACTTCTGCAGAAGCTAGATGCCACCCGTAGGTCAAGGTGGATAGAAGTAGTTCAGTCAATTGACTTCACCCACTCCAGCCGTAAGGCGTGGCGGACAATAAACCAGCTGACAGGTAGAACACCATCGACCTCCCGGTGCCCAATAACAGCAAATGCCATCGCATCCCAGCTCCTTAAGAACAGCTGTTTCCCTGATGCTGATAAGAACTTTGCCCGCACAATATCACACCAGGTGACTTCCCTGTATAGAGTAGCTAGTGTGGACGCCAACTTGTCAGGGGAATTTACAACAGCTGAACTCCAGACTGCCTTGAGTAAGACCAAACAAGGGAAAGCACCAGGCCATGATTACATCCACCCTGAGTTTGTGACTCACCAGAGTGTAAGAACATCTGTATGGCTCTGCTCATTCTACTCGACATGCCTTCGGAGGTCCAAGCTCCCGAAGATATGGCGCTGCGCTGCTGTTATAGCCCTTCCAAAACCAAACAAGCCTGCGGAAGACCCCAAATCCTACAGACCCATCTCACTGCTCTGTGTTCCATTCAAAACCCTGGAGAGGCTGATCTATAATCGTATCGAGCCAATAGTGGACCCTCAACTCCCACGGGAACAAGCTGGCTTCCGGCGCGGTCGGTCAACGGTTGACCAGGTGACACTGCTCACCCAAGACATTGAGGACAGCTTTCAGGAAAAACAGAAGGCTGGAGTAGTGCTGCTTGATCTTACAGCCGCTTACGATACCGTTTGGCACCGCGGACTCCACCTAAAGCTACTAAAGATCATTCCCGACCGGCACATGGTGAAGTTCATCATTGAGATGGTGACGAACCGCAGCTTCACCTTAAAGACAAGTGACGGTCAATACAGCAGGCTTAGAAGGCTGAGGAATGGTGTTCCGCAGGGATCTGTCCTTGCACCGATGTTATTCAATATCTACATCCATGACTTACCGGAAACAACATCCCGGAAATATGGTTACGCTGACGACCTGGCCATTATGATGAGACAACAAACATGGGAGCAGATACAGGCCAGCCTAAACCAGGACATGGACACCTTGGCAGCCTACCTGCGTGAGTGGCGTTTACAGCTCAGCATCGGCAAGACAGTTGTAGCAGCTTACCACCTGAACAACAGTGAGGCCAGACGGGAACTGGACATATTCGTTAATAACAAGCGTCTTGAGTTCCAGCAAGCCCCACGGTACCTTGGCGTACGCCTGGATAGATCTCTAACATTCAAACAACACCTTGAAGAAGTGACGGCCAAAGTGTCATCAAGGGTGGCAATAATTCGACGTCTCGCTGGTACTAGCTGGGGTGCAACTGCCAAGGTGCTTCGAATATCAACAGTAGCTCTCGTCTTCTCCACAGCTGAATACTGTGCCCCAGCCTGGTGCAGAAGCCCACACGCCAGGAAAGTCGACACTGCCATAAACACCGCCCTTCGGACTATAACTGGCTGCCTGAATTCTACCCCTGTCTACCATCTGCCAACACTAGCAGGAATTGCCCCGGCCGGCCTCCGACGAGAGGCTGCTACCCTCGCTCTTGCAAGGAAAGCCCAAAGATGCAACTGGCATATCCTGCACAATACCACCACAACAGCACTGCCTCCTCATAGACTGAAGTCCCGCCACCCGTACAACAAGGCGGCACAAGACCTGCTCAGGTCCATCCCTGAGGACCTGTCTACAGAGGCATGGCTCGCGGCAGCTTGGAAGCTGGAGTGGGAGTCAGCAGGACCCTCACGAATCCACCGTTACATCTTTGACCCTGGAGGCGGTCTTGAAGGAGAGGATCTGCAACGTCGGCAATGGACTCTGCTAAACCGCCTGCGAACTGGGGTGGGACGTTACAAAGCATCGATGAGGAAGTGGGGCCTGGAGGACAGAGCAGTGTGTGAGTGTGGGGAGCCAGAGCAGACCGCTGAGCACATAATCACCACCTGTCCACTGTATAAACCACCTTCGGAGGCCGGCCTCTTCGACGTGGGACCTGAGATGAGAACGTGGCTGAGTTCTACTGAGCTGGACATTTGATGATGACACACGAAAGAAGAAGAAGTGTGAGGTGCCGTTATACTTTTAACCAAATCCAACATGTGTGAACCTACGATTACATTCCCTTTATATACAAAGTCCCCAGAAGTTGTCCATGAAGACACTTGTTTGGCATTAGACATTTTATTCAGAATGAGTTTGATGTTTTTTTAAACTTCTTTGCGGCACATTGTTTAAGATTTCATTGACAATCTGATCCTCGCTTTCATCATCATGCGACGGTGCAACAGCAGGTGCACTAACAGGTGCAGTGGAAGGTGCAGTAGCAGGTGTATTAGCAGGTTCATCGGGATGAATAGCGTCCGTTTTCGGTAGTGAAAGAGTTAAAGTACTGCTCTCCAAATCACATTGTTTTACTATAGTTAAAAACCTCTGTAAGACGCTGGAATAAAGTTTAGCCTTCCCATGCGAATCTAAATCACTCCTCTGCAATACGTTTCATATAGCCGCATCTAAATCGTTCTCCACAGTTTGTTGAATTGTCTCACGAGCACCTGCAGTTCTTAATTTATTCATCTGATTCTGAGGGATGAGGTAAAGTTTTTCGGCATATTCCATTTCTAATGCTGTCTGGAGGTTATTAAACTAGTGATAAATGGTATCGCCACACTTAACAGAGGTACAAGAAAACCGCCTCGTTGATTAATCAACCGCTTTTTACTTTTGATGTTAATCTTTTTACTAGCTGCGTATTTGATCTCCTGTTTTTTCTTTTTTAACCTCCGGAACTGGTTGGTCTTTAGAGGTATGTTGCCGTGAAGTACATTAAGAGCTATCTCACACAGGGATAGAATCAGCTGATCTGACGCTGACTGTAAAATAACACGGCATTGTCTCGGGTGAAGCCTTATATAATAGTTTTAAAAGAGGTAAGTTTTTACACAGCCTATCACTCATTTTCTTTTCTGTACATACACCACCTGTTGATCTGAAAACAATTCTGATCTGAGACGAAAACGCTCCGGTGTTTTAGCTTTAAAGTCAATCAAAAGGAATCCGTAAGGCTGATTGGTAGCATCCTTATAACACTCCATAAAGAATTTTGTATTTCCAGGGTAAATCTGCTGTCCTAAAGTCATTATTTGCATAGAGTCTCTTGGACTCTTGTACAAAATAAGAGTATTGAGTGCGATAGTCCTACTGGTTTTACCGTGAAAAAAACAGATTCTGGGTTATTAATATGATAGAAAATGGTATATGATGCACGTATTGTGTGAAAGCTCGCGAGAGTTCAGCGTTTGAAAATGCTTCACACATCAGATCGTCACATATAATAAGTACATTGACATTAGGCTTTATTAAAGTTTCATCGGTTAAAGAGTTTGGAATACCTTCAATAAATTTGATATCATACAATGACAACAGTTCATCATACAAAGGTTGCCAACAACTGTATAAAAATACAATACTGTCAATTTTTACATTGATCAACTTGTATGCATTACGCAATAAATTCTTTACAAAAACAGTCTTTCCGCTTCCTGAAGGGCCGGACACCAAGACTGAGGATGGATATTCTGAACGAAAGTCAAAATCCTCTTCAACATACACATTTTGTGCGTTAGAAATACCCTTAGTAGCCATAATGAAGTGTGGTGTAATCAGGAAGTAGCACACGTTTGTCATAAACCACTTTGAATCTTTTCAATACTGCTTTATTATGCAAAGTGAACTTCTTTTTATTGCGCACAATGGTCTCTGTGCGCGTGAGCAGGTGGCTAGTGTCACGTGATGTTACATAACGCTGTATCAGACATATCATGCTTTCTAGAGTTACAATTTTCGCATTAGCAGAATGCAGCATGACCCCTTTAGCTTTAAGAGTTACTTTATTTTTTGTGGTTTTAATGTTTTCGGGCCCATTGACGCGAAAGTACTAATGAAATCTCCATCATCAAGTTCATCCGTCAACTCACCAAGATATGCACCTGTTTTAGGTACCCAATCTCCATCTTTCGATACAAAGATAACGCTGTCTGTATCTACATAAAAAACATGGGGCCCTAACTGATCCATGAGCTCATATAACTCCAGATGGCCGTATGCCGTGGTAAATGCTGCGATGAATACATTAACATCACTCGCGGGGGCGGGGTCTTCATCGGCATAGCACCATTGAACTAAAGCCACAGTGTCCGACACGAATGAGAAGTGTTTAATGACGCGTCCGTTTCCAAAGATATAGCGGGCGAAATCTTCAGGGTCTGTTAAAAGCTCCGCTGTAGCTTGATTACACCTAAGACCAAATCTACCCCAAAGCAAATTCAATAAATATTTATTCATAGATCTGCGTGCGGGGGTAAGTGCTATTTTGCCAAGGTCGAGCTGAACTCCCTCCTTCTCAAAATAATCACTGACGTAAGACTCCTTTTCATCATCTGTCACTACGTGTGATGGAAATCCTGAAGCCTCTTGTTTGAATTTGAGAAACGTCTTAACATAACCGCTGAATAAAGTGTCTGATGTCTGCAGAAAATGCCAGACTTCCTCAATTCTGACTACCGAATAACCTTTATCAATAGCCCTGGAGAGCTCGACAGAGGTCCAAACTCCTGAAATGATTCTTTCGTCATCACTGTGCTGACACTGACCCTGATACTGTGCCTCAACACAGGTGCGACACAGCGCAAATAGTAGTTTCCCCTGAGAGGATTTTGCAGGTAATATTGGATGCAGTAGTTTACGTGGGGGCAGTACACTGCATTTAATGAGACCGAAATAAGATTTGACCGGTTCAAAATCTTTTAAAATGATCTCAGGATGTCCGATAGGGTAGGTTTTACACGACTGTACATACGGATATAGAGATGTGAAATCCAGATATGACACGCGTTCGCCCTTGGTGGTCTCGTGGTACAAGCGGAGTGCATTCGTGCGTCCGCCGTAAAGTGCTTCTCTAGGATTCAGTCTCGCTGGTGCATTATAATTACTCATAAATGAAAAGCCATTGGTATCGTTTTGTTTAGCAGCCTCCCACTGACATTCCCAAATCTTGTGCACTTTGAGATTGTAGGTATTACGGTTATGTTCTCTAGGCTTGGTTGGTTGAATATAGCAACAGTGCTGATCTTCACCCATGAGAACTTCGGCGCAACACATCTGGATGGTGCACATTTGTTTATTAATAGCTTATCACCCGACCATTTTGTTCTGTACTGTCTGCAACATTTATCACAGTATTTTATGCTATCACACTGAGACTTTGATCCGTCACTTTGTGTTTGTTTATGTATTTCATAACAGAAATCAGATCTACAGTATCTCAAACAATCATCGCATTGCAACGGTTTCTTGGGATGCGTGTGGCAAGACATGTTCATGCACACATTACATGTAAATTTGCAATAATGTAGACTACGATCACTAAACCCTTGATAACAGTACTCACAAACATACGCGTATCCTAAGAAACCTTTCAGATTTTTTATCCCATAAAAATGTTCTTCATGCAGGTACAAATGCAACGTCTTGTGATGTGGCTCATCCATGTTTTTATACCTGAACCTGATCTGTGAAAAATAACTATTTTCAAGTCTAGAAAGGCTTCAAATTTAGAAACATCATGCAACGCAATTTTATCTTGTGGATCGTAACCCAGATCGGTATGTATAATTCTAGCTAATGTCATCAATTCTGCGTCGGTACACTGTGGATTTAGAAAGTGAGCTATGCACATGCTAAAACACATATTGTGCGAAATTTTGGGGGGCAAACAAATGCATTCTATTTTTCTGTATGACCTGGTTATGTGCCAGATCTGCCAACTTCCTACGAGCACCGCCTTGTTTGTTTCGCGCTACAGAGACACGTAACTCTAAAGCGGTATCAAAAGCCACATCCGTATTGCTTTGAACGGTTCGTTCGATTTGGTCTACAAACACATTAACGTCGTGATTGTTATCAGGTGTTAGAACGGCATTAATATCTGTGGGCAGACTTGCACCTTGCAGAGAGATGTTAAAAAAAAAACCCTCGCCAGCTAATAATCTGGAAAGCGTAACAATCTCGTTCAAAATATCATGTAAAAATATATTATACGCTGCAAAATCATCTGTCGCTATTTCACGAAAATTTAAAGTTCTGCGAATTTATAAACCATTAAATCGAGGTCTTGGGACAATCGTAAAATCACCCACAGTACCTCCTTCTCTCACTAGTCTATCTATGTAATGGTGACTGAGACCCATATCTGGAGCTGTGGGATCATAACCCGAGGGATCGTTATTAGAAGGTCCAGCACCGACCTGATCATCGCTGTCTACAGCGGCACCCAACCATTCGTGTTGTTCGTCTATAAGTTTGTGTAATCTATCTATCATGTTAAGAGGATTAGGCGGTAACATCTGTAAATGATTGTTAATAATTTCATGTAACTGTTGTGTATTGTTTTGAAAATCATATCTGGGTCTTAATGGTCTCTGATCATCTTCTGAAGTGTGGGTATGTAAATCAACGTGACATCTTTTACTACTCATTTTGAATTATTATTTTTATTTATTTTGAATCGAAAACACACCTTTTTTAAATTTTAAAGACAAGCGTGCATACTCCTGAAAACACCAACACCGGTTCACAATGCGATATAGATGACAAAACAGAAACCTACAGCAGTTATAAATTCAAAAGCCCCTTTTCTCCACAAGTAAAACAACACCTAATGTGGGAAACAATAACATGCAATATGGTATAAATCAATGACAACAGACAATATTAATAAATGAAAGAAACTAATGATAATTCACTACCAAGAACAAAAACAATAATACATGTAAGAAATAACAAACAATAATTTTTTTTTCAAGCCAAATTTTTTTTTAAAATTAATAATGCTAAAAAACAACAAGACAATACATATCAAGGGTGATCACGCCGGTACAAATCTGATAACATTCTTTGCATTAGATTTAAACGTTCCGTGATCAGAGTAAGAGCATTAACAATTAAATTTTGTTCAACTTGTACCTGATGGATTTCTCCCGGTACCCCGCTCATGCGCTGTTGAAACTGTCGAAATTCACCATATAGCTGTTTGTGGCAACTTCTCCAAAATTCGGCCGCGCGACGTAAGGATTCGTTGAGCTGTTGTTGAGACTCAATGATGTTCCTCAAAATCGCCACCACATCACTTTGTGCATTACCAACGATCTCTTCTGCACCCCGACAGGTCGAATGCTTGACCGTTCAAATCGAAAAGTGTGCCAAACCGTCGATTAACACGGCGAAGCATATCATAATCAAGCCTTCTATTTAAATCACGTTCACGGAACAGCTCTTGAGGGTCTTCGTTAGGTACCTCTTCCTCCTCGCTTGCCGAATCGCTAAAAGACGCACGATCCCAGGCCCTCACCATAGAATCGCTCCACGCTGTTAGCCCTCCTTCATCATATCGTTGCTCTGTAAATGTAGATAAAGGTTTTTTTTTAATTTATTTTGTTGAATAAAACGCAAAACATAAAACGTAAAAACATTTTTTTTTTTTTGCTTTAATACATACCGTTATTCTCCAAAGTCCTTAAATGACTGGTGGTTGGTACATCGTCCGTTCCCCACTCCGGTAACCTCAAACGTTTCACCCCCTGACCCTCTGAGTGTCGGGGCCTACACGTAACGCTAGCTTCAGTGCGAACGCTTGAGACATCTGGGAGATTGTGAGAAGGTCTCTCGGGAGCCGGAGCGTCGGCGGATGCAGGATTTGTGACGTGTCCTAGGGCGTGTTGTGATTCGGTGGTAATCTCAACCTCTTGCGCTACGTTTTCTGGTGGGGTTATCACCTCCTGATTGTTGACAACAGCTTGTTCGTCTGTCAAAAAACAAACAAAAAAAAAAAAAAAC
This sequence comes from Carassius auratus, assembly GCF_003368295.1. Lineage (NCBI taxonomy): Eukaryota > Metazoa > Chordata > Actinopteri > Cypriniformes > Cyprinidae > Carassius > Carassius auratus. The sequence continues at coordinate 4,835,340 of NC_039291.1, read as the reverse complement.
ATTTGATTATTATTCTGGCAAGCATGTTATGGGAACCTTCATTTTTAACTTATTGAGAAAAAGGCTTACCGTTATTAACAGCTCAGGGTTCATCACAAGCAAACAACACGTTTCTGTATCTGGGGCTCTAGTTGTCCTGGTCTCCGCTGTCTTTCAGGGAAGTAGAGATCCTTTCTAGGTGCTGATCCACCATCTGGTCTGGATACGTACTGGATCTGGGCGACTGCAGTGACCCTCTGATCTGGATACGGACTGGATCTGGTGGCTACGGTGACCTCGGAATAAGACAGAAACAGACAAATATTATCGTTGATGCCATTCTTCTAATGATGTAGAAAGTATGGTGTTATGTGAAGTGTTTCCGGTTCCAGTTTACCTAATTAATGCAGCCTAAAAATCCTTTAACGGATTTGGATATTAAAAGCATTTAGTATGTTATGTGTATGCCAGGTTAAAGAGATGGGTCTTTAATCTAGATTTAAACTGCAAGAGTGTGTCTGCCTCCCGAACAATGTTAGGTAGGTTATTCCAGAGTTTAGGCGCCAAATAGGAAAAGGATCTGCCGCCCGCAGTTGATTTTGATATTCTAGGTATTATCAAATTGCCTGAGTTTTGAGAACGTAGCGGACGTGGAGGAGTATAATGTAAAAGGAGCTCATTCAAATACTGAGGTGCTAAACCATTCAGGGCTTTATAAGTAATAAGCAATATTTTAAAATCTATACGATGTTTGATAGGGAGCCAGTGCAGTGTGGACAGGACCGGGCTAATATGGTCATACTTCCTGGTTCTAGTAAGAACTCTTGCTGCTGCATTTTGGACTAGCTGTAGTTTGTTTACCAAGCGAGCAGAACAACCACCCAATGAAGCATTACAATAGTCTAACCTTGAAGTCATAAATGCATGGATTAACATTTCTGCATTTGACATTGAGAGCATAGGCCGTAATTTAGATATATTTTTGAGATGGAAAAATGCAGTTTTACAAATGCTAGAAACGTGGCTTTCTAAGGAAAGATTGCGATCAAGTAACACACCTAGGTTCCTAACTGATGACGAAGAATTGACAGAGCAACCATCAAGTCTTAGACAGTGTTCTAGGTTATTACAAGCAGAGTTTTTAGGCCCTATGATTAACACCTCTGTTTTTTCTGAATTTAGCAGTAAGAAATTACTCGTCATCCAATTTTTTATATCGACTATGCATTCCATTAGTTTTTCAAATTGGTGTGTTTCACCGGGCTGCGTGGAAATATAGAGCTGAGTATCATCAGCATAACAGTGAAAGCTAACACCATGTTTCCTGATGATATCTCCCAAGGGTAACATATAAAGCGTGAAGAGTAGCGGCCCTAGTACTGAGCCTTGAGGTACTCCATACTGCACTTTCGATCGATATGATACATCTTCATTCACTGCTACGAACTGATGGCGGTCATATAAGTACGATTTAAACCATGCTAATGCACTTCCACTGATGCCAACAAAGTGTTCAAGTCTATGCAAAAGAATGCTGTGGTCAATTGTGTCAAACGCAGCACTAAGATCCAATAAAACTAATAGAGAGATACACCCACGATCAGATGATAAGAGCAGATCATTTGTAACTCTAAATCCTGACTGGAAATCCTCACATATACCATTTTTCTCTAAGAAGGAATATAATTGTGAGGATACCACCTTTTCTAGTATCTTGGACAGAAAAGGGAGATTCGAGATTGGTCTATAATTAACAAGTTCTCTGGGGTCAAGTTGTGGTTTTTTTATGAGAGGCTTAATAACAGCCAGTTTGAAGGTTTTGGGGACATATCCTAATGACAATGAGGAATTAATAATAGTCAGAAGAGGACCTATGACTTCTGGAAGCACCTCTTTTAGGAGCTTAGATGGTATAGGGTCTAACATACATGTTGTTGGTTTAGATGATTTAACAAGTTTATACAATTCTTCCTCTCCTATAATAGAGAATGAGTGGAACTGTTCCTCAGGGGGTCTATAGTGCACTGTCTGATGTGATACTGTAGCTGACGGCTGAATGGTTGCAATTTTATCTCTAATAGTATCAATTTTAGAAGTAAAGTAGTTCATAAAGTCATTACTGTGGTGGTGTTGGGAAATGTCAACACTTGTTGAGGCTTTATTTTTCGTTAATTTAGCCACTGTATTGAATAAATACCTGGGGTTATGTTTGTTTTCTTCAGATCTAGCAGTTTTTAATGCTTTTCTATAGGATATGCTACTTTCCCGCCAAGCAATACAAAATACCTCTAGTTTTGTTTTCCTCCAGCTGCGCTCCATTTTTCGGGCTGCTCTCTTTAGGGTGCGAGTATGCTCATTATACCATGGTGTCAAACTGTTTTCCTTAACCTTCCTTAAGCGTAAAGGAGAAACTGTATTTAACGTGCTAGAAAAGAGAGAGTCCATAGTTTCTGTTACATCATCAAGTTGTTCTGAGGTTTTGGATATGCTAAGGAATTTGGATACATCAGGAAGATAACTTAAAAAGCAGTCTTTTGTGGTAGAAGTGATGGTTCTTCGATACTTGTAACAAGAAGTTGAATTTACAATTTTGGCTATATGAAGTTTACACAGAACTAAATAATGATCGGAGATATCATCACTTGGCTGAATAATTTCAACACTATCAACATCAATTCCATGTGACAGTATTAAATCTAGAGTATGATTTCGACAATGAGTAGGTCCTGAAACATGTTGTCTAACACCAATAGAGTTCAGAATGTCTATAAATGCTGATCCCAATGCATCTTTTTCATTATCGACATGGATATTAAAATCACCAACTATTAAAACTTTATCTGCAGCCAGAACTAACTCGGATGTAAAATCACCAAACTCTTTAATAAAGTCTGTATGGTGCCCTGGTGGCCTGTATACAGTAGCCAGTACAAACATAACAGGGGATTTATCATTAACATTGGTTTCTCTGGATAATGTTATATGAAGCACCATTACTTCAAACGGGTTATACTTGAAGCCTGCCCTCTGAGAAATCCTGAAAACGTTGTTATAAATTGAAGCAAGTCCTCCCCCTTTGCCTTTTAAACGCGGCTCATGTTTATAACAATAATCTTGGGGGGTGGACTCATTTAAAATAATGTAATCATCAGGTTTTAGCCAAGTTTCTGTCAAACAGAGCACATCTATATTATGATCAGTTATCATATTATTTACAAAAAGTGTTTTCGTAGAAATGGATCTGATATTCAATAAGCCAATCTTTATCATTTGTTTATCCATATTGCATTTGTTTTTTATTTGTTGAACCTCAATTAAATTGTTAACCTTAACTTGGTTTGGACGTTTTTTGTATTTTCTAGTTCGGGGAACAGACTCTATAGTGTGATATCTAGGTGAAAGAGTCTCTATGTGCTGAGAATTAACTGACCTCTGTGACGGGAGGCAGCTAGCAGACGGTCGGTTTAGCCAGTCTGTCTGCTTCCTGACCTGGGCCCCAGTTAGTCAAGTATAAACACTAAGACTATGTGCCATATTTCTAGACAGAAGAGTGGCGCCACCCCAGGAGGGATGAAGACCATCTCTTTTAAACAGGTCAGGTCTGCCCCAAAAGCTCGTCCAATTGTCTATGAAACCTATGTTATTCTGTGGGCACCACTTAGACATCCAGCCATTGAGTGATGACAATCTGCTATGCATCTCGTCACCACGGTAAGCAGGGAGGGGACCAGAGCATATTACAGTGTCTGACATCGTGCTTGCAAGTTCACACACCTCTTTAAAGTTATTTTTAGTGATCTCCAACTGGCGAAGTCGAACATCATTAGCGCCGGCATGAATAACAATCTTACTGTATTTACGTTTAGCATTAGCCAGCACTTTTAAATTTGCCAAAATGTCAGGCGCTCTGGCTCCCGGTAAACATTTGACTATGGTGGCTGGTGTCTCTATATTCACGTTCCGTACAATAGAATCACCAATAACTAGAGCACTTTCATCAGGTTTCTCAGTGGGTGCATCACTGAGTGGGGAGAACCTGTTTAATGTTTTGATCGGAACAGAAGAGCGGTGTTTTGACCCACGACTACGCTGCCTCACCGTCACCCAGTTGCCCTGCTGCAGGGGCTCTGCTGGAACCGGACAATGTACAGGAGTCCCTGAGCTAGACGCATCCAAAGCCGTATCTAGAGCCCTAACATTCTTACTGTCCTCAATTAAAGTTTGGATGCGTGTCTCTAATTCTGAAATCTTCTCTGTCAGCCTAACTTTTTCCCTGCATTTATCACATGTGAATCCCTCATCAGCGACAGAGATAGATAAACTGTACACGTGGCAAGAGGTGCAAATAACGATAGTAGGCGAAGCCATTACTCACCGTGCTTGATGAAATATTCTTACTGCGGTTGTTTGATGAACTTGTGAAAAACAGGAGCGAGAGAGAGGAGAGGAGAAAAGAAAACGCTAATGACAAGCTAACGGGTGCTAACGCTTTGCAGGTGTACTGCAGTCACGGAAGAGTGAACGATCAAAGTTAATCTGATAAGATTGATCGATAATATCAGAAATATGGTGTGAATTATGTTATATTTTATAACTTAAAAAACAAACAAACAAAAAGACAGTGATAGTAAGAAAGATTATAGAGAAAAAAATATAAAATAAAAACAGCTACACGGAGCTATGATTAGCTACAGAAGGCCAACAGGAAGTAGAGAAAACACTGTCCAACAGCAACACCAACAGCCCAACAGCGACACCAAAAGTAATTAACTTAATAATTAAAAACAAATAATGGTTTTTCAACGTTGTTTTTTTATTTTTTATTTTTTATTTTTTAAGACTAAAAGTAAATAAAAATTGCATAAAGCTACATCATTTTAAAAATTCAAATTGATCTTATGTTTAAACGGATATAAAGTTTTCACTAATTAAGGACTGATGTCTATTTATTAAAAACTACTTAGTTTAATTATTTTAACATTTAAATCTATTTGATGTAGGTATCACGCCTACAGTGGCGGCAGTCTCTAGCGCTGGAGGCGTGGTTTTTTTTACGGAGCATTCCCCCGAGCCTCATTCTAAGTGTGTCTGCGGTGCTGTCAGGATCGCTCAGCGGAGATGTCTTAACACTTTGCTGTGAGATCTTTTATTCTTTCGTCTAACTCTGTCACTAACAGTCTCGCTTTTTTAAAATGGTGGTTAGTGGTAAAGTAGCCTACAACATAGATTTGACAAGTATCTTGTCTGGTGGATTTTATTTTAGATCCGTGTAATGCCTACCATCTTTTTTTTTTTTTTTTTTTTAACATCGTGAAAAATGCCAAGTTTTCTGGTTTGTATCGCCGCTTTACATTCTTGAAATACACTGTGTACTACTTAAAACCTTAATAAAAACTTCCCTTATACCATTTTCATGATTTCATCCCTTTCCACAGTTTAAAAAGCACATAGATCCCAACACATTTTCCCCACCCTCACCGAAATTCCTTCTTAGGTTCATAAGTTCATATTTAGGTCACCGGGGTATACAGGGAGGGGAGGGGGGTGTACAAAAAGGTGTCTAGAACAGATGGCTTTTATTTTTGACACAAGGTACACTATACTCTCTCTGAGAAAGTTCAAGTTCTGCTTTAAAACAGCTCTAAAAACCAACTGTTTTCTTAAGTTAGTGCACAAAACATTCGATCTTAGCACTAAGAGTTCTCCTAAATAGCAGTAAAAGTTCTAATAATAGTTTCCCCTTAAAGGTTTAGTACAGCCAAAAATGAAAATTATTTCAATGTTAATGACTCACCCTCATGTCGTTCCAAACCCGTAAGACCTCCGTTCATCTTCGGAACACAGTTTAAGATATTTTAGATTTAGTCCTAGAGCTTTCTGTCCCTCCATTGAAAATGTGTGTATGGTAAATTGTCCATGTCCAAAAAGGTAATAAACACATCTTCAAAGTAGTCCATGTGACATCAGAGGGTCTGTTAGAATTTGTTGAAGCATCGAAAATACATTTTGGTCCAAAAATAACAAAAAAAAACTACAACTTTATTCACCATTGTCTTCTCTTCTGGGTCTGTTGTGAGCGCGTCATTGCAGTTTAGTGATATCTGGTTTGCGATCAAATCACTTGATGTAACCGGATCTTCTTGAACCAGTTCACCAAATAGAACTGAATAGTTTGAAACGGTTCGCGTCTCCAATAAGCATTAATCCACAAATGACTTTAGCTGTTAACTTCTTTTTATGTGGTTGACACTCCCACTGAGTTAAAACACACCAGTACCCGGAGTAATTAATTTACTCAAACAGTACACTGACAGAACTGAAGATGAACAGATAACGAACAAAAGATTGACTCGTTGACTGATGATCTGTTTGCTTTTCGATGAGAGGAATAAGACATAATTCACCCCAAAAAGATGTGATGTGGATTACCTCAGGATTTGAGATTTGGATTTCCTCAGAAAAAAAGAATGAAGAGCTTTATTCAGCAGAGATCATAAACATGAGTAAGTCTCTTTTTATTTATTTATATACTTTTACTAGTTTTTAAATAATGTGTAAACATTTTACAAGTTAGACTTTTTCAAAACTATAATTCCTGACTAAATGTATAATCAAGTGAAACATTATTAAGTTTCAATAACAATATACACTACTATACCATTCAAAATCTTGGTGTAAATAATATAAATGTACCAAATAAATGCAAATGTAACAAATGTAACAAACAATGCTGTTCTTTCAATTTATCCCCTAAAAACCTGAAAAAATCTTCTCAGCACTTTTCAATATTAATAATAATAATAATAATAATAATAATGCATGTTTTGAAAGTCAGCTTTGATTGTTCCTAATAAACTGTTTAACTGTACATGCAAGTGAATATTAAATTATGTTGTGGGATAATTAAACTACAAATATAAAATGATATACATTTATTTTGATTACATTTTCTTTTGTAACTCTTCCCTCTCAGTCACAAACGTGACTGAACGGCTCATTATGCAGCTCATAATGCAGGCCTTCTTCTCAGGTGTAAATCACAATGGTATTTATGATAGTTGACGCCTACTTGCATATGACTTTTACAAACAAAAAGTGTCTTAGAAAATTTAAATCAATATATTGTTTTCTGTGAGTGAGTAAACAAGATGATTTTCACATAATTTAGAAAGAAAAATTATATGCTACAAGCTCCAGTTCTCAAAAATCCCAGAAACCAATGTTCTGTATGTGTTTTATGGCCTTATTCAAGTTATTTAACATTTGTAGTTTTTCGCTTACCACGCATAACATTTTTTTTTTCTCAAAAACACAATCATGTACATACAGTAGGTGGACAGCCTAAATGGGCAGTACCGCCGCAACGGTGGGCTATCCAGGTTACTAACAATATAGCTTACAATTGGCAAAGTGAAGGCTCAAGACAATGCAAGAAAGGATGACAGCCAGAATCACAAACGATTCAAATCTGCTAAAAGTAAGGTAGAGGTAAAGTGATTATCTGGCAATATCTGTGAATTGTTTGGGTATATTCATATTACACAAAACAGGGCTATATGTAAACTCCAATGCCATATGCAATTGTTAAATGACAAGATGTGCATATGTCCGTTTCGTAAATGTATAGTCTTCTACCATTTTCACACATTAGCCGGGGTTGTTTTCATTAGCATACATTCACTTTTGTGCTGATTTCCAACAAAAAACAGAAGTCTGACGCAGTTGTACTTACAAGAATGGGGTCTTTTATCACTAGGACCACTCAGTATTTTAATAGCAAACAATGTGCAAATCCAGCAACGACCAGGGCCTTGTTTATAAAACATTCCCAACTGAAATGACGAGAACACACAATCACACTTGCTATACTCCATGGCTGCCCTGGAAAAACAAACTGCATCCACTGTTCATGTAACACTGGGTTCTTTGGGAAGCTAAACATGGTAAACTTTCCCTCACATCCAAAAACATACTTATTTGGAGACATTCTCGAACAAATCCTAAGCAGCGCTTCCAATGATTTCCAGAGTAAGCACGTTGATGGGTGTGGTCTCGCTCTCCTCAGGTTGACATGTGCATGGGCGTGCTTTTCAGAGTGAAATGCTCAAAAAGGGTTCCATCATCATCTACGTCATTAGATCCATGATCTAAAAAAAACACATCTAAACTTTTACCCACCCGGATGTAAGATTTTTGGCACAGAAATTATCCATCATTCGTCCAAATTATTTTTTTAAACGTTGGCCATGTTTAGCATGTGAATCCATCTCTTTAACACTGTGAACAACTCTTGATTACATTAAACACCATTGTAGCCCCCCTTTAACAAATATATCAGATGCTGTCATTTAGTCTTTATTTCCAAACATGGTCACCACACGCAGCTATTGACTGACCACGAACAGGAAATATAACTTATTTGCTGCATCTTTGGTTAATGTATTGCAGTCTTGCTGTTTTTTTCTTTTCTTTGAACAATTACATTTTGGGCTAAAAGTGTGTTGTAACGCAAGCGTTACTGAACATATACAGAGTAAAATATGACTGAATACTGATTAGTAATGCCTTACACTACTGCATTACAGCAAAAAGTAATATGTTACTGTAATGCATTACTTTTTTAATACGTTTCTCCCAACATTGGTGATATCTAGGTAAAAGAGTCTTTATGTGGTGAGAATTAACCAATTTCTGTGGTATGAGGCAGCTAGCAGACAGTCGGTTTGGCCACTCTATCTGCTTCCTGACCTAGGCTCCAGTTAGTCAAGTGCAAACTCTAAGACTATGTGCCATATTTCTAGAGAGATGGTGGGAAAAAGATAAGCTGCAAGTGTCTTGTGACATTTTAAGGGACAGTCTGATACGATACCAGAAAGCAGTGAAAACAACAAAGTTTAAGTATTTTTCAGATTTTGATTGAAAGAATTTTCCACAATTCAAGAGCACTTTTTTTCCACTATCAACCCTTCATGGAATCTCCCACCTACAGAGTCCATGGCTATTTGTGACAAATTACTTTTTTTTTTTGTGTGGACAAGATAAGGGATATTAGGCTAGATATTCCCTCTCCATGTCAAGATCCCTCTGTCCCTCACTTTACCAGCATCTTAAGTCAATTTGAGCCTGTGACCCTGTCTGCTCTACAAGATATTGTAAACCAGCTTAAACACTCTGGATCCTCCTATGACATTCTTCCTCCTCAGCTTTTGTAAGAAGAGTTAGGCCGGGTTCACACCGCAAGCTGCAGCAGAGCAGAAGCAGCGCGTATTTTTTTCGGTGCCTATGTTAACAGATGAGAGCGTTCACACCGCACGCAGAAGCTGCGCGGCAGAGCGTAGCAGAAGCAGAGCAGAAGCAGCAGTGCCGCGATCGTTTCGGCGCTGGGTCTATTTTTGCAGCGCTGCTGACGCTCAGTTAAAGTGAAAGTACACCTTTGATGGACAAAATAAATATGATTTCACACAAAAAGTGCTCTAACTGCACAAAAAAAAGCACATCTAGGGTGTTTTAACAAGAACTAGAGTATGTTATGAAAAGGAAATTAATATAAAAAAATATGTATAGAAGATAAAGTTACCATGGCCAAAATGATCATGATCATGGCCAAAATACAAATGTACTTAAACGAAAATTTGCCCAAAATTTGCATTAATGATATCTACTGTGTTCTTAGCAAATTACATAAAAAATGTATGATATTTAAAACCACATATTTTTCTATTTTTTATTATAATTTTATTTTATATATATATATATATTTTTTTTTTTTTACAAAATCTGTTAAAGTACTTACAGTTCTATCCAAAAATAGACTTTTTTTGCCGAAATACAAAAACAACTTTAAATAATTTATATTGCTAGCTTAGCCTTGGAGATTTATTTATTATTAGTAGTATTCTTTTAATAACTAGGCCTATGTATTGGCAGAAGAACGGATGTCGTGCTAACAATCATAAACAACAGCACGTGGTGTCACAGGCGGTGGTCTTCAGAGTGCACCTGGAAAGACAATGATGGACGACACTCGTCTCATTGTGGAAGTTGAGAAATATCAAGTTCTTTATGATCCACACAATGTTCTTTATAAAGACTTGCAGGAGAAGGAAAAAGCATAGGATGAAGTTGCTGCGGCTCTTATTGCAGATGGTAATTAATTTTATAGTGTTTTTGACGCTTTCGCTGGCACACGAGCAAACAACTCAATATTTGATTCAAAATTGATTCAATTGGAACCATTTATTTACAATTTCTAAATTACACATAAACACACAAATAACAAAAGCAGGTGATACATGCATATATAATAAACAAGTAAATGCTGATTTCAAGATGAGCAGGAAGTCAATGCTGTGAACCATCTACAATACACATAATTTAAAACCGTTTATTAAATTGGTTTTCAGGGTGTTTTTTGGTAAATTTGATTGCAAACAAAACCAGTGACAAGATGGTAATATGCACCATGTTCTCTCCTACGTCGGTTAATTGGATGAACCCAAAGTCTGGGTCTTTTTAGTCTCCTTAATAACAAATATAGCGCGATGGCCTTTCTTCTATCAACAACACGTACTGCACGGAAAACAAAGACAGCAAAACAAAGATCCAACAAAAGTAACAATTAAATTATTAATTAAAAAAGTTTCTTGCCTAGTCTTTTTATTTAAATGTATTTTAAATGGGAAATAAAGCAATGCGAACGTACCCATTATAGAGCACTCTGACCAAAATCTGCTGTTCAGTTGCGCGCTGCCTCCGCTGCCGGTGTGAAAGCAAAATAGGCGCGCGCTGCTTCTGCTCTGCCTACCTGCTGCTAACGCGCTGCTTCTGCTCTGCTGAAACTTGCGGTGTGAACCCGGCCTTAGAGTTAAGGTTTTTAAGGTTATTGGGCCTACTGTTCTTAAGATCAGAGGTGGGTAGAGTACCCAAAAACTGTACTCAAGTAAAAGTAAAAGTACTTCTAGAAATATTTACTCAAGTAAAAGTAAAAGCACCAGTGTGATTGTATTAAAATTAATAAAATCTTAATCTGCTATATTTTGTGTTTTGGAAGCTACATTCAACTTGAATCCCCTCTGTTATAAGCCACACACATACAACAAACTAATGTCACAGTGGTATTGCGTACTGTAATCGAATGTAGCCCAAGTTATTACCTGTTAAACACTAGACAGCAAATGCGTTGTTCATCTAGTAAGGATCTCCATCGCAAGCAAATAGTAGCCTTTGCAGATTTGCTTTCTAGTCAGTGCAGTTCCATAGCCACGTTTTCAACACTGCTGTTGAAAATGTTAAACGATACAACTCTGAGTGAACCACTTCAGACGCTCAGCGCGTGCGGTAGGGAACTGAACAAATCATTCAAACTGATTCATGAACCTAATTTAATATACTCCAAAAAAGTATGAGTTACCCCAAAAAATTACTCAAGTAAATGTAACGAAGTAAATGTAACCCGTTACTACCCACCTCTGCTTAAGATTATAAACAAAAGATTATAAATCAACTCTTGATGCTGCCAGATCGACTGTGTTGGTGCTTTTAGATCTGAATACAATTCACCAATCTATTTTGATTTCTCATTTGGAGCACTAGGTGGCATTCAGGGTAATGCCTCATGAATGGTTTTCAATATTATTTATAAGTCAAGTCAAGTCACCTTTATTTATATAGCGCTTTTAACAAAATACATTGCGTCAAAGCAACTGAACAACATTCATTAGAAAAACAGTGTGCCTATAATGCAAAATGACAGTTAAATTGAATTCAGTGATGTCATCTCTGTTCAATTTAAATAGTGTCTGTGCATTTATTTGCAGTCAAGTCAAAGATATTGCTTTAGATGAAGTGACCCCAACTAAGCAAGCCAGAGGCGACAGTGGCAAGGAACCGAAACTCCATCGGTGACAGAATGGAGAAAAAAACCTTGGGAGAAACCAGGCTCAGTTGGGGGGCCAGTTCTCCTCTGACCAGACGAAACCAGTAGTTCAATTCCAGGCTGCAGCAAAGTCAGATTGTGCAGAAGAATCATCTGTTTCCTTTGGTCTTGTCCTGATGGTCATCGGAGATAAGGTCTTTACAGAGGATCTGTATCTGGGGCTCTAGTTGTCCTGGTCTCCGCTGTCTTTCAGGGCAGTAGAGGTCCTTTCTAGGTGCTGATCCACCATCTGGTCCGGATACGTACTGGATCGGGGTGACTGCAGTGACCCTCTGATCTGGATACAGACTGGATCTGGTGGCTACGGTGACCTCGGAATAAGAGAGAAACAGACTAATATTAGTGTTGATGCCATTCTTCTAATGATGTAGCAAGTACATCGGGTGGTATGGGAAGTGTTCCCGGTTCCGGTTTATCTAATTAATGCAGCCTAAAAATCCTTTAACGGATTTGGATATTAAAAGCATATCAGTATGTTATGTGTAAGCCAGGTTAAAGAGATGGGTCTTTAATCTAGTTTTAAACTGCAAGAGTGTGTCTGCATCCCGAACAATGTTAGGTAGGTTATTCCAGAGTTTAGGCGCAAAATAGGAAAAGGATCTGCTGCCCGCAGTTGATTTTGATATTCTAGGTATTATCAAATTGCCTTTATTATAATAATATAATTATGTTTGCTTGGCAATAAGCCAACATACTGTTATGCTATTTAAACTTATTTTTATATTGGCTTGGCAACAAGCCAACATACTGTTATGCTATTTAAACTTCTTATTATGTTGGCTTGGCAACAAGCCAACATACTGTTATGCTATTTAAACTTATTTTTATTTGTATTATTATTATTCTTCTGAGACAGAATTACAAACGTATCTCCTCCTAGGGCTTTTAAGCCACAAGCCCCAAACTCGGCAGACACCTGCGGGATAGAGCGGTGCAGGTTGCTTTATCTTTTCAGTGTGATCAGACTTAAAGTTTTTTTTAAATAAATTTTTAAATGTAAAAATACATTACCCATAGACTTACATTGTCTGAGAAAAATTGCGCCCCTACAGTTGCAATGAGATTTAGGGGAGGAGTCGGGTTTCGTTTAACTTTTAAACCGGTTAAAAATACAAGTAAATAATACAATTTCCTTCAAACCAACAAGCTAAACCAACATATCTGATTAGTACAGGGGTTAGGGCTCATTAATAATTTATTTCTGGGCCAGGGCCGTCACCAGAACAAACCAAATGGGGGGCATTTTATTTTCATGGGGGGGCACACTTTTTTTAATGATCTGAGACAGGCCATAACATAAACCCATATTAGGCTATAACTAAAATAGACCACAATAGTCTTGTTTTGTTCAATTATTCAAATAAAATACTTCACCTTTTGATCTCAACGTCTCTGTTTATTGTCTCTTAACATTTCCAAAACCGCCAAAAATGTATTCTGAGATCACATGCAACGCGCATATAAACAATACAATACTGTATGCTTAACTAAATGAATTGCATGATTTATATATACATATACTTACACACAAACTGCATATTGTAATTTGACTTAATAAAACTACTAACACAAAACTAACATATTGAAAGGTCTGCTGTATGTAGACCGAATGCTTCTATTGTATTAAAAGTGGCTGCAAAGCAAACAGACTTGTTGATCTTATGCAGACTAACCACAAGGAGGTTAACCTTATAAGTTAATCTCATTAAATGTTGTTGTAGACGAAATATTAAGATCCTTTACTTAAAATGAACGATCTCAGACACCTTGGTCCACGTATCACTTTTAATTATTTTTATGTCCCTGTACGCAAACAGGGACACATCATAGATTACTGCAAACGTGAAACGGCAATAATCAACCTGTCCTCTATTTTGCTTGGGAACTAATGTGATCGGAGCTGCGTCCTCTGGAATCCTCTCAAGCGGTTGACTTCTACGTTCCGATTGGTTGCTGCCCAACCGCGTCATAGCTCATTACCATAAAGTTGCCTTGATTTCAACTCTGCTCGACGCTCTCAAAGGCCAAGTCGCGCCGCGCCGCTCCTCGCCGCTGCTTGACGCTGGTTTACATTGAAAATGAATGACTTCCGGCCACTTTGACGCTCTCGACGCCGGCGGTGTGAATGCACAGTAATGCAAGTTTGGTTAATTGTTCTGTGCGTTACGTTTAGGGGGGCACAAAAAGTCATTTGGGGGGGCACAGCCCCCCGATGCCCCCCCCTTGACGACGGTCCTGTTCTAGGCAGAGAGCAGTCAGAAAGACGAGAGAGGAATCACGGCTGATCAGCTCAGTCATTGTCTACACGGAGCTCACAACGAGCAAATTTATTCTTATTTAAGACCTTTAAAACGGCGATTGCACGCAATCCACACATTAGAACACACCAAGAGCTAAATTCAGATGTTTCTGAACTGTTTAAAGTAATAACATGATATATTCGCGGCAGCCAAATGTCCGTGAGCTCGCAATGTATTTCTCTGAACTCTTGAAGTCCACATGACAGCCGCGTTTCGGGCGAGATCGGACAAATAAAAAGGCTACACATTTCATTCACACTGACAAGCTAAACCAACATGTTATTATTACCGGGTCAGTTCTCATTTATAAATTATGTCTCTGGCCAAAGAACAGAGAGAAAGACGAGAGAGAAATGAGCGCTTCATCAGCATTTTTTGAGCGCTTCCAAAAATAATATCACAGCGAATTGCACTAATCCACCCATTAGAACACAACAAGAGCAGAATACAGGTGTTTTTGAACTGTTTATGTGTGCAAAATGAAATATAATTTGACAGCGTGATACAGCTTATGAATACTTGATTTCTGGGCAGAGAGCAGTCAGAAAGACGAGAGAAGAATCACGGCTGTTCAGCTCAGGCTGTCTCCACGGAGCTCACAACGAGCGAATTTATTCTTATTTAAGACCTTTTATAATTAAATTATATCGGCGATTGCATGCAATCCACACGTTAGAACACACCAATAGCTGAATTCAGATATTTCTGAACTGTTTAAAGTAATAACATGATATATTTGCAGCAGCCAAATGTCCGCGAGCTCGCAATGTATTTCTCTGAACACTTGAAGTCTAAATAGAGAATTCACAGCCTTTCACATTAAAACCCTGCAGCGAAACAGCACAAAACAATTAGAAGAATATATTATACACATGAAAATGAGTGTTTATATGTGCTTGTGAGATTTTATCTGTCAGGCTGAAGTTCTGAACGTCACATCAATTGGTATCCATCGTCACAACATGGTAAAGTCATTTATATATATTTTTAAGAGCTTCTTAAAATATTAATGCACACAATCCACTCATTAGAACAAAACAAGAGCAAAATCCAGGTGTTTGTTGAGCCGTGCAAAACGAAATATCATTTGACATCGAGGGAAAAAAAGTAACTGTAACTCCATGAATACTCAACGAAGAGACATGAGAGATATATCTATAGAAAGCTTGACATGTCTACTTTTAAACCAAACAAGTGCTGCCAAACAAATATTCTGTGATAAAGTAATCCATATCAAAACAACGCGATGTCCTTTTTTCACGTCTAATGTGTGGAAGGCCAAGAGGGTCAAATACACGTGACTCTGGAGGGTCCACAAGCACCTGACTCGACTCTGGAGGGTCAACCGGAACCTGACTCAACTCTGGAAAGTCAACGGGCACCTGACTCAACTCTGGAAGGTCAACAGGAATCTGACTTGACTCTGGAGGGTCCACAGGAACCTGCCTCGACTCTGGAGGGTCAATTGGAACCTGCGTCAACTCTGGAGGGTCAATGGAAACCTGACTAAACTCTGGAGGGGTCAACAGGAACCTGACTCAACTCTGGAGGGTCAATGGGAACCTGACTCAACTCTGGAAAGCTCACTGTAGCTGCCATCGTCTGCAGTGGCTCTGGGCTGGCGGCCACCATGTGCAATGGCGCTGGGTTGGTGGCCATCTTGTACTGTGGTGCTGGCTCAGCAGACGTGATGTGAACACTCCTGGGAATCTCTAGGATTTTGGATAGCATGGAGAAATAATGTTTCAGCTGCCATCTTAGGCATTGGCGCTTAGCTGGCGGCCGTCTTGCATCGTGGCGCTGTGCTGGTGTCCATCTTGCCTCGTGACGCTGGGCTGACGGCCATCTTGTGCAGTGTCTCTGGACCTGCGGCCATCATGGGCAGTGGCTCTGGGCTGGAGGCCATTCTGCACAGTGGCTCTGGGCTGGCGGCCATCTTGTTCTGTGGTGCTGGGCTGGCGTCCATCTAGCACTAAAATCAAGTAAAACTAGCAATGAGATGCAGCCTTGATGTGACGCAAGAAGCAAGTCATTTGTAATTTTAACAAGTGCAGTTTCTGCGCTATGGTGGGGCCTGAAACCTGACTGAAATTCTTCATATGGCTGAAGAATCTACATTTGTTATTGCATTTCTGAAGTTATCTATTTTATTAGCGAAGAAATTCATAAAGTCATTACTATTAAACATTGAGGGAATATTTAAATCGGATGGTGTCTGATTATTTGTTAATCTAGCCACTATGCTAAATAAAAACCTTGGATTGTTTTGGTTATTTTCTAGAAGTTTGTGGATATGCTCAGCCCTGGCAGTTTTTAGAGCCTGTCTATAGCTTGACATAACGTTTTTCCATGCAATTCTAAAAACTTCCAAGTTAGTTTTTCTCCAATTGTGCTTAAGACTACAAGTTTCTTTCTTGAGAGAGTGGGTATTACTGTTATGCCATGGCAAAGTATGTTTCTCTCTAACATTTTTCAATTTGATGGGGGCAACAGCTTCTAATGCATTAGAGAAGATAGTGCCCATGTTGCCATTCATTTTGTCTAGTTCATGTTTATTTTTGGATACACAGAGAAGTTTAGATAAATCAGGCAAGTTATTTGCGTATCTGTCTTTGGTGGCTGCAACAATAGTTCTGCCCAGACGGTAACGCTGAGCCATGTAGTTAATATCAGTAATAAGAAGAATGCACGATACAAGGAAATGGTCATTGACATCATCATTTTGAGGATTGATATCTATATCAGAAAGAATGATTCCATGTGATATAATTAAATTTAATGTATGATTAAAATGATGAGTGTGCCCGGTGACATTTTGCTTGACTCCAAAAGAGTTTATTAGGTCATTAAATGCAAGTCCTAATACATAATTTGTATTATCAACGTGAATGTTAAAATCTTTGACAATTAGCGCTTCATCAGCTATAACCAAAAGGTCTGAGAGAAAATCTCTATACAGGAATCCTGTATACCGCCTATACATAGTAGCCTGAGCAAAAGATTCAATAGATTTATTTTGCAAATCTGACAGTGTAACATTAAGCAAGTATTTCAGATGAGTTAAACCTGTATCCTGTTTTCTGGGTAACACTGAGAATATCACTATATATTGTTGCAACACCTCCCCCAACGACCGGTCTGATGGGGGTCGTGCTTAAGGTCTCTTAGGTCTTCCAACCAAAGACTATTAAACATTTGAGTTTTCCTGACCATCGCTACAATATGGACCTTGTTGCTGTTATATTTCTTGTTGTTCTTATGTTTCCTTAGTTTTACATTTACATTTACGCATTTAGTGTCTTACAGTGCATTCAGGCTATATATATATATATATATATATATATATATATATATATATATATATATATATATATATATATATATTTATTATTATTATTATTATTTTATTTTATTGTTTTTATTGTTTTACCTGTATGTAAGTAGTTCCCTTGATAGTTAATTCTGTTCGTTTGTATTCAATTAATTATCCTCATTTTGGTCTGTGTATGTAAGTTGCTCCCTTTCAGTTCTTCCTGGCCAGTTTAATGTTGAGTTAACAATTTAATGTTGAGTTGCTGCTTGTGTTTCCCTGTGTGTGTTTGGATCTGATTTTAAGCAGTCGTTAGTTAATCACAAAAACACAATGAAAGATTGTGTTCTTGAAAAACTTTTTAACTTCCATTTTGCTATGTAAAAAACACATTTCCTAGGATAATTGTTGCAGTGACATCATTACTTTTAATATGTGATGAAGACTTTTGATCTATGAAATTACAACCTCTAAACCAGGGGTTGGCAACATCAACCCTGGAGGACCACTGACCTTCAGAGTCTAGCTCCATCCCTGAAAAATCCTACCTGTATCCTGAAGACCTTGATTAGCTTGTTCAGGTGTGTTTGATAAGGGTTGGAGCTAAACTCTGCAGGGACACAGGCCCTCGAGGATCAAAGTTCCCCACCCCTGCTCTTTCTCTTGTAGTAACACAAAAAAGGTGAAAGTTTGAACAAGATTACTAGAAGAGAAATGGTAAATGAGTAAGTGGGTAGTAAGAGAACCAGTGGGATCTTGTCTCATTGGTTAGTGAACTTTAATTGTCCTACAACTAAATTATTATAGTCTTGTATCTCTCCCACTGTGTCTGTCTCTCTGTCTCTGACTTTCTTTGTGGCATGACACTGCCATATGTTCTCCTCAACACACTCTTTAGTCTATTTGTTGTTTATTCCTCTGTCCATGTATGTTGGATCACAAAAGGCAATTTTTATTTTTTTCTGTGGCAGCATCCATCACTTCTCGTCTCACTGTAGCACCTCTCACCACAAGCCTGTATCAAAGAACCATGAAGTATGACAGTGATTTTCAATGATTGATTTGAAATATAGGTTGAGTCCCACCCCATGCCCTCCATCCCCATCTCATCTCTTACAGTAAATGGTTTGGATAATGTGTATGTTTGTGTGTGTGAGCCACAGTCATTATTGATAGTTAGGGAAGTGAGTTGATAAGGTGAGCTGTATTTTTGTCAGTCAATATGCTCTCAGCTCACATCCAGCTGAGGTAAGGAGTGTCAGACCATCCATTTTTTGTCTTCATTGGATAAGAAGCTCGGCTCTCATAATTGCCAACCCTGATACGTCAACAATCATTTGGGTAACCAAGAATCTTAAAAGAGATTGACTTAGCTAATAAGTGATCATGCTGCCTACTGAACCTAGCTGTGTTAAGGGAGCAGATGTTTGATATAAACATCCTTTTAACAGTGAGTCACACTATCTGTGATTACACTCTAAAGACATACATTTTGAAACAGGGCAGGCCAGATTCGGCAAACAATAAATGCTACAGTTGCTAAAAGTCATAGCATGTAGCCGATGTGTCCATGTGGCTATGATGTTCCTAAAATGCTATATAACTTGCGCCTTTTATTATATAATCAAATCTGGAGCTTCTTCACAGAAAATGAACATCTGTAGCTTGTGGCAGCCAATCAAAATCAAGCATTTAAAAGGGGGGGATGAAATGCTCGTTTTCATTCATTCATTCGTGTATATTTATGATCCAGAATCAGATCCAGAGGCTGAAATGTAACAAGAGCAGCATCAGCAACGACGTCTCTGTGGTATGTACTGAAACTGTATATATTTGCTTAGCGGTTTTGGAAAATGACTAAGTTCCACTTTATGTTGTCTTTTTTTTTTTTTTTAAGCTGTACATGTGAAAGTGCAGTTTGATGACAACAACGCATGTTGTTTACTTGATGTGCTCACGCGCCGATAGCTAAGTTAAAAACACAGAGATATTTGAAGCAGTTTTACTCACCGCCTGCAGTTCCAACACACAAACGTGACCCTTTTTCGTTGGGACTGCATTATCCTTAAGAAACAAACGATTTGCAAATCCGGCGTCAAACTGGGCCTTGTTTGTAAAACAAGCATCTTCTAAATGCAGGGAACAAACAAAAACACTTGCACAACTCCGTTGATGCTCTGTAAAAATAAACTTCGTCCACTGGTCCCTTAATGCTGTTTTTTTTTTTTGGTAATCTGTGCAGGGTTGTCTTGCCCTGGCAACCAAAAACACACTTCTTTTGTGACATTTCGCAACGCTCTCCCTCTGATCAGTGAATGTCTGTGCTCTCAGTGTTCTGCTATACGAGAGCGTGCGCTCTTCAGGCAGAAGTGCCCTTAGGACCCATATAAGGAAATTCCACTGCCACATACCCCCACCGCCCGACTCGGGCCAGGGAGCCATCCGGCCTGCACCCTCCCCCCTACATTTCTGGAGAGGAAGTCGGCCACCGCCATCTGAACACCTGTCTGTGGATCACCTTGAACTTAAAAGGCTGTAGAGCCAGTGATCCACGCGTTGGTAGCCTTCATGCGTTGGAGCCACTGCAGTGGAGCGTGGTCTGAACAGAGGGTGAACTCCAATCCCAGGAGATAATAGCAGAGGGTGAGGACGGCCCATCTGATGGCAAGGCACTCTTTCTCTATGGTGCTGTACTTAGCCTCTCTCTTAGAGAGCTTCCGGCTAATGTACAGCACCGGCCGTTCCTCTCCCTCTATCTCCTCTGACAGGACTGCACCCAGCCCCCTGTCCGATGCGCCCATCTGCAACAGAAAAGGGAGAGAAAAATCAGGAGAATGTAACAACGGCCCACCACACAGGGCAGCCTTTATCTGGGTAAAGGCCTGCTGACACGGCTCCGTCCACTGGACCGTATCTGGCACCTCCTTTTTAGTAAGGTCAGTCAAAGGACTGGTGAGGTCCGAATAATTAGGTATAAACCGTCTATAATATCCCGCCAGCCCCAATAACTGCCTTTGCTCCTTTTTGGTCTTGGGACGTGGGCAGGTCGCAATAGCGGCTGTCTTTGTCAATTTGGGGATGCACCTGTCCATGCCCCAAGTGGAAGCACAGATACCTTACTTCCACACGCCCAATCGCACACTTCTTTGGGTTGGCCGTGAGTCCCGCCCCCCTCAGCGACCTCAGGACAGCCCTCAGATGCTGCATATGCCGCTGCCAATCATTACTAAATATAATGATATCATCCAGGTAGGCAGCCGCATATGCAGCGTAAAATCTTATCCATGAGGAACTGAAAGGTAGCCGATGCCCCAAACAACCCAAATGGAAGGGTAACAAATTGGTGTAATCCAAACTGCGTTGTGAAAGAATGTCTTTTCTTTGGATAATAGAGACAAGGGGATCTGCAAATAACCCTTTGTTAAGTCCAATGTCGAATAACAATGTGCCTAGTCGTTCAAGCAACTCGTCAACCTGCGGCATTGGATAAGCATCGAATTTCGACACACCATTCACTTTGCGGTAATCCACACAGAACCGGACTGAGCCGTCCGTTTTCGGAACTAAAACTATCAGGCTCGCCCAGTTACTATTGGATTCTTCTATTACCCCCATGTCAAGCATTGCGCCTAATTCAGTCTGAAATACCTTTTTGTTGTGCTCAGGTAAGCGATACGGTCGGCTGCGAACTACCACGCCCGGCTCGGTCTCGATATGGTGCTGAATCGGGTTAGTATGGCCCAGTAGGGGCGAGAAGACGTTGGCAAACTCTGCCTGTAATTTTATTAGATCAGAGGTGGAAAGGCGAGAGGTGATCTCTCCCCGGGAGCAGGGCAAGGGATTGTGGTTTGACATTCGCCTCTGGTCCGAGATCATACTCCCCGCCAATCACCGTTGCCAACATCAATGATTCCGCCTCATTGCATTTTTTTAGTAGGTTGAGGTGATAGATCTGACGTGCCCCGTTCCTATCGGACCGTATTACCTCATAATCGAGATCTCCGACTTGTCGTGCAACCTCAAACGGTCCCTACCACTTAGCCATTAACTTAGAGCTCGACGTTGGGAGTAACAAGAGTTGACTTGACAAGTACTTTCTCTCCCGGTGCAAATTTGTGTAATCTAGTTCCCCTGTTATACAGCTGGCTCTGGCGGTCCTGTGCTTGTAAGAAATTCTCCATTGATAGCCGCCCCAAAGTGTGGAGTTTTGTTCTCAAGTCCAGCACATACTGAATTTAGTTTTTGCCCTGAGATGGCCCCTCCTCCTTAGTTTCTCTCAGTACATCCAGCACCCCTCGGGGCTGGCGTCCATAGAGAAGCTCAAAGGGGAAAACCCCCGTGGAGGCTTGTGGGACCTCTCGCACAGCGAATAACAAGGGCAAGGGCCACTTATCCCAATTCTTGGCATCTTCTTGAACGAGTTTACGTGTGCGAAAGATTTAAGTGTGCGATTAAATCGTTTGACCAGGCCTTCGGTCTGTGGGTGATAGACACTAGTTCGAATCGATTTAATGCCCAATAATCCAAACAGTTCGCATATCGTACGTGACATAAACGCCGTGCCCTGATCGGTGAGGATCTCTTTTGGAACACCCACCCGGGAGATAAGACAAAACAGGGCATCCGCAACACTCTTAGTGGAAATGTTGCAGAGGGCCACTGCTTCAGGATATCGTGTTGCATAGTCAACTATGACTAATGCAAAGCGATGTCCCCATGCAGATCGCTCTAATGGCCCGATAAGGTCCATACCAATTCTCTACAAGGGGACCTGCATTAAGGGAAGGGGGTGCAAAGGCGCTTTTGGGGTGGCCGGTGGATTCACCAACTGACATTCCGGACAAGACGCGCACACAACCTGTGCACCTTGTCGTGAATGCCCGGCCAAAAGGAACAGGTCATGAGTCAATTCAGTGGAAAAGCATTTCCCTGCGGCTCTTCGGAATCAACAACTGGGTTGTATTCACTTTTGTCCGAGCGTCTTGGGTCACTCGATACAACCGATCTCTTAAAATGGCAAAATACGGATAGGTGAGCGGGTGGGCAGGTTGGAGAGGCTAGCCATCGATGGAGCGGACCTGCATCAAGAGCAACACCAGGCCCTGCTGGACTTGAGAACGGATCAGGAGTGGCGATTCCACACCATCCTTCAAGCCCAGCAGGAGGACCGCGAGAGGTTCTGGAGCTGAATCGACTGGGAGGTTCGCGTCGAGGCCACCTGGGACTCCCCCGAGAGCAGGGGGATTAGACGGACTGGCCATTGGTTGCGAACCTTCCTGTCGATCCATTTCCGGAATCTTTCACGGAAATATGCTATTAATTTTCACTGTTATGCGGATGACACCCAACTTTACCTGTATGCCAAACCCACCAGTTCTTTTCCTCTGCCATCTTTGTCGAGCTGTTTAGCTGAAATTAAAAACTTCTTGAAGGTAAATTGCAATAAAAATTAGACTCTGCTTTTTGCCACTAGATCTGTTGTGTCTAAATCTAATTGTTTCTCTTTACACATTGACAATAATACAATCTGTCCTTCCTCTCAGGTTAAAAGTTTGGATGTCATCATGGATAGAACACCTCTTTTAAAGCTGAAATTAATAATATCACAAGGATTGCATATTTCCATTTGCACAATATTAAACATCTCAGTCCCTTTCTTTCAAATAATAATACTGCAGTTCTCATTCACGCACTACTCACCCCATGTATAGACTACTGCAATGCTCTTCTCACAGGTATTCTCTCCAAATTGCTGCATAAGCTTCAATTGCTTCAGAATTCATTATGTACTCTATATCATTCCACAGAGCAATTTTTACATGTTTAACTATTAAAATTACTATTGATCTACCCTTTACATTTACACTTAGTAATGTAGTGGATGCTTTTATCCAAAGTGACTTATAAATGAGGACAATGAAAGCAATCAAAATAAAAAAAAGAGAGTACTGATTTGCAAGTGCTATAACAAGTCTCAGTTAACTTAACGGAGTACACACAGCAGTTATTTTTATTATTATTATTATTATATGATAAAAGAAAACAGATAGAATACAAAAATATTAGAGAAGTTTTTTTTTTTTTTTTAAGAAAACATGCAGTTAGTAAATAAATAAAGACTAACTGCTTTTTAAGAAGAAATTTTAGAGAATAGAATTAGAATAGAGAGTGCTAGAGTTAAAGGGTCAAAAAAGATTAAAGAGATGTATTTTAGTCGATTCTTGGAGATGGCTAAGGACTCAGCTGCTCGGATTGAGTTGGGCAGATCATTCCACCAGGAGGGAACATTTAATTCAAAAGTAAGTGAAAGTGATTTTGTGCCTCTTTGGAATGGCACAATAAAGCATTGTTCACTTGCAGAACTCAAGATTCTAGAGAGCACATACAGTATTGTTCAAAATAATAGCAGTACAATGTGACTAACCAGAATAATCAAGGTTTTTAGTATATTTTTTATTGCTACGTGGCAAACAAGTTACCAGTAGGTTCAGTAGATTGTCAGAAAACAAACAAGACCCAGCATTCATGATATGCACGCTCTTAAGGCTGTGCAATTGGGCAATTAGTTGAAAGGGGTGTGTTCAAAAAAATAGCAGTGTCTACCTTTGACTGTACAAACTCAAAACTATTTTGTACAAACATTTTTTTTTTTCTGGGATTTAGCAATCCTGTGAATCACTAAACTAATATTTAGTTGTATGACCACAGTTTTTTAAAACTGCTTGACATCTGTGTGGCATGGAGTCAACCAACTTGTGGCACCTCTCAGCTGTTATTCCACTCCATGATTCTTTAACAACATTCCACAATTCATTCACATTTCTTGGTTTTGCTTCAGAAACAGCATTTTTGATATCACCCCACAAGTTCTCAATTGGATTAAGGTCTGGAGATTGGGCTGGCCACTCCATAACATTAATTTTGTTGGTTTGGAACCAAGACTTTGCCCGTTTACTAGTGTGTTTTGGGTCATTGTCTTGTTGAAACAACCATTTCAAGGGCATGTCCTCTTCAGCATAGGGCAACATGACCTCTTCAAGTATTTTAACATATGCAAACTGATCCATGATCCCTGGTATGCGATAAATAGGCCCAACACCATAGTAGGAGAAACATGCCCATATCATGATGCTTGCACCTCCATGCTTCACTGTCTTCACTGTGTACTGTGGCTTGAATTCAGAGTTTGGGGGTCGTCTCACAAACTGCCTGTGGCCCTTGGACCCAAAAAGAACAATTTTACTCTCATCAGTCCACAAAATGTTCCTCCATTTCTCTTTAGGCCAGTTGATGTGTTCTTTGGCAAATTGTAACCTCTTCTGCACATGCCTTTTTTTTAACAGAGGGACTTTGCGGGGGATTCTTGAAAATAGATTAGCTTCACACAGACGTCTTCTAACTGTCACAGTACTTACAGGTAACTCCAGACTGTCTTTGATCATCCTGGAGGTGATCATTGGCTGAGCCTTTGCCATTCTGGTTATTCTTCTATCCATTTTGATGGTTGTCTTCCGTTTTCTTCCACGTCTCTCTGGTTTTGCTCTCCATTTTAAGGCATTGGAGATCATTTTAGCTGAACAGCCTATCATTTTTTGCACCTCTTTATAGGTTTTCCCCTCTCTAATCAACTTTTTAATCAAAGTATGCTGTTCTTCTGAACAATGTCTTGAACGACCCATTTTCCTCAGCTTTTAAATGCATGTTCAACAAGTGTTGGCTTCATCCTTAAATAGGGGCCACCTGATTCACACCGGTTTCTTCACAAAATTGATGACCTCAGTGATTGAATGCCACACTGCTATTTTTTTGAACACACCCCTTTCAACTAATTCAACTAATTGCCCAATTGCACAGCCTTAAGAGCGTGCATATCATGAATGCTGGGTCTCATTTGTTTTCTGAGAATCTACTGAACCTACTGGTAACTTGTTTGCCACGTAGCAATAAAAAAATATACGAAAAACCTTGATTATTCTGGTTAGTCACATTGTACTGCTATTATTTTGAACAATACTGTAAGTCTGAAGTAATGAATTTAGTTAAAGAGGTGCAGAGCCAGTGGTGGTTTTGTAGGAAGCATTAATGCCTTATTTTATGCAAGCAGCTATTGGAAGCCAGTGCAAATTTATAAATGGAGGTGTGTCGTGCATTTGTCAATCACCACTGTTTAGTTTGTGAATTAGAGAATTTCCTGTAACTAACTAACTTCCCTCTCTTGCTTGGTGTCTCATAGCCTAATATATATATATTTTTTTTCATTTGAATCAAAATAAACAGTTTCTGTGTCCACATAATAAAGTGTACCATGTTATTTAATGATTTTGGACATGGGGTTTGGAATCCTGATTGTCATGTTATTTTAATGAGGTTTGGCTTGTAGGTTGTAATTCTGATTGACATAGTGGCTTGTGAAAGGGGCCTTACATCTGAATAGGCTGGTGAGAAACTGTAAAGGCAACGATATACTTCAAACAAAGTTTGTTTTCATACTCGTCTATTAGCCTTATTAAATGAACTATTATTTATAAGCTTTTTTTCCTTCTGGTGCCTGAAATGGAGAAATTTTTGTCAATATTTTTGCTAAATGTGTTTAAAACCAAAGGTTTATTATTGTATATTTGTTTGGCATTTCATTTACTGTATACCCTTTAAATTTGCTTATTGAAAGAACAATAGCCACAGCAGCATGGTTTAACACATGTATTTGTTACTTGCTACCTTATATCTTAAATGTTTCCTTTCATTCTTTTCATGGCTTTGAAAAACTTGTCTCGGATCTTTTTCTGCGTCACTTTTTGCATAACTCCGCATAGTCAACACCAAGCTTTGTTGCAATTACTTCCTAGGAATTAAATACTTTCTCTGAATCTTTAAAGTCTGTCCACAAGTGATTGTACAGGTGTGGATATATTTGTGCAACTCAGCTATTTGACACACCAGTGTATTCAGGAGATGTTGGTCTGTCTCTTCCTGCTTGGTCCATGAGGCATTTGTCTATTTATAGAGACAATTTTTATTTTTTTCAGATTCTGGTCTTTAAAAAGGCACCCAATGGTTGCCTTCTAGCACAATACATCAGGGGCATGTTCAAGTTCAAAACGGTGAGCAACCTTTTGCTACGGTTTCCGGGTTGAACATCATGTTTCCTGGAAACGGCGTGCACCGGTGTGGGTGCGCCGATGCGTTTTCTCTTGTTTGGTGGGTGTGTCAGAACTGCAGTCCAATCAGCAGCAACATGTATATAAAGCATGCGGTATTAAAGTGAACTTGCACAATGGCTTCAAGGAAAATAATGTACAAATGTGTTCGTTGCAGCTCGGTATACGCAACAACTGAGGATATTAGAAGACATGTTTGTCGTAAGTTTTATTGTAAAAATATAGGATATCAACATAATGATGTAGTTGTTTATATTTTAAGCGTCATTGCAAGTTTATGACATTTGGTATAGAAATAAACAATGGTAATTAAGTGCTTTTCCTAAAAATGAGAATGAAAATACAGGGTATTAAAACCGTATGAACTACAAATAGTCAGTATGTGAGGCTAAATTGATGGCTCCGAAAATTCTTCACAAAGAACACAAAGAATGGCCTTCTCAGCTGCCATAGTTGCAACTCTTGCGTCATCAGAATGGTGTGTTCAATGCATCACCGTTTCTGTTTAAAAAACGTTGTGCAACGTTTTGTCGGGGCTGAACGCAGCCCAGGCATCAAATGTTTGTTTTTTTAATTTTTCTTTTTTTTTTATGTCATCTAAACCCATTTGACATAAAATATTTATTTTAAGTATGATATATTAAGCTCATATTTCAATAATATCACAACACATGCAATAATTTAGAAGGTCTGCACTCATAGTAACATTACCATGTTCATGGTTCTTTGTTGTCAGTTAGTGGTCCTTTATCTTATTTTATTTTGTACATTTTTTTGTAAGTTTTATTTTTTATTTTTGTAAGTTGTATTTTTATTTGTTTTTATTTTCAAATTATTTATGGGTTTAACAGGACGGTTCACTCATGTGGTGGCTACTCACCAGTCGCCCTATAAGGCCCAAAATAATGTGCCGCTCAGTCGCTAGCATAGGGCATGCTGCTCCGCTTTATACAACAACATTTCGCCGTCATTGATAAGGTGCTTAGTGGCAAGCAAATTAATGAATTTGGCCTCTTTGAGAGTGGCTTTCTCATCAGGATGGGGGATGGAAAAGAGCAAGGAGCAGTGAGGAATGTGGGTGGATGGAAGGGTAATCCCGTTCCGGATAAATGGTTGATCCTTCACATTCCTAAGATATCAAATGTCAGAAGTTAAATTAGCCTGCTATCCCCTGATAGGAGTTAACATGCTTTTAAATGCGAGGAGATGGTAAGGGGCCAGAGAATTCCAGCCCCTGTGGGACAGCAGGCAGGTGCCTTTGAACTGTCTAATTATCCCACTCCCGTTAACTGTCTTAATAAAGCCTGTGCTGTCCCAGTCTCAATAGCTTGATGTATTCATCTACAATCCTGTAATAGAGCAAAACAGCTACAGAGGAATTATACAACTACAACAATAATACAGTAAATATAATTATTAATTAATATAATTGTAATATAAATAAAATTTTACTATTTATATTATAAATGTAATTATTGTAATCATTATTAATAATGTTCTGCTTTACTACATTTACAAGTTTAATTTTCAGAATTTACATGAAGCTATTTTTCTTGACCTTTTACAGTATTAAAAGCCTTGTGAAAAAGATGTGGTCTGGGCCAAGTGTTAATTTTGGCTTGCTGATTTGTTGTGAATTGTCCGTAATCTGAGAACCTCAGATTTGTCTCTGATCTGTTTGCTGAGTGAGTGGAGGGATATGCTAATGGTCAGGCACAGCAGAAAGCTGGCATATGCACAGATCATTACCCTCCATCCATCCAAAGCACAGCAGCATCTTAGCCACCATGGCGATCCCTCCAGAAACCAGAGTAAAAATTGTTTCAGCATTTAATTTCTCTAAAATTACTACGGTCAAATCTATTTTTTAAAACTTTTCCAGAGTTTTTGTCTACTGGAATGTATATACTTTTTTATTGAATAAAAATCTATATTGACCTATTTTTAATTTGTTTATTTTTTACTAGAGTGAATTTAGTATAAGTTTGAAACAATATCAATTGCTTATTATGTGCACAAAGGAAACTTTTATTGCTTAGTGGTTGCTCTTTCATAGATCAGGGCACTTGTTTTAGCTTTTTTTTCATTTACATATTATGAAAATTTCAGATGTTCCTCCTACAATTCCCTTGTCCTTTTTTTCCTTTCCTATTGTTTTGAACACAAGATTTCACATATTCTGAAAATGACAAAATGTAAATGTGTTGATTTTCAAAGCCATTTGATCAATAGCAAGCCAAAAGTGTCATGACCTTGATACCTTTGACATTTTGGTTCTCATGCACTTTGCATGAAAAGTGTGACCATTTCCTGCTTTCAGCACCTTAAACTAGTTTTGGTCTATAACTGCTAGCATCAATCATGCTCCATTATGTACTCTGATCAAGGCCTCGGATTGGCAAGTCAAATGCTTTAGCAGCGGTTGATGTGAGTATGGGCACTGCATCAGCAACTGCAGAGAAAAGGCAAACTCTGAATAGCCCAAATGCACCATTGTCCCCCCTCTGATGTGGCACATGCTTTTTCTAGCACAATCATGTGCTCTTGAGCATGTCTGAGTATCGAGACCAGCCTCTCAAATGCTGGTGCTGCATCCAGAAGACCAGGGGGAGGAAAGAGACAAGGATCCCAGGGTGATTTCAAGCTTCTCTGTGATGCTGATTTGAGGTGAGCATGGAGAAAAGGAAAAGGCCTTGACTTTGATTCATTGCATCCCAGCTTTCCACTACTGCTGGAAAGGGAATGAGGGACTTCCAGCATTCCTAGGTCTCCGTAGAGGCCTAGCGGCAGAATGTGCTACACGAGACTATGGGATACAGTGCACACCCAAATTGAAATGTGTGAAAGCTGTTGATTTAGCAAAGATCCTTGTCAGTAGTTGACAGACAAAATGACATCATTTATTCTCACTGTTGTGATTCAGCACTGCTTCACAGTGGGAAATTTGTATTAACTGAGGAGCATTCTGCATCACAGAATCTTAAAATGACTCTCTCTGATCTTGCTGTTTAAATTCCTGATGCTATTATCATATATATGTGTGCGTGTGTGTGTGTGTGTGTGTGTGTGTGTGTGTCTGTGTGTTTTAAGGGTTAATTGATAAATGGAAGGTTCAAAAGAACACTATTTATTTGAAATATAAATATTTTGTATTATTTTATTATAATAATTGGACGAGTGCCACCGACCACTCTTAATGAGCTTTTTGAGGAGGCGGTGAGGAAACAAAGTTTAAAAATTACTAATGATCCGAATCATGTCCTTTACAGTGAGTATGAGATGATGCCCTCATGTAGAAGGTACAGGTTACCAAACTGTAGACTGAATAGGTTTAAATTTTCATTTGTACCACATTCTATTAAAATATTGAATAAGAACAAATAAGGGGTGTGGGTTGGTGGTAAATTATGTGTAGGGGAAGTATGTTGTGTTATATGTATATTGTGTGTATCTGTTATCCCGAATGTCCAAAACAAATTTCTCCGTCAGGAGACAATAAAGGCAAATCAAATCAAATCAAATTATTATAAATGTCTTGGCTGTCAATTTTGATCAAGTTAATGCATCCTAAAAGAAGACAAAAAAAAAAAATGAACCTTGCCTTACAGACCCTAAACTACTTAAATGGTAAAAATGAACTCAGAAATATATAGATATAAATTGCATTTATTAATAAGAATATTAGTAAATGTATATTAGATATTTTATTTTACCCTGTAATGTACCAACCTTTTCTGATTCACATAGATTACTGGTCTCCGCAATGGGAAGTTAAAAACTTGTCTTTAAGGATGTGTTGGTTTGGCATTAAACCTCTACTAGTGAGGGTTAAAGGATAAGTCTTTAAGAACCCTTTTCCTTCCTACTGCATGGGGAGCCAAGGAGGAGGAATATACCACACACTTGTAGTAATCTCCTTGCTCTTTCCTTCCTAACACGTTCTCCATCTCACTCTCCTTTTGGGTATTTTTACAAACAATTCTGCAGTCTTTAGCACAGGTGCCAGGTGTGACGATGTGTGTGTAGGAAAACACAAGGAGAGGGTAAGATCCAATTGCGAGTATGATTTAATGACAAAAAGGGAAATACAAAATAAACAGTCCAAAGAGACAAACAAAACAAAACAAAAGAGGGAACCGGATGAAACGGAATGGGGAAACTCAGAGGAACGAGAAGGCAAGGGTAAGTCTCGGGAGGCGAGAACATAGCACACAAAGGGTAAGGACTCCATTCAAACAACAGAGAAGGACAGTTATTTATAGGGAGACTAACGACAAAGGATTGTCTGCACCTGTGCGATTAATTGGAGTGCAATTACTGTGAAGACAGGACCAGACTAGAGGAATTAAAGTGCCTATGGTGAAGTGCCTAAGGAGAAGTGAGCTCACTAGGGAACACCCAGGAAAACAGAGACTAACAGCGTGACATTACCCCCTCCCCTACGGAGCAGTTGCCAGATGCTCCACCTGAAACCCAGGGAAACCCAACAGATAAAGAGGTAGGAGGGAGGTGGAGCGGCGGCGGACTAGGGGGAGGGACGGAGGGTCAGAAATCAGAGACAGGAGAACCAGATAGAATGGAAAGGCAAAGGCAGGACAACCAGGTAAAATGGAAAGACAAAGACAGGACAACCAGGTAAAATGGAAAGACAAAGACAGGACAACCAGGTAAAAATGGAAAGACAGAGACAGGACAACCAGGTAAAATGGAAAGACAAAGACCGGAGAAGTGTAACACAAAACAAGGAGTCCAGGAGGGTGGTGGACCGGCGGAGGATCAGGGGGAGGGACGGAGGGCCAGGTCCAAGGAAGGAGATAGACAGAAAGCAAAAAAAACAAAAAAAAAACAAAAACATGGGTCCATATAGGACATCACGTGATGCCCACCAGGGCGGAGCAGAGAACCATCACAAACATGTGGTCACGGCAGAAGCCCCCCCAGGGCGGAGCAGAAGACCACCACCTCCTCGTAGTCGAGACCGGAGTCCCCCAGGGCAGAGCGGAAGACCATCACGTCCTCGTGGTCGAGGTAGGAGTCCCCCAGGGCGGAGCGGAAGACCACCACCTCCTCGTGGTCGAGGCCGGAGTCCCCCAGGGCGGAGTGGAAGACCACCACGTCCCCGTGGCCGATGCCGAACTCCCCCAGGTCGGAGCGGAAGACCACCACATCCCCGCGGCCGATGCCGGACTCCCCCAGGTCGGAGCGGAAGACCACCACGTCCCCGCGGTCGATGCCAGAGTCCCCCAGGGCGGAGCGGAAGACCACCCCATCCTTGTGGTCGGCCCAACGGGAGGACGAAGATCACCGGTGACTTGACTCAGTCCTCGAAGATCACCGGTGACTAGCCTTGTCTCTGGAAAGTCCATGGTACCTAGTCCTGACTCTGGAAGGTCATCAGTGACTAGCCCTGACTCTGGAGAGTTCGCTGGAACCTGACTCAACTCTGGAGAGTTCGCTGGAACCTGACTCGACTCTGGAGAGTTCGCTGGAACCTGACTCGACTCTGGAGAGTTCGCTCGAACCTCACTCGACTCTGGAGAGTTCGCTGGAACCTCACTCGACTCTGGAGAGTTCGCTGGAACCTCACTCGACTCTGGAGAGTTCGCTGGAACCTCACTCGACTCTGGAGAGTTCGCTGGAACCTCACTCGATTCTGGAGAGTTCGCTGGAACCTCACTCGACTCTGGAGAGTTCGCTGGAACCTCACTCGACTCTGGAGAGTTCGCTGGAACCTCACTCGACTCTGGAGAGTTCGCTGGAACCTCACTCGACTCTGGAGAGTTCGCTGGAATCTGACTCGACTCTGGAGAGTTCGCTGGAACCTCACTCGACTCTGGAGAGTTCGCTGGAACCTCACTCGACTCTGGAGAGTTCGCTGGAATCTGACTCGACTCTGGATGGTCAACAGGAACTAGACCTGACTCTGGAGAGTCAACGGTAACTAACCCTGACTCTGGAAGGTCGATGGTGACTAACCCTGACTCTGGGGGATCGATGAACACTTGTCTCGACTCTGGAGGGTCAACCGGGAACTGACTCAACTCTGGACAGTCAACAGGCACCTGACTTGACTCGAGAAGGTCAACAGGAATCTGACTTGATTCTGGACAGTCCACTGGATTTGCCTTCCTCTGCAGTGGCTCCGGACTGGCGGCCATCTTGTGCAGTGGTGCTGGCTCCGCAGACGTGACGTGACCAGTCTTGGGAATCTCTAGGATTCCTGACTGCCTGGTGAAATAATCCAAAAAGGTCACAGCCGCCATCTTGGGCGTAGGCGCTGAGCTGGCGGCCATATTGGACTGTGGCGCTGGACTGGTGGCACCCTTGTGCTGTGGCGCTATGCTAGCATCCGTCTTTCCTCCTGGCGCAGGGTTGGCAGCCATATTGTGCTGTGGCGCTGGACTGGCGGCCATCTTGGGCGTAGGCGCTGAACTGACGGCCATCCTGCACGGTGGCGCTGGACTGGTGGCCACTTTGTGCTTTGGCGCTGTGCTGGGGTCCATCTTGCCCCTTGGTGCTGGGTTGGCAGCCATCTTATGTTGTGGCGCTGGACTGGCGGCCATCTTGTGTGTTGGCGCTGAGCTGTCGGCCATCCTGTACTGGGGCGCTGAACTGGTGGCCACTTTGTGTTTTGGCGCTGTGCTGGCGTCCATCTTGCCCCTTGGCGCTGGGTTGGCAGCCATCTTGTGCTGTGGCTCTGGATTGGCGGCCACATTGTGTGTTGGCGCTGAGCTGTCAGCCATCCTGCACTGTGGCGCTGGACTGGTGGCCACTTTGTGATTTGGCGCTGAGCTGGCGGCCATCTTGCCTCGTGGACTGTGTTGGCGGCCATGTCGCGCAGCGGCGCTGGGTTGGCGGCCATTTTGTCTCGTGGTGTTGGGTTGGCGGCCATGTCGCGCAGCGGCGCTGGGTTGGTAGCCATTTTGTGCAGCAGCACAGGACTGGCGGTCATCTCGTACAGCGGCGCTGACTCAGCCGATTTGCGTCTCCTTTCCCCCCTATGGTCATCATGGGAACATGCCGGCTCCCAACTGAATCCCGGGTAAACGGGAGCCCACAGTGGAGATCGCTGCCGGACATCCTCTCGACCGCTTGCTCTGGAGTGACCTCCCCTGGTCCCCCGTAACACCACTAGACGAGAGCCCTCAAAACCATTTCTCTCCCGCTTGCTGGCTGGGGAGGAAATGGTAGTAGACATACTGCTGGATCGTCGAGGATGGAGTCCTTCTGTGACAATGTGTGTGTAGGAAAACACAAGGAGAGGGTAAGATCCAATTGCGAGTATGATTTAATGACAAAAAGGGAAATACAAAATAAACAGCCCAAGGAGACAAACAAAACAAAACAAAACAAAAGAGGGAACCGGATGAAACGGAATGGGGAAACTCGGAGGAACGAGAAGGCAAGGGTAAGTCTCGGGAGGCGAGAACATAGCACACAAAGGGTAAGGACTCCATACAAACAACAGAGAAGGACAGTTATTTATAAGGAGACTAACGACAAAGGATTGTCTACACCTGTGCGATTAATTGGAGTGCAATTACTGTGAAGACAGGACCAGACTAGAGGAATTAAAGTGCCTATGGTGAAGTGCCTAAGGAGAAGTGAGCTCACTAGGGAACACCCAGGAAAACAGAGACTGACAGCGTGACACCAGGCTGATGAATCAGGTAAGCGAGAGTTGGGGTTATTATGCATGTGTCAAACAGAGGAATATCTGCATCTTTTTCAGATTGTTAATTGCAGCCTCTCCTACAAGTTGATTTGCAAGAGAAAGAAAGAAAATACAGAGGGATTACTTCATGGGAGGAGGAAGTTTTGAATAAATGTGTTGTTGTTTATAACAAAATCCCCCATTCCTCCTCTGTAACTCCCCACACATCAGCTCCACCTCCACCACAAAAAAGGTTCCCCAGCTACACCAACTTCAACTCAACTATTGACAACAAACCTTTCAAAATATCTGCAGGTGGAGGTTCAGTCTAAACCCTTTGCTTTCTCTATTTTTTACCCTTAAAAAAGCCCACACCCTTGCTGGAAACGATGTGCAACATTGTGCAACTTTGACGTGATTGGCCTCTGTGTTATCCTGCTGCATTTTGACTGGCATGAGTTGACCGCTCAGCAGCGGGAGAGCCAGTTCAATATTGAGCGGGGTAAAAAATTATTGGCATGCATCGAAGAGAGGACAGAGAGCTATAGGAAAAGAGGAAGATGGGTCTGCCTTTGGGCTAGAGGCTTTGTCCCACAGCTGTTGATTAAAATGATTAAAAGCTTGTGTTAATGCACAACACTTTTGCTTCTATTGTGATGTTATATGGTTAAGGTTAGGCACAGGTTTGTTGGTATGGGTAGGTTTAAGATTTGGTTATAGGTTTACAGTGTACAGGGGTCAATTTGATTTAAAAACAGCAGGGTTCAATCTGTTTATATTCTATTGCTTAATTGTTTAATGTTATATTTTTGATAAACAGGTATTTTCTTTTAAAAATGATTTTGTTTGAATTTGTTTATTTAAGATTCAAGGAATGTCCTGTTTCATGATATACTGAAGTGTAGTATACAAATTTGAGTGCATTAGCTAAACTCGATCAGCCATAATAACCATAAAGATACTAAAAGTTAGCAATCATTTATAAACATTTACAAATGATGAATCATTTCAACTTTAGATTGGCTGCTATAAAACATGAACAAATTATTAATAAATGATTAGTAAAGATGTCTGAATAGGGTAAATTCAGGTCTTTCGGGACACTTTTTGCCATCAAGATGACTGCTCATTAAAGGGATACTTCACCCAAAAATGAAAAATTCAGAAAAATGTTTATCTGCTTATCCACAGGGCACCCAAGATGTAGGTGACTTTATTTCTTCAGTAGAACACAAACCGAGATTTTTAACTCAAACTGTTTCAGTCTATAAGTCTTATAATGTAAGTGGATGGGAATCAAGGCAAACATACTAACAAAATCATATTAAATCATGCGGTTCATGACAATACATTTGTGTGTAAAGACACAAATCAATCGGTCTGTGCAAGAAACTGAAAAGTATTTAAATCCTTTTTACTTCTGATTCACGCAATGTACTGTTAGAACTCTCCTGAGCACATCCTCCTATGCACATTCTCAGCAGTAGGCGTGTGAGGTGTCTTCTTTTTCGTCTTGCTATATGGCAGATTGCAGTGCATTACCACCACCTATCTCCCAATAGAAACACTGACACTCTATTTACAATCTCAATTAGGAGGGTCAATGGTCCACTAAAGCAAGAAGAAAAAGACGACGACACCTTAGGTGAGAATCCATAGGAGGACATGCTCAGGATAGGTCTAACAGTTCGGACATTGTGTGAATCAGAGGTAAAAAATTATATGAATACTGTTTCCTTTCAATACTTCACTCGTACTGCGTATGGGGAAAAGCTCCTTTTTCCTTGATGCTGAAGCCTTTTTTCAATAGCGCAGTGCAACTGCACTGACATTGGTTCAAACTAGAAAACTTTTTAAACCAATGACCCTATGGTTATGTAGCATGCCAAAACCCGCCAAAATGGGCAGAGCATATGGTTATATAAGCAGGCAAATCACCATAGGATTTCAGATCTCTCTCCTTCAGCATCAGCTTTTCTTAGCTGGCTCTCTTTGCTGAATGCCTTCACCTGGAACGAGCTCTCTCACCGTCGAAAAGTTCACCGAATGCCTGCAGTGCCGGCATTCTCGCAGACTGCCGCTCTCAAGCGTTGCTTTCAAGCCGCCCGCTTCCCGCTTCTCAACGGATCTCCTGCTGCCATCTGGCGCTACTGAAAGAGCATTGAGAACGCTGTTCTCATGGCGGTTGCATGCCATGCCACAGCTATGGCACATGCAGAGCCCCTCTGCATTACGATAACGGCCACGGTGAGTGCGACTTTTGCCTGGGCAAACCCCACGCTGAGGCGGCGCTTGCCTAGACTTCATGCTCTTATTGTGAAAGCATGAGTCTCGCCCTCTCTGCGCTCGCGGATCACTTTCTTTCAACGTGCCCTCCCATCTTCTTCCTCTGGCAAGATGGCTAGGAAGAGACAGTGGGGTAGAGGGGCTCAGCACATGGACTTGTGTGAGCCCACGGCCCAGCACCCACGTGCCTCACCCTCTCCAATGAGAGAGCCGTTCCCCATCTCGACTAAAGCGAGTAGAACCGGATGATGCTCAGGTCCTCCACACCGAAGTGATGACTCTGCTAAGGAAGGGATCCATAGAAGTAGTTTCCCCCTCAGAAAGAGGATTGGGGTTCTACAGCCATTAATTCCTCATCCCCAAGCAAGACGGCGATCTCAGACCCATCTAAGACTTCAGACTCCTGAACCTCTCCCTCATGAGATGGAAGTTCAGGATGTTAACATTGAAACAGATCCTCACGCAGATTTGCCCCGAAGACTGGTTCTTCTCGCTGAATCTGAAAGATGATTACTTTCACGGGACACATATATGGCAGGAGTGTCAGGGCTCTATCACATAAAAAACTAGACCAAAGTGACAGAACCCTGACAGAATGAACTAATTTAGTAAAATGTATGATGGGGCTTAACAGTAATTTTAAGGTGAAGTGTGTAATTTCTAGGCCAAATGAAATGTCCCAGACTTGTACTACTGGCTGAACTAAGTTGGGCTGATTTTGTTTCTTAAGGCGAGACACTGCAGGTGAATAGGGAAAAACAAAAAAACAACAACAACTAATAGTTATCACCTTACTTACCCAGTTGATTGATTACATTGATTATTGCAAAAAATTTTAGTATTACAAGTTTTCAAAACTGTTATGTTTAAATATGCAAATGAGGCATTATTTAATGAAATATGTGCTAATTTGCATAAATGTCTAGTACAAAATGTGTTGAAGAAAAAACTCATTTTGAGAAAACAGCCTTTAAAAATATGTATTGTAATTGAAATCTATTGACACAAACAGATAAAGTGCTATAAAAGAAACACTTAACAGTGTCTTTTGGATGTTTTCCTTACACTAGTTTGAAAAAGCACTTTATGAAAAACCAAAAAGCCCAAAATCTCAAAATTGACAGGTGCTTGAAAAAACAGTGTTTTTGCCCGCAGTGTCTCACCTTAAACAAAGGATCAATATTTTGAAAGTGTGCAATAGTATATTTTAACAAATGGATAGTATACACCTTACCTCTAACTATTAGATTTTTTATTAGAAAAAAAGTAATCTACATTTTCCTATAAAATAGGGCTTCACAAAAAATCTTGTCAGTAATGCTGGTTCTGTAATCAGCGGTAAATCTCCATCACGCACGAGATGTACAAAACCACAATCATAGTTAGTGCATATTTTGCACAGTTCATCAAAGTGTTATGTTTTTCAAAGGTTTCTAACAGACTTTACCATTCTTGCCCTAAAATTTACAAAAAAAAAAAAAAAAAAACAGTGTAGAAAAGATGGGAGCAAGAAAGAGGCAGGGGAAAAAGGGCAGAGAGTTTGTAAGAGGAAAACCATATACATTGGGGACGAAAGAGGGAGATCCAGTGGGTAGAGAGAGTAGCCCAAATCAAGACTCAGGGAAAGTGAGTGGATAAAAGTGAGAGACAGAGATCAAGAGACACACAAAGAACAGGAGAGAGAGAGAGAGAGAGAGAGAGAGCCAGGAATAGAAAGTTGAAGCTGAGCTGTTGAGTTTATTCCTGTGGTACTGAAAGCTGGTGAAATACTAGAGCCTGGACCGTATGCCTCTGATCAGGGCGGCAGTGAGCACAATTACCTTCTTTTCAAATCCTTCAGTGACACCATGGGAGAAAGGAGGACTTTGAAACTTGAAAGGCAGGGCGCTCGCTTTCAAACCTCAAACGCAAGCAGGAAAGGGCTCTGAAATTTGTTCAGTGCTCCCCATCCTCCATTAGCTTGTTTCTTCCTCTCGCCTCCAGGCATTTAAGCGATTTTTGAAAAGATGTTAAGAAATTCAATCACTACAGAGAGAGACAGGGAGCACAATCATTTTTTCCTCTCTCTCCCTCTCTTTTGCCCTGTTTTTTTTTTTCTTTCACTGGAAGATGCTTTCCCCCTAGTCCACAGAGAGCAAGCTTGCTCTTTTTGAATCGAGGTGAATAAACGGGTGAATCTGTGGAGCAATGGTGGAGCCAAAAATGCAAAATGAATAAAAGAATGCTGAAAAAAGGAGGAAATAAAAGAGAAGAGTTGATGGTCAGGGCCATGGAAATCCGTCTCATCTGCCTCCTGACGTGCAATCTCAACATCAGAGCTTCACTGAGCCTAGAGTGCAATAGCACACTCACCTCCATCTAAAAGTCTTCAGGAAACTTTTGAACTCTGTAACGTGGCTCAAATGGAAATTTGTTTATGAGGAAGCTGCCTTAACAAAATTGCTAGAGATCCATCCCCTTTCATTGTCCATTTGGAAGGAGAAACCTCAAATGAGTAGTGTAATATCTCAGTTATTTCTTAAATGATATTAAACTGGAAATGGAGATTTTTGCTTAGGTCAAAATGTTTTTTTGTTTTTTTTTTTTGAGAAAAGCACTCTTAAATGTTTATTCTGTAGCGTTAAAGAAGAGACCTCAGAAACTTCTGGTTGTTGACCAGCATATTCTAACACGCTCTTTAAATAACAAAGAAAAAACATTGCGCCAGATTTTAGATTAGGTATGAGTTGGTCTATGGCGTAGTGTGTTTTTATTTCCTCAAAATAACAAAGCATCTGAACACACCTCGTTTTCAGACCAGCACGCCCATCAGTGCACAAGTGGACACAAATGCATTTGCTATTTAAACAATGTTGCACAGGATGGGAAAATGTGAACTGCATCAAGCTGAAACTAGCAAAAACACTTGCACCACACCTTGTGCTGGGTGTATGATAGGTCCCATAGTAATAGTTTTAATAAATATACACTATTAGCAGGTATTCCTGCTATAATTCATGATTCATTCAGGTAGTTTTAAAATATTTAGTAGTTGTCAGATAACTATTTTCTGAACTCAACTAAAGTAAGGACTATGTTTTTGTTTAAACATAGCTTTTCAAAAAGGAGATTTAGAGGCTCAGTTATCTTTGAAACAGAAAAAGGAAACAAACAGAACGAGAGTGATACAGAACATAAAGTAATGTATTTCAAGATTTAAAACATTTAATTGTACCACTGTACACTTGATTTACAATGAAAAATAAACCTCTTCAATATCATAGAACATAGAAGATTTTTTTCAGGGACAGGTTTTTTTTTTTTTTTTCAACAACTGCATTAGATTAATTTATCTGGATTAGAGAATAATAATAAAGAGAATAGGTGGAGTAAATGAAGAGCAATGGAAGGAGAGAGAGATTATCAGTCACTCTTCTACTATCTGCGAATCAAGAGGCTATTGACCTTCTGCCTCTGATTGTTTGCAGAGTCACAGTGTTGAGCCTGTGAAAAAGTACATCTCAATTAGTTTAACCCTCTGTTCATGTGGATAGTGTC
The DNA here is from genome assembly GCF_003368295.1 of Carassius auratus. Lineage (NCBI taxonomy): Eukaryota > Metazoa > Chordata > Actinopteri > Cypriniformes > Cyprinidae > Carassius > Carassius auratus. The sequence continues at coordinate 4,795,181 of NC_039291.1, read as the reverse complement.
CGGGGTGGTGTGTCACTTGTGTCACTATTGAACGATGGCCATTGTAAATGCTGAAAGAATTCAGGCTCTAGTGAAAATGATGGAACAAAAGGCCTTCATGCAGACTGAGAAATTTAAATTGAGTTTTTGACTTTTGACTTTGTGAAATTATATTTAATTTCATTCAAGTTATTTTCTATGAAGACTGTTCGTTCCCTCAGTTTCATACACCCATAATGCAGTATCGTCTTTCAAATCTATGTGTGTGCGTGTGCCTGTGTGTCTGAGGATATTAACAGGATGATATTTAAATCCATTTATGTTAATATTGTGGTTTTATGGGAGCAGACCTATTAATCATGCTTTAACTGTAAGTGCTATTATTCCTTCAATAAGATCAACGGCTATGCAGTATAGGATTAAAGACTTACTGTATAAACGTAACGGATGCTGTAATTTTTCAAGGAATCTTGAATACCATTTATCATGATTGATTGTGGTGTGTATTATGTGGTGATACATGGAATAAAATCTTTAATCCTCACTGTTTTAATTATTTATACCATTTTAAAAGTATCGAAAAGGCACTGGACCCTACATAAAAGTTATTATTTCTCATTGGCCAAATGGGTGCTTTCTCATCGTCCTCGACAAATTAAGCTATTGTAGGTAGTGCGGTAGCGAGACGTTTTAATAAATTATTGTTTGCAATTGATGATTGGCTATGCCAATTTTGTAACTCACCCCCCCCCCCCCCCCCAACACTGAACATAGCAGATGTATGTACCGATTACAGGAAGCTATCAGTCAAGAAGGTATCTGGATTATGAGTTATTTTTTATTTTTAGTTTTTGATTATTCACTTGGATTATTCATTCATTTTGACAGCACTATAATGTTTATTGCATATAGACAACCATACAAGGATAATTGGTACTAAGCCTGCCCTGGGTACACCAATGTTCCTGTCCATTGCCCGAGCAGATTCCTGAGGCTAAGCTTGGATGTACATTTACATTCTATTAAAGGTTATTAATGACATGCCCCTGAAGTTTGACTTTTTGCACCATAACAATACTTATAGGCAACTAGTCATCATATCTAGTTCTTTAATGTATCTGCATTGTACTAAAGTGTGTTCATTTTCAATGGGCATATATGCTGCTGAAAGAGGTAGCCTAGTTCATCCCAAATTTTTAACATGAACATTTTAATATAACATTATAGTCATTATGGCCTATGGCCTTTAGAAAAATGTTATTTTTTTTGGAGGGGTAGTGCACAATAGGCCCCTGTGGCGCGGCCTAAGCTTTTGTTTCCTAATGGCATTTTTTCTCCTTACATTACTTTTACTTTTACAGTTTTAAGTCGTTTTTTAAACCAGTACTTTTACACTTTTACTTGAGTAAAAAGTTTGAGTTGATACTTCAACTTCTACAAAGGTCTTTTTAAACCCTAGTATCTATACTTCTACTTGAGTAATGAATGCCAATACTTTTGACACCACTGTATTTTGGTGGCTTGATTATTTAAACAACTTCAAAAACATTGCAACAAAAATCAATTTATTCAGCTTTTTCATTTAACCAAAAAGAAACTTTGATAAGAAGGATAATGGAATGGTCTCCATGCAATAGTAAGGCTATCCTCTCTTAAGTACAATTTTGCCTGTTTTATTGGTGTCCCCTTTAAAACTTGCTCGTGAGAAATGTTATGTTTATTGTCCCCCACAACATTTAGATGAGATTTTCGCCCCTGGATATCGCTGTAGATGAAGTGACCACAACTAAGCAAGCCAGAGGCAAGGAACGCAGTTCTCCTCTGACCAGACAAAACCAGCAGTTCAATTCCAGGCAGCAAAGTCAGATTGTGCAGAAGAATCATTGGTTTCCTGTGTGTGTAGATGTTTAGTTTACAAAGTAATTTTTTTTTAACTGAACTCCTTAAAGTTAAAAAGCATTGACTGATGTTATTTAGCAATGAAAATGTATGGAGTGGTAGAAGATTTTTCCAGAGCACTGAATTGTTGGCTTCTTAACTCCTTTTACCAGCTTGAGAGGTCCTAGTTTGGGTCAGATGATGGGGTTGTGTGTCTTCAACAAAGATCAAGCATTAAACACTGTAAACCCTGCAAAGCCCTGTAAACTTGCTTATCTCTGCCCCATTTTCGACCACTGGAGACTCTGTCCCTTTGGGATACAAGTCCAGCTTTGCCCGCCAGAACAGATTACTTGCAGACAGAAGCATAGGGAAAGTACTTCTCTTTCTGTGTGTGTGTGTGTGTGTGTGTGTGTGTGTGTGTGTGTGTGTGTGTGTGTGTGTGTGTGTGTAGAAGAGTGGCAGGGACAGTGTTAAAAGACTGGTAGAGGGAAGGAGTGAAGGAAAGAGAAAGAGAAAGAGAAGGTGGATAGTTTGTGGGTGTTGATACTACTCATGAGACCATTTAATGGGCAGTTTGGAATGCAGGGAAAAGACTCAGCTGCCATCTCAGTGGGATTCTCTGTCTTTGAAAAAAGAGGGAGAGTGAGAGCAAGCTTGTGGGAAATACTTGCCTTACTGCTGCTGTGATGTTGAATGTTGGCCTGTTTTATTTCACAAAATGTGGCAAGCACAGACCCAGAGACAGTCCATTGCTCTTGTGTGAAGCTGTGAACCGGCACATTTGCCTGGAAGAGGCCAAGCCCAGGAGGGTTTGCACACAAAACCCATAAAGTGCTCTCTAAACACAAGTTAGCATTAACACTGCCTCCCTCACTACCCAAAGACTTAGCGTGACCGGACTTGTTCCACATTTATTGCCTTTGTCTGTGGGTCTTTCTGCCTATAAGTGTCTTTGTATTTGTGTTTGTCTGTCTGTAGGTATATATAATCACAAATTAACAAAAAAGGTGACATCCGTTAATTGGTGATACAGTATAAACCCAGAAGAACATTCAGTTATTGAAACATATTCTGGAAATATAAAATATACAGTGCAAAACCACATTACCAATTCTAAACCACATAAATCTTAATAACTACTATTAATTTTGTAGTTGATCATTTATAAGTGATATGTAATTGTCTATAAAGGCTGGAAGTGAAATTAGTTTTTTTTTTTTTTTTTTGCATATTATTAGGCATGTTTTCTTTCACAGATAAAAAAAAAAAATGATTTAACTCAGACTGAAAGTCAAAAATTGTTAAATATCCATGAGAAGGATGAAATACTAATGTCAAGTCACTTTTATTTATATAGCGCTTTATACAAAATATATTGCGTCAAAGCAACAGAACAACATTCATTAGGAAAACAGTGTGTCAATAATGCAAAATGACACACTCAAAAAAATGACTCTTTGGCTGAACATGATTCTTTCATGGACAGTGGTTCCACATGTTTGTAGCATGTTATTTGGACATGAATAAATCAAGTTATAAGGACATGTCTACTTTTAGTTGAGTTTACTCAGTTTGTTTTAGTTCATCCTACATGAAATATCTGAGTAGAAATAATATGTTTACATCATGTAGAACCACTGTCCATGCAAGTTTAGCCAAAGTGTTAAAAAAACATTAGCAAGTAAGATATAACTTTTCTTTACACATGATGTTAGTAGTTTGCAGTTTAAGGATGTTATTATGTGTACATCATGCACTAGTACTCCCCTTAAAGTTGCATTTTTTTTAAATTAAGTATTTTAGACTTTCATTTAACCAGGTCCTCAACCCAACCACAAGCTCCACACTTCACCACAATGGTAACTCGCACAAAGTACACCAATATAAAGTCTTTTAAAATGCCCACATAATAGAGCATTAGACATGAAAAAGTCTCCTTATTATCACATTTTATTAAAGACTGCATAAAATAACACTTTATTTCAACATTTTCTCTCCCCATATCCAGTCCTGTGCAAAGCATGATGGGAAGAGTAAAACTTAGTTTGAGGTACTTGATTGAAACATGTTCTTTCAAAAGGAAAACTTTTTGTTAAACCAACAAGTGACAGTTTAACATGTCAGTTTAACATGACACAATCATGTTGAAATGAAAAATAGCCATTACAAAATAATGGCATTAATTCAACATGAATTGTTCAAGTAAAGTGAACAAAACTGAAAATTCATTTTTTTGAGTGCAGTTAAAGGCAGTTCATCATTGAATTCAGTGAGGTCATCTCTGTTCAGTTTAAATAGTGTCTATGGATTAATTTGCAATCAAGTCAACGATATCGCTGTAAATGAAGTGACCCCAACTAAGCAAGCCAGAGGCGACAGCGGCAAGGAACCAAAAGAGACAAGGTCTTTACAGGGGATCTGTATCTGGGGCTCTAGTTGTCCTGGTCTCCGCTGTCTTTAAGGGCTGCAGAGGTCCACCATCTGGTCTGGATAAGTACTGGATCCGGGTGACTGCAGTGAGCCTCTGATCTGGATACAGACTGGATCTGGTGGCTACGGTGACCTCGGTATAAGAGAGAAACAGACTAATATTACCATTGTTGTCATTCTTGTAATGATGTAGCAAGTACATCGGGTGTTATGGGAAGTGTTCCAGGTTTACCTAATTAATGCAGCCTAAAAATCCTTTAGCAGATTTGGATATTAATGCAATACTAGAACTTGAAAAGTTAAAGCATGAGCATTGGATAGCAAAATGCTCATTGGGTCAGCAGGGTCAGAAAAAAAAAAAAAAAACTTGTTAAGAAGAAAAGGGACTGCAAAATGTTAACTGCAAAAGAATTAAGAATTAAGGTGAAGAATTAGGTGTGAAACCATCAGGAACCATTTAGACTCCAGCACCACCATTTTCAAACTACCTGGAGTCTCCAGAAGTGCAATGTGTCAGGTTCTCAGAGACTTTGCTTGGGTAAAAAAATGACCCTCACTTTAAGTCATGTCTGCTTTATTGTCTAATCTTCAACATGTACAGTACATACTTACAGAAAATTTAAATTGCGCTACTCTCAGATCCTTGGTGCATAAACATTAAATACAGATAATAAAATATAAAATACAACTATACAAATATACAAATAGGTCATGTAAAAAGAAAGATAACTAAAGAAGCACAAGGCACATGGCAGATAGAGTGCAAACCATTGAAGTAAACAGTGCTGATATAATAATTGTAGTGCAAAAGAGTTATTCAGTCTGATTAAAGTGTCAGAAATCTCAGAGAGCAGGTGGGATCACCTGCGATGCAGAGGGCTTTACGGGTGAGACTGGTTCCATAAATGTCCTGGAGGGAGGGGAGAGAGACACCAACAATCTTCTCAGCTGCTCTCACTATGCGTTTAAGAGTCTTCCAGCAGGAAGCATTGAAGGTGCCATACCACACAGGAACTTAATAAGAATAACATTCTGAAGTGTTGTGAAATACATGGAGACTGATTTATTTAATAGGCTTTACAGACAGATAAGTTCAGAGTAACTCTTGAAGGACCAGCATCACATCCTCTTATTCTACTCTTTCAAGAATTTTTCTTAAGACGAAATGGTTTCCTGATGGTTTCACACTTAATTCTTCACCTTAAATCTTAATTCTTTTGCAGTTAACATGTTTCTTTTCTTCTCCACCAGTGATTTTTTTTTTTTTTTTGATCCTGGGACCATTAACCTTAACCCCTTAAGGCATGACCATTGGACAGTGAAATGCTCGTGAAGAAAGGATAATCAGCGTGCCTAATAATTATGCAAGCACTGTAATTGTTTTAATTATTTTATTTTTTTATATATTGCCACTGCCAGTTTATGTAAATAATGTTTCAAAATAAGCAGCTTTAAATATTATATTTGGGGAGGGGAGAAACTGGTTGAGAAGTTAAAACGTTTGAGAACTGCTGATTTAGGCCATATAACTAGATTGTGCTGTAAAATTATTTAACTTTCTTTTTATTTCTCTCTTATTTAGAGGATGACAGTTCACGTTCCCCATATCTTCGTGAGAGGCGTAATGCCATCAGTGGGCAGGCCATGGTTCTGGGCCTATCAGGAAAACTGAGTGAGGAACCATCCACCTCTACAGAAGACCGCCCGCCATTAGTGAAGAAAGAGCTTCATAGCTCTCTGCCCCACCTGGTGGACTACACCCTCCCCTATCGGGGGACACTGTTTGCCATGGACCCTCGCAATGGATACCTGGACCCTCACTATAGTGAGTTACTACTTTGTCATGTTCTTTGGCCATACCGGGACAAACATCCACTTACTCAGTTTTTTAGTTCCAATTTGTCTATACATTTTTGTGTTTTTATCCAAAATAAATGTTAGGCCTATCCTAAAGGCATATTCCACCCAAAATATGTGAAATAATATATATATATACAGTATTGTTCAAAATAATAGCAGTACAATGTGACTAACCAGAATAATCAAGGTTTTTCGTATATTTTTTTATTGCTACGTGGCAAACAAGTTACCAGTAGGTTCAGTAGATTCTCAGAAAACAAATGAGACCCAGCATTCATGATATGCACGCTCTTAAGGCTGTGCAATTGGGCAATTAGTTTAATTAGTTGAAAGGGATGTGTTCAAAAAAATAGCAGTGTGGCATTCAATCACTGAGGTCATCAATTTTGTGAAGAAACAGGTGTGAATCAGGTGGCCCCTATTTAAGGATGAAGCCAACACTTGTTGAACATGCATTTGAAAGCTGAGGAAAATGGGTCGTTCAAGACATTGTTCAGAAGAACAGCGTACTTTGATTAAAAAGTTGATTAGAGAGGGGAAAACCTATAGGGGTGCAAAAAATGATAGGCTGTTCAGCTAAAATGATCTCCAATGCCTTAAAATGGAGAGCAAAACCAGAGAGACGTGGAAGAAAACGGAAGACAACCATCAAAATGGATAGAAGAATAACCAGAATGGCAAAGGCTCAGCCAATGATCACCTCCAGGATGATCAAAGACAGTCTGGAGTTACCTGTAAGTACTGTGACAGTTAGAAGACGTCTGTGTGAAGCTAATCTATTTTCAAGAATCCCCCGCAAAGTCCCTCTGTTAAAAAAAAGGCATGTGCAGAAGAGGTTACAATTTGCCAAAGAACACATGAATTGGCCTAAAGAGAAATGGAGGAACATTTTGTGGACTGATGAGAGTAAAATTGTTCTTTTTGGGTCCAAGGGCCACAGGCAGTTTGTGAGACGACCCCCAAACTCTGAATTCAAGCCACAGTACACAGTGAAGACAGTGAAGCATGGAGGTGCAAGCATCATGATATGGGCATGTTTCTCCTACTATGGTGTTGGGCCTATTTATCGCATACCAGGGATCATGGATCAGTTTGCATATGTTAAAATACTTGAAGAGGTGATGTTGGCCTATGCTGAAGAGGACATGCCCTTGAAATGGTTGTTTCAACAAGACAATGACCCAAAACACACTAGTAAACGGGCAAAGTCTTGGTTCCAAACCAACAAAATTAATGTTATGGAGTGGCCAGCCCAATCTCCAGACCTTAATCCAATTGAGAACTTGTGGGGTGATATCAAAAATGCTGTTTCTGAAGCAAAACCAAGAAATGTGAATGAATTGTGGAATGTTGTTAAAGAATCATGGAGTGGAATAACAGCTGAGAGGTGCCACAAGTTGGTTGACTCCATGCCACACAGATGTCAAGCAGTTTTAAAAAACTGTGGTCATACAACTAAATATTAGTTTAGTGATTCACAGGATTGCTAAATCCCAGAAAAAAAAAAATGTTTGTACAAAATAGTTTTGAGTTTGTACAGTCAAAGGTAGACACTGCTATTTTTTTTAACACACCCCTTTCAACTAATTGCCCAATTGCACAGCCTTAAGAGCGTGCATATCATGAATGCTGGGTCTTGTTTGTTTTCTGACAATCTACTGAACCTACTGGTAACTTGTTTGCCACGTAGCAATAAAAAATATACTAAAAACCTTGATTATTCTGGTTAGTCACATTGTACTGCTATTATTTTGAACAATACTGTATGTTTTAGAGAATGTCCTATCTGCTTTCTATCTAACAAATATTAGACAGCGACAATAAAGTTATTTACAAGAAATGTGTTTGAGGAACAAAGTGAAATTTGATTTGTTACTTACTGAAAATCTTCTGCCTCCTGCTTTACATTTTTGGGTAAACCTATTCATATAGAAGTTATGTTGTCTCAGTAATGTGTTTTGCATAAGAGTGTAAACACCACTTGGTGTTGAACACCAAGTCCCTATAGACTGTCCCTATAAAACTCAAGGACGAATGTTTAGCGCAGAGCTAGCATACTAACTTTTACCTCTGTGAGGCGAAAGCCAAAGCTGCTAATGGATTGATTGGGTCTGACGGTTGACTAGTTGCCCTTTCTTTCTAATTCGCTCTTGCTTGTCTTTTAGATTTTTTCAGAGGAGAAGTTAGTATGGGGGAAGTTCTTCTCTGCTCCCTAATTCCCTCATTAGGGGCAGAGTGTAAGCACACAACTCTAGTCTCACTCATCAACGGCATGATCAAAGCACCACAGAGAGGAAAGCAGTCAACCCCCTGCCTTGTTCTTTACCATATTCTCTCTTTCTCTTGTTTGGCACGCCATCATTTTTCTAATAATCATTAGAGACTCTTAGCTAGAGAGTGAGAACATGTGAATTGACAGGATATAGTAAAGGAGATAAATAAAGGAAGAGAGAGAGACAGATGAGGCTATTCAAAGCCTTTTAAGAGGTTAATTTTGCAGACCACCTTTGCCTGACCATCACATATTGATGGGGATTCAATGTGATGGCTTGTTTATTTTGGATGAATTGGCCTTAAATTGTGTTTGACGGTGTAGTCTTAATCTATACCACTTAATGAAATGCCCTTACCTTTGTTCTCTCTTACAAAACCATTTACCGTATCACTGTTTGTTTAAACCACTTTATACGCAGTCTTGTGCTTCGTTGGTCTAGTTTTGTTCCATCCATCTTAATGCATAAAAGGTCAACTACATTCTGACCCAACATATTAACTAATAAAAGCCTGACCACCTCAGCAAATCTGCCACTTTCTTTGTACAGAAAAACTGAGAGAAATAGGCAGTGAGTGGTTTAATGGGGGAGGCAGTACCAGAGATAAGGCAAAGTATAGATAGTGTTGATAAATCAAAGACCTCTGAAACAGTCTATCTATCTGTCTATCTATCTATCTATCTATCTATCTATAAAAATAAAATAAAACTAAGGACAATTTGTAAATTCTTTCGTATTCAACATTATTAAAAGTGACAGGACATACAGCCAAGTATGGAGAACCATACTCAGGATTTGTGCTTTGCTTTTATCCAATCCAAAGTGCGCGCACGCACACATGCACACAGCAGAAAGGAGCAGTAGGCAGAGATGTATAGTAACGAAGTAGAACTACTTCACTACTGTACTTAAGTACTAAAAAGCGGTATCTGTACTTTACTGGAGTATTATTTTTTTCTCCTACTTCCACTTTTACTTCGGTACATATTTTCGCTGAGTTTAATACTTTTACTCCGATATTTTTTTTTATGTGCTGCATCGTTACTCGTTACAATTATAATAATGTTACGAATCATTCCATTACAAACCACTGCCAGAACTGTAGATGGCAGGCAGGCACGTGCACAGGTAGGGCTCAACCTGTGCAGAGCACATGCCCTTTTTGCCTTACACTCCGAAGTGCCCTTTTTTTCAATGCTATTGGTCACCCTTTACATCTGTATGTCTGTTTTACAAATATTTAGCAAATGAAAGTTCTTAAAACGAGCTTGTGTAAATCTAATTTGATCCTCAAGCTGTCAGTAAGCTGATAACTCCGCCCCCCTCTATATTCATTGAATCAACTGAAGTTCCACAGCAGCCGCACAGTAGACAACAGCTGAGCTGAATGGTTTTGCGAAGGGTAAATAAATATCTTGTTGTTTGAATAAGTACTACTAAACACTATGTCTATAAAGGCTCATATTTTATTTATTGGATGTCTGTCTGACTGACTGAGACATGTGGGACGTCGCCTGAGAGAGAGAGAGGGCTAGCATTTGCCATCTAGTCATAGACAATACATAACCAACACTTAAATAGCCTGTGCATACAGTAGCATTTCATCTTTTATAAAATGCGATTTTGGCCAAATGCATTTTACCACAGGAAAAACTGAGCGCTCCGTCTATATAGCTACAAAAACTATTTTGTAACCTGTAATTAGATGAAAATGTAATGTGATGCCGGCAGCGGCAGACCGTCGCCGTTTTAATGACAAAAAATAAATAAATAACATTTGCACGCATTCGCTGGTCAAAAACTATATATTGATAAGTAATACAACAACATATAATTAGTTTTTAACCATTGGAAAATCATAACAGGTGCGCACCCGCGCTGTTTCGTACTGGAACTTACACAAAGCGACGAGTGATCCTCGTCAGCTAGATAAATATATTTCTAAGAAATTTCTTCTTTGATTTATGATTGCTGATACACTTAATTTATTAACATTTAGGCTAATCATCTTATGGTATACTATCCATATACTCTCTGTATAAAATGTAGTAAAACATGGTTTTACTACAGTAATGTAGTAGTAACTAAAAAAAATTACAGAAGATCACTGTGAAATCTTTATCTTATAAAATCTTAATTTTATCATGCAGAATGTAGTTCATGATTCATTCCAAGGCTTCGTTTATTTGATCCAAAATACAGCAAAAACAGTAATATAATGTAATATTTTTACAATTTTAAATAACTGTTTTCTATTTGAATATATTTTAAAATGTAAATTATTTTTGTGAAAAAAAATTTCAGCATCATTACTCCAGTTCAGTACTCTTCAGTGTCACGTGATCCTTCAGAAATGCTTTTCACTGCAACTGTACTTTTCACACTATTTTTATTTATTTTTTCATTGCTGGCTTATTTTAGGGAAAGTGTAGTGAATAAGAGACCTTCAAGAGACCAACATCCCTGGTCCACCACAGTATCAAATTTTTGCCAGGAAGGCGGATAAATGTTGGATATGTTATAGTAACGGTATGGCTATAGTTTTTATAATCTGGAATTGAGTTGGACATAATTACTTAAATTATATTTCAAAAAAGTTTGTCAAAAATACTTGACTCATTGCTCACCTTCCCCTGATCTCAATGTCATTCATAATAATGTTAACCAAATAATACAAATTAGCCTATGAAACCAAACAGAATAGCTAAAAAAGAGAATATATATAATTGATATAAAAAAAGGGAGGGGGTGCCCTTTTTCAGTTTCAGCACATGCCCCTCAAAAGGTCTGTGCACGGCCCTGATGGCAGGTTTGATGAAGCTGGCACATCATTGAGCGAATCAAGCGAGACTGCGCGTGCTGACTGAACTGCTGTGAAGAGAGAAATGAACACCGAGCCGAGCCAGATAATGACTCGTTCACGAGTCAAGAACCGGTTGCATCGGTTTTCGGATGACCAGTAACGTTAGTTCTTTCTGACAGTTCGATTCAATAAACCAGTTGAAGAAAACAGTTCACCGATTCTTTTGCGCTCAATGCAATGGCGTCATTGGCGTTGACTGCACATGGGCTCATAACATTAACACAGAATCAGTTCAGAATCAATCACCAAAAGAATTAGTTCGGTTCCAGACGCTCTGTGTGTCGGTTTGCTTCACGCTAAATCACACATGCGCAGTATCATCAGCTCCTCGGTTCACGAATCGGACGCGTCTGACAGAAACGGTTCTTGACTCGTGAACGAGTCATTATCTGGCTCGGCTCGGTGTTCATCTTCAGTTCTCTCTTCACAGCAGTTCAGTCAGTGTACTGTTTGAGTCAATGAATTACTCCGGGATATTGGTTTGTTTTAACTCAGAGGGAGTGTCAGCCACATTAAACAAGTTAACCGCTTAATTCATCTGTGGATTAATGCGTATTGGAGACGCGAATTCAGTTCGATTTGGTGGACTGTTTCAAAAAGATCCGGTTACATCGAATGATTCGTTCGCGAACCAGATATCACAAACTGCTTTGTTTTTGACTGTCTTACAACAGACACGGAAGAGAAGACAATGCTGAATAAATTCGTAGTTTTTGCTATCTTTTGACCAAAATGTATTTTCGATGCTTCAAAAAATTCTAAATGACCCTCTGATGTCGTACGGGTTTGAAACAACATGAGGGTAAGTTATTAATGACATCATTTTGCAAATTGGGCTAACTGACCCTACTAACTGTTTTTTGTTTACAAGAAGTTACAGTCAAAGGAATTGTGATTGTCCTTTAGGTTAATCATTTGAAATAGTAAAAACAATATATTCAAACTTTTGACTATTTTCTTTAATAGCTACATAACACAATACTTCTACTTTTACTTTCAGTACTTGAGTAACGTAGACTAACCATGTTCCGTACAAAACGATGTTCCGTACAGGTGACGTTTTAGCGCCGATTGCAGAATAAATAATTACAGTTCGTACATAAACTATATATCTGTGTCATCCTTATGTTTCTCTCTTTCACTCCCGATCTAAACAGAGACCAATCCGCTGTTTGTTTCAGTAATATTTGAGTAAGTTTGCTCGTTGCGCCCACCGCGCTTGTAAATGGACAGTGGGGAAGATTTACTTCAAAACTTCAGCTTGGGAGGAAGACAACTAGAGCAGCGAAAATGTACATTTCTATTCCACTTATGTTTCTCACAGTACTACAGCCTTTATTAAATGAATATTATGTTATCACAAATTGTTAAATATATTACTTTTTGTTGAATAAATGCTTTGAAATGGGAGTGTTTAAGCATCGATTGCGGGCGATAACCACTTAGCGTCACCTTCACCTGAGACTGGCGGCAGAGATCTCTTACTTTATGAAGTTTTCACATTGGTTAACCTTTTTTTTTTAATTAATCAGTGCCCTTCTCGTTTTCTGCATCTTCAGAAAGATAAGGAAATTATGTTCTCTAACCTTTCACATAGTTCATGCTTAACTCACATGTCATAATTAATATCACGACACAATCATGCCTAACTCGCATGCGCCCTTTATTAAAGCAGCCATTAACTTGTATTTTGATCAAATAAAAAGGTAATAATCTTTGATATTTATTGGAATTATGTTTTCTTGCAGTTAAAATAAATAAACAGCTCACTTTTGATAAGTTAAATGTCCATTTTCGCCGATAAAATCAAGTAATAAGCGCTGTACGGAACATCATTATAAGCCTGTACGGAACACCGTTAACCCCTATCATCTTCCGTACACTGGCGGAGGTGGTACTTTTCCCCAGTTTTCTCAAAAACTATTGGTCCTAAAGACATCAATCAAAGTGTAGACTGTGTAATAGGTATTCCCCCGGAGAATGAGCACACAAGCATGCTTGTATGTCTTTTTACAACGGAGGAGTGGTCACTGGCATGCGGTGAATAGCGAAAAGTGTACGGAACATGGTTAGTCTACGTTAGTAAATTTTAAAATAGACTACTTGCAATACTTAAGTACAAAAAATGTTGAATACTTTAGTACTTCTACTTAAGTGTGGTGCTTAAAGAGCACTTCTACTTCTACTCAAGTCACTTTTTTGATAGAGCACTTGTACTTTTACTCAAGTATGGTTCTTTAGTACTTTATACATCTCTGGCAGTAGGGGGTTCGATGCCTTGCATGGTATTGGTGGCCCGAGACTTGAACCCACAACCTTAGGGTTAGGAGTTCAACTCTCCAACAACTAGGCCACAACTTCCACCTTATGCTTTTAAGCATTCATATAACTGATTTTAAAAGTAATAAAAAAGAGGGAAACAATGAAGGGAGACCAAGAAAAAAGAGATAAGGGAAAATAGAGAGTTATAATATGGGGAGCAACAGACTGAAGGAGCAATGCAAGAAAGAACAAAAGAGAAAGAGTTGTTCTGGGTGTATGGAGCCTGTAGGGGGAGGCTGGGACGAATGGTGCAGGGTGAAAGGGTAGAGGGGGTCAGAGGTCAGGTGGAGAAGGCAGACACTGAAACAGAGGTTTAAAAACAGCATGTGAAGTCAAAGGGGCCTCTTAGTCTTTGCATTTTCTCTGCATGGAGGATCAACAGAGCAGCAATTAACTGTGGAATGGAGAAAGTTGATGATGGAATAAATTCTGGAAGGACTGGGAAGCCATGTCCTTATCTCACTGACTAGGAAGAAGTTCATTCTTGAGAGATATTTCACAGATAAGCAGAGCAGAGTATCAAAGTTATTTTAAACTAGTTACCTAAAACTTCATAATTTGCATATGCTTTTTTTTCTCACAATAAGGGAACAAGAGATAAAATGTAAAATATTTTTATTTTCTTGTAAACCCTTGTTTTTTTTTTTTTTTTTTTTGCTGTGAAATTGGAAACCCATTTTGTCTAGACTGAGAAAAATGTCTGATGTAGTTCTGTAACTGAATAAAGGGCTCAGTGTACTTTGTGGATCATAGATGGGGTGTACACTCCTCACCGCAGGGGATTATGAGAGGCCAAAACCCTTTAACCAACCCTCCTGAGCCCTTTCACTCCTTCAGCTCTTTAAAACCCATGCTGGTGCCATTCACTCACTTCCACAGGCTTTGAGGTGTGAAAAAACTTGACCCCCATACACATACACACGCTCATGTGCGACAGATCCTCTCTGCCTTTCTCTTTCCCTTTTGGAGATCCATCAGCTCATAAATTTGTCCCAGGTGTGTGCTAGTATAAGTGTGAGCCCATGTTTGTGTGTGTGTGAATGTCTGATGGAGAGCGAGTCGGGGCTTTTTGTGCTGCGTATGCACTAGTACTACAGGCAGGTAAAGCATGATTACTCTTCCTATGGCGTGTGTCAAGGCCTAATGTGACTAAATGAGCCTCCACCTGCCGCCTCTGCACACCTGGTTAACACAGCAATACACAGTGGGGCACACTGGGAGTGGGTGTCAGGAACAAAGCACCAAATGACAAGTGCAATATAAGAGGGAATGTACGGATAGTATAGATACACCAAGAACCTCTGATAATGTCCCACAAATCTCCTCTCTATTCCTTTGATCAAGGCGCTAATACTAAATTTACACAAACTCCTCGCACCCACAGCAATAAGTGCATAAAAAGCCTGACACATTTAGAACAAAGAGTGCACAGGATAAATAGCCCTCGTTTTGAGCATTAGACGAAACTTCATTAGCCGTCGGTCCTGAGCCTTACCCTCTTTTCTCACACAAACACTGGATAAGAGCCCCATATCCCAATTAGCACCAAGCACAGGACGGATAAGATGATGGGATTGAAAGATGGATAAATGAAGAGAAGAGGAATAATTCTGTGGAAGTGTGAAATGCGGCTTGCACTGCAACATCTGTTTATATTGTCCACTGATTATCAGGTCATTAGGCCACAGCAACAGTGAGGCACTTGCTGGCGTTGCAGTTCTTATCTCTCTCGAGGAAGTGGAAGATCCATCTCTTCCCTCTCTTTGTCCTCTTTCCGATTTCTTTGTATTTTTTTTTTTTTTTTTTTTTAAACAGACGTGCTCTTTGCCAGTAAGAGCCATGTCCCATTATGGGAATTAATTAATTAATTTGAATGTTTTCCTTTTATATGAATTTTAAGATTGATTGAAAATGTTTGGAACAAGAAGAGCAGGGAGGGACAAAATCTTGTCGTTCTGTGATGTTCAAAATCTTGGAAATACATGATTGCCCCAGTAGATAAGCCATAAACTTTCCTTAGCAAACTCAATTGAACAATAGGTTTATGCATGTTCCTCAGTGCAGTCTTGGCTGTTGTTACGGTCCTAAACCATTTGTGACTTTTCACAAACACTTTCCTAAAGATCTGAAGAGTTTAGCTCTTTGAAGCCCCCTTGTCCTTGACATTCAAGCCCACAAGTGTCATTACTGCAAAGAAGGTGGACTCCTAAGCCTACTTAGTGCCGGTCTGCAACTTCTCTGTGCTAAATATTGTCCCCACTTATAAGCAAACTGGTTCCCACCTTTCGCTTGATCAGCTGTGTGGGGCTACAGTTTCCTTTCTCTTTGTTCCTTCTTCGATAAAGATCTACCAAGTTTCCTGAAGCCTGTAAGCCTTTACCAAAGTCTTATAGATTCCTCACACCAGAGCCCAGACAAACCCACATGAGGTGGAACTGATGATATCCTGCCAAAAACAGATGCATCCTAACATCTGTCGCTGCTTTTATCCTGTCTGTTCACCTCCACATTGGTGCACACCATATTAGAGTTTATTCCCACTTCATTGCCCTTGGTGGAGCATAGCAAGGCACCGCTGGCCAAACAAAGAACCTGTCTAGGGCATTCTAAGATTATGAAAGTTGAGCTTGACACTGATATATTGGATGCATAGTGCTGTATGTAAAAGTCCTCTTTCCTCCAAAGTCAAACCTTCACTGACTGTTGAACTGTAAATGTCTGCTGACAAAAAGACATGAACATCACTAGAACAATTGATGTATTCTGGATAACCATATCAAATTAAGAAATTGATTTGGTTGCTTAACCAGGATTTTTCTTGGACATAATGATTCTAAATGTAAACTTACATCCATTCTGTTTTTGGCCAGGTAAAACCTTTGGTCACTTCTTAAGAACTTTTCTAGAACTTCCCCCATAGTTGTGTGTGTTGATTAGATGAGTTGAAGTATAGTTCCCTTTCAAAAGGGAACTCTACGCTGTGTCTTTTAGAGGGCACTAGGAGAACATGACTGGTGTCTGAAGCAAGAATGACAAAACAACAATGAACTCGACATTGGCAGGCGGCAGCCTATGACGTAAACAATAAAGGAACTGTGGGTATGAAAGAGCACCTGCGGAATATGTTATCCTCTTCTTTGTGTTCAAGCCTTGTGTATAGAAGCACATGCTTTTGACTTACGAAAGAGAAGGATACACTTACTGTTTGCATTCGCAGAACTACTAGAGTAGAGGTCTGTACTATAGGTCTTGTCAGTGTTTGCACGAGTGCGTTTGCCTCTCAAGGAAGTTGAACAAGCGATGCAGTTTCTGTTCTTGTCTGATTCTTGGGGGAACTTAGTGTTTGAACAGAGTGTGTTTGGCTCTCGAAGGAGATATAGCCATGCTTTGAGATGTGATTGTGTTGAGAATGCCTTGCTTGATTTTCTTTGAGAATTAAGTGCCTCACACCCACGTTAAGGTCTCACGGCTGCAGAGGCAGTTAGTCTGATCGATCACAGGGATTGTAGGTGGGGCATGGAAAGAATCTGACGAGGAGTGCTTTCTCTTTAAGAATTTCTTTTTTTTTTTTTTTTTTTTACACTGACGTGACATACAGAATTTATCTTTGTTTTTATTTATATTACATAATAGGAACTGTGTATAATGTGAGATATTGATTAGAGTTCAAATGCTGAAAACCTTTGATATCTACATTATTGGTGAAGGAGTTTCCTGACTTGGTTTAATAGCAAGTTTTTTGAGTTGTTAGGCTCTTGTTTGAGCCTCCTCATCCACTCAGCCCAGGTATGTGTAATTAGGTTGAGAATGGTTTCAGCTCCTCTCGCCTATAAAGCTATTCTGTGCACTTTGCTCCATGTTATTTTTGTTTTACTGTGCTAATTAATAGTGTTTCCACTATATTTTGGAATTTAATACCCACTGTAGAGATGACGGCTCATTCAATGAATCTATAAAATAGAAAGTCTGTCCAAATTCCCTATAAAATCTTAAATGATTCCCTTTGAGCTAAATTTACGTGTTTCCCTTACACCTGAATATAAGGAGTTTTTCTCTTCCAGCCTTCATGGACAATTATATATTACATTTATGCATATATCTTTTATTTTTTGTGTGTGTTCCCTAGGAATTGAACCCATGACCTTTTGCACTGCTAACGCAATGCTCTACCACTGAGCAGTAGGAACACACTCTTCTTGATGGTTCTTGATGGTTTGGATTAACCCTTTAATTACCATATCACTTAAAACCAGACTGCCAGAGGGTTATTGTAAATGCATGTGCCCGCTGGGCACATTTTTCCTGATGCCACCAGGGTGGCGATTGCACTGATGGCTTGGGCTCACCATCATTGCTTTCAGCTATATTTACTATTATGATTTTATGTGTGATAACTAATTACTTAACACAAGAAAAGCTAAGACAGAGGGGAATGGAGAGAAATAACTCTAGGTTGCGGGGAAGGGGTAACTAAGCAAAAAAAGAAGTGAAACATAAAAGTATGGGAGCTATAGGATGTGAGGCCCATCACAGACAGCATTGCCTTCAAAGATGGCTGGGACAGGTGGCAGCTCGAAACAATCTCACTCTGCAGAGCAGCATCCTTTCAGGAGGAGATAAGGGATCCCTCTGTCCATCCTCCCCCTCGTCATCTCCCACCATTCCCCCACTCTCCTCACCTCTCCTCTCCTGCGTGGCACTCTGTGCTGGAAGCTCTTTGATGTGTGTGAAGTGGGATGACTGACCGGGTCTGTGCCACTGGAAGGGTTCCACATTAAGGTCTCTGAGGTGCTCTCTACTCGGCACTCTCATTAAGGCAGTGGGGTCAGGTTAATCAGCTTTAAAGTTTATACACATACTATTTTGCCTGCCAGCCCTGGGCAGCCACCTGCTTGATAAAGAAGCAACAAAGGAGAGCGAGGGACAGAGAGATGTTGCAGTTTCTTGCTCTCCTAAGGCAAGAGTCATCAAGGATTATTTAGGAAGTTTTTGTTTGGTGGGATAGAATAAATGGATTACAACTCCTGCTTGTTTCTGGGCCATAACTCTGAAGGCCGGGACACACCAAGCTGACTTAAAAGAACTAGCGGCGAAAGCTAATGGTGTTGTAGCCTCATGTCAGCTGTGTCAGACTAGCTATGATTGAACACACCATGCAGACTTCAGAAGATGGCAAACTATCACGTGCATTAAGTGCATGCGTGAGAGGAACGAGCTGTCCATATCAACAACTATCAATAGTATATAATCATCATTCAAAAGGAAACACCAAAACAAAAATATATAAAATAAACCCAGATATACGAAATGTAAACTGTACATCCAATCAGAGATATCACTCTCACTGAGGGCCCCAACACTCGCCAGTTCAATAGCCGAGGAGTGGAACACAACAAATAAACTAGCTGACCATCGCTCACCATGTCCCGGCCTTCAGGGTGCTAAGGGATAGAATAAAGTGTAGAATGTGGTGTTGCATAAACAACAAAAGTGACAAATGTGGAAAAAAAAATGCAGGTAGTTGTGCTGATTTATCTTTTGTTAGAGCAGGTCAAGGATTCTGAGAACATCAGCCGTTGAAACAGAAGCTAATTTTATTTACAGTGTATTTAGAGTTCTAAAGTCAGAAAATGAAGCAGCTAACATTTTTCAAGCAGGAAGAGAAAAGCTAGTGACAAATAACAAGTTTGAGAGTAAGACAAATTAGCCAGTTGTTAATGGTGCAGGTATTAATATGCCTTGAGGTGCCAGCATATCTACCCCTGTGACATGACCAGGATTACATAGATTACCTCAATACAGAATGATCACTCTTCACCTTTTGTTGTCTCTTGTTCAAAAGAGGCACATGGGGATTATTGTCTTACTGGCACTTCTTAATTGTCCCACTGTGGAATGTTCAGAAATCAATAGAAGGAACCTGTTCTGTGACTGGCTCTGTTAGTGCTAAAGCCACAATTAGACAAACTTCTCTTCTCCTGATATGTCCTTTTTCACTGCACTGTAGAAAAGCATAATTAAGGTTTGGCTTAGTTCAACATACATTTTGTTATGTAATTTCTATATTCATACAGGGGGTAGTATAGGAATAGGAATATACATAGTAACTTTTTTTTATCGCTGTCATTATATAACATTATAATATCATATTAGATTTTTTGTCTTTCAAAATTAGTTTTACATCATAATTTTCCATTAAAAAAAGAATGGACAAAAAAGATTAGAGATGTGCAGAACTATATATTTTCAAACAAGCTTATGGTTTGACTGAATTAATCTGTTTTACCTGACTAAGAAACTGATCAAAAGCATTTCCTCAGTAGTCAGCTGCAAATATGTCTTGACCCCAAAAAAATTCTAACAAAAGGTTTCTCAGTGGTTTACAGTAGTATCAAATGTACTTAAAAACATACTAAAAGTTTACCAAAGTTTGACTGCAAGAAAGGCCCCGTTTTCAAAATGGCAGCTGACAGGTCCTTAAAATGACCATTACTCCTTTGTATTCCTCTTAGACCAGAAATATTGGTGCCCGATACATGTTTTGCAGTGGTGTCAAAAGTACTGGCATTCATTACTCAAGTAGAAGTATAGATACTAGGGTTTAAAAAGACTTTTGTAGAAGTTGAAGTATCAACTCAAGCTTTTTACTCAAGTAAAAGTGTAAAAGTACTGGTTTAAAAAACTACTTAAAGTATAAAAGTAAAAGTAATGTAAGGGGGAAAAAATGCCATTAAGAACAAAACTTAGGCCGCACCACAGGGGCCTATTGTACACTACCCCACCTCCTCAAAAAACATTTTTCTAAAGGCCATAGGCCATAATGACTATAATGTTATATTAAAATGTTCATGCTGAAAAATTTGGGATGCACTACGCTTTCTGTTTCAGCCGCATATATGAAAATACAAAAATGGTGTGCACATCCCAAACATCCAATTAGGACGCAGGTGCAAGACAACTAAATGATATAGACAAATAAAGAAGTGAAGTCTGAACACTGAAAACTACTGCTCCAGAGGAATTTAATCAAGCAACGTTTCGACCTTCAGGTCTTCCTCAGCCGCATATATGCCCATTTAAAATGAACGCACTTTAGTACAATGCAAATACATTAAAGGACTAGAGATATGATGACTAGTTGCCAATAAGTATTGTTATGGTGCAAAAAGTCAAACTTCAGAGGCTTGTCATCAATAACTTGTGATTAATCAAAAAAAAAAAAACTGAAAAAGAAATCATAATCCTGATACTTTCTTGATTGATAGCTTCTTGTATTTGGTACATACGTCTGCTATGTCCAGTTTTCGGGGGGGAACGAGTTACAAAGTTGGTATAGCCTACTTATCACAACATTGTCAATCACATCGTCAATCGAAAACGCTAATTTATTAAAACGTCTCGCTACCGAACTACCTACAATAGCTTAATTTGTGGAGGACGAAGAAAAAGCACTCATTTGGTAAATGAGCCAGTGAGAAATAATAAGTTTTAAGTAGGGTCCAGTGCCTTTTCAATACTTTTAAAACGGTACCGGCTCCTAAACGGTGCCTGAACCGATACTTTAAAAAAAAGAACCACAAAAAAACTATGGATAACTTTAAAGAACATTACAAATATTTAAAATAAATCCATAGCTTGTTGTGCAAGTTGTGCTTCCCTTAATCTAAGGCTAATAAATGTATTTCACAATCTGGGTCATTATTTAATACAAAACCACACATAATGTTTCTACTGTATCTCTGTCACTCACTCTGATATTTAGTTAACATGAGTGCTGTCTGTCACTGTCTTAAATCAGTTCTGTGAATTACTGTATGGTCATTCCTTATAAAGTAGCAACAATGTCGTTTTTAAAATACAGTACTGTGCAAAAGTCTTATGGAAAAATTAGTATTTTCTCCCCAAAAAGGGTTTTAAGCCAGTTATTTATATCTTTTGCTGTAGTGTGTCAGTAGGAAATATCAATTTGCCATTAATTTTAATAATAATCTAGTGCGATTTTGAATGCACAAGCAGTCTGACAACGGCAAAATGAATGTTTGGAAATGTAAACTGATATTTTATACTGACAAACTACAACAAAATATATAAATAACTGTCCGAACACCATTCTTTTAAGTGAAAATACTAACGTGTCTAAGACTTTTGCACAATAGTGTATGTATAAAGTTCGTATGATTAAATTAAGTATATTTAAGTAAGTGTAATTAAAGGATGTGTTCGTTCATATGTGTTAAGGGTTAGATTTTCGCTGGAGAAAACGGCTGTGGTGTGATGAGCGAAAACTTTACAGATGAGAAACCGACTGCTACCTCGTGACCTTTTGTAAACTGTATTTATGACAAAGAACTGCACAGATATGGATATTCTAACAATCTATCGATAAACACATACCTTGTGTTCTCTGTTTGTTTAAGTGCGCATGTGCTGCTCCATTCGCGGTCTTCGCCTCTGTGGATTGAAGAGCGCGCTGAAAGACGGAAGGAGACCGGTCTGACGCTGGTTTCATGTGAAATTTAAGCGGACTGACTCTGAGGCGATCGGATAACGGTTCCATACCCAACCCTACTTTTAAGAAATATATTTTTTGATAAACGAACCCAAAAACTGTCTATGTCCTGGCTGGACTGTGATGTGATTTGTGTCACGTGCAGGTGCGATGGATCGCGTACAGACCAATAGGGTGTCGGAATGGTATATGTTTATACTTCTCATCCAACCACAATCAAATTCACTACATCCGGATGGCGCGATTTATCTGGATAGGTTTTTTTTTTTTTTTTTTTTTGAATGATGACAAGCCGGAATGAAAACAAGCCGAAAATTAAATAGCAGTAACGAAGCTATTTTTAAAATGTAAGGAGTAGAAAGTACAGATACTTGCCTGAAAATGTAAGGAGTAGAAGTAAAAAGTCGGCTGAAAAATAATCACTCAAGTAAAGTATAGATACCCCAAATTTCTACTTAAGTACAGTAACGAAGTATTTGTACTTCGTTACTTGACACCTCTGATGTTTTGGCCATGTAATATTCTAATTAACATATTTGCATGATAGATAAGTGATTACAAATCCAATTATATATTGAAGCAATTGGTTACAAGCATATTTATGGGAAAAATAAGTACAATTTCCCTTAAGTACAGGTACATGTAAATAAATTAGAATATAATGGAAAATGTCTTTATTTTTTTGTAATTTAATAAAAAAAAAAAAAAGGTTTTTTGTTTGAGTTCTGATGGTTACGACTTACAGCTTCAGTATCTCAAAAAATGTGAATATTTTCTCAAAGATCAATCAAAAAAAGATTTACAAAACAGAAATGATCAAGATCTCCAAAGTACTGTAGGTTTAATAATGCACTCAATACTTGGGTTGGGGCTCCTTTTGCAATTACTGTCTGTGGCACTGCAGGTTGCTTTGATAGCGGTCTTCAGCTCCTCTGTATTGTTTTTCAGATGTAACTTATCTTCCTCTTCACAATACCCCATAGATTTTCTGTGAAGTTCAGGTCAGGTGAGTTCGCTGGCCAATCAAGAACAGTAATATCATGGTCCGCAAACCACTTGGAAGTGGTTTTGGCACTGTGGGCAGGTGCAAAATTCCTGCTGCAAAATTTAATCAGCATCTCCATTAAGCTTGTCAGCAGATGGAAGCATAAAGTGCTCCAAAATCTCCTGGTAGATGGCTGCATTGATTTTGGACTTGATAAAACAAAATGAACCAACACCAGCAGACGTCACGGCATTAAAATCATCACTGACTTTGGAAACTTCACACTGGACTTTGGAGTATGTGCCTCTCCAGTCTTCTCCAGACCTTGATTTCCAAATGAAATTTAAAATTTTAAAATTTACTTTCATCTGAAAAGAGGACTGTGGACCACTGAGCAACAGTCCAGTTCTTTTCTGCTTACCCCAGGGGAGGGGTTCGATGATTGTCTTCTGGACAACTGTCAAGTCGTTAGTCTTTCCCATTATTGTGGTTGCATGTTCTGAACTAGCCTAGGAGGTACCCAGTATTTATACTCATAATTAATAAACTAATCAAGCTCAAAATGGAATATTCAATTTTTTTGAGATACTGATTTTCTTTTCCCCTAAGCTGTAAGTCGTAACAAACAGAATTAAAACAAAAAAGTTTGTTTGCAATGAATCTAGAATATACAAAAGTTTACCTTTTTGAATTCAATTACAAAAAAATAAACAACTTTTCTATTTTTAAGTAGTCAAGGATGAATTTTGTTTGAGCAAGATGGTATACACTGTGCTGCCAACAACATTACAATGAGACAAGCAATATCAAATGTCAGTATTGTCTTCCACCATCTTCTGAATTACTGAAAATTGTGAATTTAGTTTTGTTGGGTTTAGTATAATGCCACCTTTATACTCAAAAACATCTATATAGGATGCATTGCATATGCATTACCTTATTAAAATTGAAATGAGTGACCATTTTAGAGGTTTCACACACAGGCCTCTGTTCGGGCTAATTCAGGGTTGTTTATGATCAAAGTTATACAACTCCAATTAATTTTTTTAGGGTTAGGTGTTTTTTTTTTCCATATATGCAGCCGCCTACAGGGCAGGTTACATAAGGTGTGCACTTGCATTCAAAAGAAGAACAGAACCAAATGTTGAATAACCTCTGGATTATTTAGTATAAAAGTAGTCAAACTCTCTCACTTATACTTCAGCACAGAATTTTTTATTTTATTTTTTTTTTATAAGTGGGTGCAATTTGTTAACATTTAACTGAGTGTTGAACAGCAGGGAGGGCCAGAAACCTATAGTCCGACACTCACTTTAACAGCCAAAATATTTATCCACCCTCCTCTCCTTCCCTCCCTCCATACTGTATCTCTGCTTTGTTTCCTCTGCCTGCACTTCACCACCTAAATTCCAGCCACATTTGATGAATTTGGATAATAATCAACAAGCTGGATGGCACCTTAAATGGCTGACACTGCAGTCGGTGTATGAATGAGTGTATGAATGGATGAATGGTCTGTTGAAAGAGCTATATAAATGCAGTCCATTTACCATTTACCATATATACTGCTGTAATTAGACCATTACAGTTACAGAACTGTAATTAAACAGAATGCTCAAAAGTCAACAGTAACCCCCATAGAGCAGTGCTCAACAGCCCTCATGCTGCTGCTTTGCTTTCACAATTTGATCTGTTGGTCACAATTCATTTATCTCTTGATCAGGGAGTTAACATTACTCCAATCGTCCAAAGAGCATGTGTAATTAAACTTAAAGAGAGAGAATGAGAGAAGGAAAGAAAAAGTAAGTCTTTATAAAATGATTATGGGAATCATATTAGTAAATGTTTCAGGCCCTATCACCGTCCTTAAATAATAAGCTGTAATTGTAATAATTTTCACACTCTCTTTTCTGTTCAATGAGTGTTTGTGTTCCATCAGAAACTAATGAGTCTGGTCAAAGTTTGCCTTTAATCATCTCTTTCATTAAACCCTTCATAATCGCATCTTAATAAATGCAGCATGAAATAATGACAGCAAAAAAAAAAAAACTCTGCATTATGCATGGCTAGAAAAAGTGGTAGTTCAAAAGGAAGGAAATGGTAATTTACTGCATGCTTTTGAAATAGATTAAACAAAACCAGTAGATTCAGAAAAGAGAGCTACTTACTTCACATTTTCAGTTATTGCAGGATGTGTTGCAGAAGTTTGCTCTCTTTCTATGAACAGTTTTGCTGTTTTGTGTCATCATAGACCCAATAAATACTTATGAATATGAATGGGGTCACTTATAGCCAAACAACTGTTGTCCTTTTGTTTTATCTTTGTATATATGTTGTATGTATACACTTTTAGAATTTGCTCTGAATATACATACAGAGAACTCATGGGTCACAGGATTGGATGCTCCCAATCAATTTATTTAGCCTTAGCATCACCATTCACAAACCAGTGTCCACTGTTATTTTTAACAGAAAATAATGCAACAAGCACTTAATCATGACTTTATAAGTTGGAAATAGGAAGGTTACGTTAACATGTGAAGACAGCAGAGAAGTGCTTGCTCAACACAGTGGAGTGAATCCTTTTGTTAACTTTGTGGTTTATTATTTTGGATGTATGGGACGTGGTAACAAACATCCCTCTCACAATATATTGCTTTATAGATCTATCATATTTGCTGCTCAGATATATTCATGCAATTATGCAGCACATATCAGAAGATCTTCACTCAAGCGCAGTTTGTGCTCACACTATATATAACTGAACATTATATATAACACACTATATATAACTCTTGCCCACTTCTTCCAACCGAGCCAGAGACTGCTAGACAGAATGATCACACTAGTCAAACAAACCAGGCTTTGGGGATCAAACGTGCTCCAGCACGGTTAAGATTGCCTTGTGTGAGCAGACCCTAATTATTCTCCCGCATCCCACACACACGAGACTCTACCTGCCCGCCCATCAAGTGTTGTCCCACACCACGCTCTACTCCAATGGGTCCCTCGATCGTGCAAGTCTTTAATAGGAAGGTGCCTGTTATAATGTTATAAGGCTATGGACTCTGAGCATAACTTTTTTTCTCTATAACAAACTATAAAATATTTTCTATAAAAAAGTTATTGTCCAGGCAGTGACAAATAGCTTGTTTTATATTTAATTTAATTACATTAATGTTATAAGTTGAGATTTAGGGTACAATGAATATTTCAACTGCTACTATGTGTAGCTTTGGACCAATCAGACACACAACTATTTGTTACATTTAACAAAAAATATCTAACGCCTCCTCATCTAACCAAAGGGTCTATGGACCCTTCCCCCAAAAGGAAACTATCACCTCAAAAAGGACAGAACATCCCTGGTTCCATAGCAAGTCACACTATCTGATAAATAAGTTTACTATGCCTAGGAATGTGGCTCAGCAACTCTCAACTCAAGTCTCAAAAAAAAAAAAAAAAAAAAAAAAAGACACATAATGCACATGAAAAGGGACTCTTCTTCTATATTGTGTATTGTGTATGTTTTATACATGCTTATGACGAATCACTAGTTAATATAACCTTACCTATATGATGTTTGGTATCTATGAGTTTGTATTTTCATGATCTAAATGAGAGTGTATGTTGATGCCTATGCAACACATTATTTTTATAAGAATCTTAAAGATTCTTCTCTTGAACCCCCCAATGTAATTTCATATGCAAGACACCATACTAGGAACAAAGAGTTGTAAAACTTCCCTCCAAAAGGTACCATTCCTCATTGGCACACTCGAATCCTGAGGGTGTGACATCATCCCCCTATATAGATCACTGATCACCAGATCAGATGGTTATTATAGATTCCGTAATTCCAGGAGATGATGCTGAGCTAAGAGCCTTAAAAACCATGCTAAGGTTGTGCCAGGCTTTGGCCTGACTATTCATTCATCAAGATCCTCTGATTCGAACTGGTCACATCAGTTCACTTCAGCAAAGACCAACTGGAGTTCTACCACTTAGCCCTTCCCCTTTGTCTCGATTCTCTTTTGGCTGGAGGGGTAGGGTAAGTGGAAGGGCCAGATAGCCCTTCAAACTAAGATTTTTCGGGACCGCGCTTCAAACGAAGGGGTATGAATTATCTCAACAACATGGCTGCTACAACGAACCAAAAGACACATAAATGTAAGCTTTTTTTGGCATAAATAAAGATTTTTACGAAAAGTAATCATTTGTTTTATGTTACATTCAATTGTGAGTTTATATTAGCGGTTATGTTACTCAAAGAAATGTTGGCAAAAAATTGCTAATATTTGCTAACGTCATATCATTACAGACTGCATGATAGTGCCACAGCATAACTGCTGAAGATATTGATGGGGGCTAATCCCCCCAATAATTAGAAATTACTAAACCATTTTGTCAAATATCACCTATTAGAGAGAGAGAGAGAGAGAGAGAGAGAGAGAGAGAGAAATGGAAGTTGCATGTATTCGCGTCTGTGAATTTATATTAGAGTGAGTTTACTTAAAAACAGCGATTGTATCCACTCGTTGCTGGAAATGGTGGCAATTCAGTATTTAAACTGTATTTAATAAAAGTCGTGGTAGTGGTGTCCCAATCCTTAGGGGAATATTTTCTCCCCTACCCCTTGACACTCTGTTTCAAGGGACAAGGGGAAGGGGTAGGCGGAGGGTTAGGGGAAGGGGAAGGGGTATAAAATAGAATTGGGATTGGGCCGTAGTCTTATTAATTGATACATTAAGTATCATGTGCTTGAGAAGGGTCTGGCTGCAGATTTGCACTTGCATTATCAGACTTGCACTCTCAGACACTTGTGCTTCCACTAGCGACATCACTTGCAGTCATTATTTTATTTATTTTTTGTTCTATTTATTGATAAATTTTTGTTTGAATCTCTAAACATTTTACAACAGTAGTCAGGTGGTGAAGACAAGAAAAAAGAAACTAAATTACAATGCCACTTGCAATTGCCACTTGCACTCTCCGCTACCTGTGACGCCACTTGCAATCAACACAAATCGTGCCTGTTGCCAATGGAGACAAGATGCTGTGGTGGTGATTAAACGATTAAAACTAAATTAGTAGGCCTACTACTATAATTTACTGGGTCCTGCAAAAAAATGACAAGACCGGCAAATCCATGGCCACAGAACAGCAGAATATGAATGAATTCCTCCTGTAGAAAAAACAAACACTTAATATGGCATAATGTATTAAGATTTAACGGTGACTTTACCTGACTCGACTCTGGAGGGTCAATGGTGACTTGACCTGACTCGACTCTGGAGGGTCAACTGTGACTTGACCTGACTCGACTCTGGAGGGTCAACGGTGACTTGACCTGACTTGACTCTGGAGGGTCAACGGTGACTTGACCTGACTCAACTCTGGAGGGTCAACGGTGACTTGACCTGACTCGACTCTGGAGGGTTAATGGGAACCTGACTCGACTCTGGAGGGTCAACGGTGACTTGACCTGACTCGACTCTGGAGGGTCAACGGTGACTTGACCTGACTCGACTCTGGAGGGTCAACGGTGACTTTACCTGACTCGACTCTGGAGGGTCAACGGTGACTTTACCTGACTCGACTCTGGAGGGCAACGGTGACTTGACCTGACTCGACTCTGGAGGGTCAACAGGAACCTGACTTGACTCGGGAGGGTCAACTGTGGCTGTCATCTTGTGCAGAGGCTGTTGACAGGCGGCCATCTTGTGCCATGACTCTGGACCGGCGGCCATCTTTTGCAGTGGCACTGGGCCGGCTGCCAACTTGTGTTGTGTCGCTGGGCCGGCGGCCACCTTGTGCTGTGGTGTTGGGCTTGTGGCCATCTTGCGCTGTGGCGCTGGGCTTGTGGCCATCTTGTGCTGTGGCGCTGGGCTGTCGGCCATCTTGCGCCATGGCGCTGGGCTGGCGACAACCTTGTGATGTGGCGCTGGGCTGGTGGTTATCTTGCACCGTGGCACTGGGCTGGCGACCACCTTGTGCTATGGCGCTCAGCTGGTGGCCATACTGTGTAGTGGTGCTGGGCTGGCGGTCCTCCTGTCTGTAGAGCCTGGTCTAGAGTCGGCCATCCTACCGGGAGAGACAGGTATGGCTGGGGTATCCCACGTAGGCCGATGATGTAGGTAGAAAACGAATTGCCAGAAATCAAAAGCGTCCAACTGATCCATTTCCTTTCTTGGCACCGGGTCATCCAGATCGGTGTTGAAAATGTCCTTCAGGGCCGCATCATTATATCCCAAACCATCCGCCAGGGTCCAGAACACTTGTGCTATACCACCCACCTCATTCCCCTCTTGGCGGAGGGTGGTTAATCTGATGAATTTCACCCTCCGCTCCACCATACTGGCTGGGGAACGGGAATGAAGTCCCACACCGCTGGATCTCGACACGATGGAGTCTTTCTGTTACGTTCAGGAACACAGGAGATGAGAGATCCAAAAGCAGTGTGAGTTTAATGGGTAATCTAAATTTAGAATCCAACAAGCAGAGGGTCAAAACCAAAAATCCATCCAAACCAGCAAACAAACAAACAGGGAAAGGAACAGGAATAGGAACTAGAAACTAGGAACGCGAGGAAACTGGGAGACGGAAAGTAAGGACTCCATGAAAACAAACAGAAACAGACCGGTTAATAAAGGCAGGGTAATGTCTATCAAGTGAAGACACCTGAGTGCAATTAACAGGAGTGCAATTACTGTGATGAAGGGACAAGGCTTTGTGGGAACTGTAGTGCCTGCGGTGAGGTGCCTATGGGGAAGTGAGACCACTAGAGGAGACCCAAGGAAACAGAGACCAGACACCGTGACAAACACTTGAACACCAAATCTGCTTCAAATACATACAAAATATGTCAAAATACCTGCCTTAGAAAGTATGCTCGAGAAAAACTGTCAGTTATTTCTTAAGTGAAAGTAAACAGTTGAGGAAAAAAATGGGATATGTATTATATTGGATGCGTTCATCGTCTCTTAAAGTGACTGCGCCTAATTTAGCTATAGATGCTGTAATGTAAATCCAAGAAAATGAAAGAAAATCACTCACTGCTCTTGACTGAATTGCTTGGTAGTTTTAACAAGAATTAATGCAAACCAAAATTATTCAGACACCAGATATATTTTTTTATATATTTGACTAGTAGGTACAGGACACTACAATAGATTTATGTAAGTGAGTATAGCAAAATTAATTGAACTGTGACATATTATACCCAAAGAATCTTCATACAGTGAACTACTAGTGAAACTAATAAAAAAAAAAATTGTATATCAAAAATTATTCAGCACCTTATAAAGCACCATGTATTGCTTATGTGTTTTTTTTTTTCTGAATTGCAAATGCAGCCTTTTCACACCACAGTCTGAACAAAATTAAGCATTGCTTGGTAATTGTTCAACAAAGTATTGATGGTAGTGTAAATATTGTCATAATAACAGTTGATTGTAATCCATTACATATATTTCTATCAAAGTTATGACATTATCAAGACAAATTTGTTCTGACACAGTTTAACTCTAAGTTCTTGTCATATTTTAGAACCATTTTACAAGCGATAGCAAATATACTGTAATAATGTGAGAAATGTTTTTGGTGTCTGAATAAATTTTGGTTTGATTGTATATTTAATTTTTACATTGAAGACTATCCAGTGCTATTTTACATTTAATTATTCAGTTTCTGTACCTTGACACCTACAAACTTGAAAAACAACTTAAACATTGTGTAAATAGCACAAATAAATAAAAACGAAAGAACATACAAATTAAACAATTTCAAACTGGGCCCATTGGTACAACCTTCACTGGGGCCCCGCTGACCCCAGCTACGGCCCTGCGTGCAGAAGCAGCAAGGACTCATACTCATTGTGCTTTCTGTGATGAACCCACACTTACATTTTATTTCTCTATTGTATTGTTTTATTTTGATTTGATTCTGTATTTTATTTTGTCATAAGGTCATCTATTTGTCTAATTAAGTACAGGGCAATAACGTAAAAATAAGTAATACACAGTGGTAAAGGTGTTAGCAATGTTTAATCCTCTTATGTTTCGTTTGCATGGAGAGCAGAGTTTAAATAAACATACAAAAGAGTTCATGAGCAGGTCAACGAGTTTGGATACGGTCAAATGGCTAGTGATCATCTCAGTATGTTTTGTGTTTGGTTCATTCTTGATCACACGCGATAGCGCGTGAATTCGCGGAGGAGAACATTCGGGAAGCGCGACTTCTGTTGGATGACGGACAAGCTTCGGATGCACTCCGTTTTCGCGAAGGACATGGTTGGACCATATGACTTCTTACTTTTTGGATACTTTTTTTTTTACAGATCTCGTGGACTTTCTCGGGAGTGGATACCATATCTTTTGGATGTTTTCCAGGACTTTCGCGCCGTCACCCTTTTGAAACAGTGATTGAGACACTACGTGCATGCATGTATGGTAGGATAGTTGAGATGGCCATGCCTAAAGGACAGTGAGATGTATCAGAAGGATACTAGTAATGTTAATATGTTTTGGGGGCGATTTGAATGTGAAATTTGTTTTGGTTAAGAAAAAAAAGACGAATGTTATATAGCGAGCTGTAAATTTATTTCAAATGGGTTTCAGATAAATGATTGAAACAGATTCATGACTCCATGCCTGTATTTGCTGCTATCCTAGTACGTAACAAAAATTGGGGGCTCGTCCGGGATATTTACCATTTTGACAAGTCATTTGCATGAAGTCGGCATTTATTGAATCCAAGTGATTGTTTTTTTTTCCCCTCTCGTAATTATGGCAGCAGCAGTAAAAGAGTTTTTGGAATTACCTACTGTTAAGGGTCTGCAGCAATTGAGAAAAACTGATTTATTGGAAGTTGCTAAGATGCTAAAATTAGCTGGTTTGAATGTAAGTTACAGAAAAGAAATGATTGTACAAGTGATAGCACAACATTATCATGATGAGGGTGTTTTTACAAGTGAAGACTTGGCTCAGTTTGGAGCATCTGATGTGGAGCCTCAACCTAAAAGTGGCTCAGAAATAGAGTTAAAAATACGACTGATTCAGTTGGAGAGAGAAAGAGAAAAAGAACGTGCCGATGAGAGAGAAAAAGAAAGACAGTTTGAACTGGATAAATTGAAATTGGAAAGAGACAGAGAAGATAGAGAAAGAGAAAGACAGGAACGAATGGAAAAGGAAAGGATGCTGATTGAAAGAGAAAGAATAGAGCTGGAAAGAGAAAAAATAGAAAAACAGCTTCAGTTAGCAAAGTTAGGAAAAGCAGATCCATTAAATACAAACGAATTCAGTGCTAGCAGAGAAGTGAGGTTAGTTCCTCCTTTTGATGAGCTGGAGGTTGACAAATATTTCCAGCATTTTGAAAAAGTGGCTGAGAGTTTGAAGTGGCCCATTGAGTATTGGCCTTTGATGCTGCAAAGTGTTATAAAAGGAAAAGCTCAACAAGCTTATTCAGCTTTGTCTGTTGATGATGCTTCGAATTATGATGTGGTTAAGCAAGCCATTTTGTCAGCTTACGAGTTGGTTCCGGAAGCTTACAGACAGAAATTTAGGAGTCTCAGAAAGATTGATAGTCAGACATATGTTGAATTTGCTCATGATAAGGAGGTGTACTTTGAGCGTTGGTGTACATCTAGAGCAGTCAATAGTGATTTCAAGAAATTGAAAGACTTGATGTTGGTTGAAGAATTTAAGCGGTGTGTTAAGGATGACATTAAGTCTTACCTGGATGAGAAAGACGCGTCCACACTACATGAAGCTGCTAAGTTGGCAGATGAGTATTCCCTCACTCATAAGACTAAATTTGGATCTCATGATAGGCCATATCCACCTAAGAAGAGTGGTGGTAAATTTAATTCAGCCCAGACCACAGAGGTTAAAGACAGAAGTGCTGATGTTAAGAAAAAGTTTGGTGATACCAGGAAGGAGGCGCCTACGGGTCCTACGTGTCATTATTGCAAGAAACCAGGTCATGTCTTGTCGGAGTGCCTAATTCTTCAGAGAAAGAGAGAAAAGGGGCCCTCGCCTAATGCTTTGGTGAAGTCTGTCACAGAAATGCCTATTGAGTTTGGTTCACATGAATCATTTAGTCCTTATGATGCTAAAAAGGCTGAGTCGTCTGATCTTCTGAGGGAAGAGTTCCTTCCTTTCGTGTCAGAGGGATTTGTTTCTCCAAGTGAAAATTCTCCTTCTCGACCCATTAGAATTCTCCGGGATACTGGGACTTCCCAATCGCTTTTGTTAAAAGAGGCATTGTCCTCCTGTGGAAGTGAAGACAAGGCGATAGGGGACTTTATTCTTGTTCAGGGTATTGAGGGGAGAATTGTGACCGTACCTTTGCACTCCGTGTTTCTGAAGTCAGACTTAGTAACAGGACAAGTTAAAGTGGGGCTTATGTCCAGCCTCCCTGTCAAAGGTGTATCTCTTTTACTCGGCAATGACTTAGCTGGTGGAAAAGTCGTTCCCTCTGTTCAGTTGACCTCTAAGCCAAGCACTGAAGATGAGTCTAAGTTAGACTTGGAGTTTTTCCCTTCATGTGCAGTGACTCGAGCTATGGCCAACCAGGCAGGAGAAGAGGAGAACTCGGTGCAATCTAGCACGTTGTTGAAGCATGACCTTGATCGTTCAGGTCATAGGTTAGATAGTGGCTCTAGTAAGAGTTCATGTTTTAATGAGTTGTCAGATACTTTTCTTGGAGCAGTCTTTGATCACGATGTTATTAGTTCGCCACAAGAAGTTGGGAACGATTCGCATGTGTCTGATGGTTTATCTTTGTCAAGAAAGCAATTAATCACTGAGCAAAGCAGTGATCCTGAGATTGCTGTATTGAGAGATAAAGCTCTCCCTGATGAGGAAATTGTCAAAGTGCCGGTTGGGTTTTACCTGAAAGACGGGGTTTTGATGCGGAAATGGCGACCTCCTGATATTCCTGCCAATGAAGATTGGGCAGTTATTAACCAAGTTGTTGTACCTACAGTTTATAGGGAGCACATACTAACCATGGCACATAACTTACCTCTAGGTGGCCATCTTGGTGTTAACAAGACTGTTAACAAGATCATGAAGCAATTCTTCTGGCCAGGTTTGCGCAAAGATGTTGCAAACTTCTGTCGCACATGCCACACTTGTCAGGTGGTGGGTAAACACCAGTTTGACCCTCCTGTGGCACCATTGAAACCTATCCCAGCCTTTGGTGAGCCTTTTTCAAGGGTTATTGTGGATTGTGTGGGGCCTTTACCCAGAACAAGAACTGGAAATTAGTACATGGTGACTATCATGTGTGCATCAACAAGGTTCCCTGAAGCAATTCCACTCAGAAATATCAAAGCAGCCACCATTTCTAGGGCCTTGATAAAGTTTTTCTCTTTGTTTGGGCTGCCAAAAGAGATTCAATCGGATCAGGGTAGTAATTTTACCTCCGGATTATTCCAGCAGGTTGTTTACCAGTTGGGAATCAAGCAGATTACATCCAGTGCATATCATCCTGAGAGCCAAAGTGCTCTAGAAAGATTTCATTCCACCCTGAAAACCATGATTCGGACATACTGCTTTGAGAATGAGAAGGATTGGGATGAAGGTGTTCACTTGTTGTTGTTCGCGACTAGAGAGTCAATCCAAGAGTCTCTGGGTTTCAGCCCTTTTGAGCTGGTCTTTGGACACCAGGTAAGGGGACCGTTAGCCCTGCTGGGTGAGCAGTGGACTAACAACGACACTCATGTTAATTTGTTGGATTATGTCCTTAATTTCAAAGAGAGACTTAATAGAGCCTGTGCACTAGCCAAGGAGAATCTTGAGGCTACTCAAGGGAAGATGAAAACTTGGTACGACCGCAAGGCCAGGGCAAGAACATTTAAGCCGGGAGAGAGAGTGCTTGTTTTGTTCCCACTGCAGTCCAATCCCCTACAGGCTAGATTCCATGGACCTTATGAGATCCATTCCAAGGTTAATGAACTCAATTACATTGTGACAACTCCAGATAGGAGAAAGGCCAGACAGTTATGTCACATCAACATGTTGAAACCCTACCATGATAGGTCTGTGCAAATTGTCTCAGTTGTTAGCCAGAGTGAAAGTGCTGTAGGTGATAATTGTCAGGAGGAGGCACCCTCCATCAAACCCGAAATCATTTCTTGTAAATTGTCCAATTCTGAGATTCTGCAGAACCTTGATGTGAAAATGTCACATTTAGAGCCTTGGCAACAAGCTCAAATGATGGACTTGGTGCTTCAGCATCGAGATTTGTTTCCTGATGTTCCTAAAAGAACTCATGTAGCAGTTCATGATGTTGATGTAGGTAATGCTCAACCACTCAAACAACATCCGTATAGGATGAGTCCTGAGAAATGTAGGCTAGCTGAAGAGGAAGTGGCTTACATGTTAAAGAACAACATCATTCAGCCATCACACTCTAATTGGAGCTCTCCGTGTGTTCTTGTACCCAAGCCTGATGGTAGTACAAGATTTTGTACAGACTATAGAAAAGTCAACGCTGTTAGCAAGACTGATGCTTTTCCAATCCCAAGGGTGGATGATTGTATTGACAAAGTGGGACAATCAAAGTTCCTCACTAAGATCGATTTGTTAAAAGGTTATTGGTGTGTTCCATTAACTGAACGAGGTAGAGAAATATCTGCTTTTGTAACACATTCTGGGCTGTATGAATATCAGGTTCTCCCATTTGGAATGAAAAATTCACCAGCCACATTCCAAAGAATGATTCATTCAGTGATCAAAGATTTGCCCAACACTAGTGCTTACATAGATGATTTGGTGACTGGGAATGAAACTTGGGAAAGTCATCTCAAAGATGTTGGCAAACTGTTTGAGAAATTGTCAGAAGCCAACCTAACAGTTAACTTGGCTAAGAGTGAATTTGGATGTGCTCATGTAACATATCTTGGACATGTTATTGGTCAAGGTCAGGTAGTTCCAGTTGATGCTAAGATCCAGGCAGTATTGGCCTTTCCTGTTCCCACCAATAAGAAAGCTTTGAGGAGATTCTTGGGAATGGTGGGATATTATCGCAAGTTTTGCAAGAACTTTGCTGATGTCGCCTTACCCCTGACAAATTTACTTAAGAAAAGAGAGAAGTTTGTCTGGAGCGAATCCTGCCAAAAGGCATTTGACAAACTTAAGTCTATGTTATGTCATTACCCTGTGCTCCAGT
Source organism: Carassius auratus (assembly GCF_003368295.1). NCBI lineage: Eukaryota > Metazoa > Chordata > Actinopteri > Cypriniformes > Cyprinidae > Carassius > Carassius auratus. The sequence goes on along the minus strand of NC_039291.1, from coordinate 4,758,903 downwards.
CTCCTGATTTTAATAAAACATTTTCAGTGGCCGTAGATGCTAGCGATGATGCTGCTGGTGCGGTGTTGTTACAACAGGATGAAAGCGACAAAGTTGAGCACCCTGTTGCATATTTCTCAAAAAAGTTCAACCGGCATCAAAGAAACTATTCAACCATCGAGAAAGAGCTATTAGCTTTGATTCTAGCACTACAACAGTTTGATGTTTACTTATGTACATGTCAGAAACCCCTCATTGTTTATACTGATCATAATCCATTAGTGTTTTTGAGTAAGATGAGGAACAAAAACAGAAGACTGTTAAACTGGAGTTTAATTTTGCAAGAGTATGACATGGTGATAAAGCATGTTAAGGGTAAAGATAATGTTATTGCTGATTGTCTATCTCGGTGTTAAAAAGTTATTGATAGACCTGTCTGAAAATTTTGATCTATGGGATCAAAATTTTTCCTTTTAAGGGGGAAGGTGTGATGAACCCACACTTACATTTTATTTCTCTATTGTATTGTTTTATTTTGATTTGATTCTGTATTTTATTTTGTCATAACGTCATCTATTTGTCTAATTAAGTACAGGGCAATAACGTAAAAATAAGTAATACACAGTGGTAAAGGTGTTAGCAATGTTTAATCCTCTTATGTTTCGTTTGCATGGAGAGCAGAGTTTAAATAAACATACAAAAGAGTTCATGAGCAGGTCAACGAGTTTGGATACGGTCAAATGGCTAGTGATCATCTCAGTATGTTTTGTGTTTGGTTCATTCTTGATCACACGCGATAGCGCGTGAATTCGCGGAGGATAACATTCGGGAAGCGCGACTTCTGTTGGATGACGGACAAGCTTCGGATGCACTCCGTTTTCGCGAAGGACATGGTTGGACCATATGACTTCTTACTTTTTGGATACTTTTTTTTTTACAGATCTCGTGGACTTTCTCGGGAGTGGATACCATATCTTTTGGATGTTTTCCAGGACTTTCGCGCCGTCACCCTTTTGAAACAGTGATTGAGACACTACGTGGATGCATGTATGGTAGGATAGTTGAGATGGCCATGCCTAAAGGACAGTGAGATGTATCAGAAGGATACTAGTAATGTTAATATGTTTTGGGGGCGATTTGAATGTGAAATTTTTTTTGGTTAAGAAAAAAAAGATGAATGTTATATAGCGAGCTGTAAATTTATTTCAAATGGGTTTCAGATAAATGATTGAAACAGATTCATGACTCCATGCCTGTATTTGCTGCTATCCTAGTACGTAACATTTCACACAGGACGCGTTTGCAGTCCGCTACTCGGTACGTAAACGATCGATCACCTGGAACGCACTGACGGGCCGCAACCGTGTGAACGCTGGAATCCGTTAACATGGGTGCGTAAAAAAATAAAAAACGCTTTTGCACTGCAGACAGATTATGTGTGAAACAGGCGTAAGGTTGTTTGCACCTTGTGCAATGTGGAATTTGTTTACAGCTTTCTCAAGGAGTTTGTGATGCATTTTGGAAACAGGAGATGAGCCCATGGTCTAATGCACCACCTCGCTTGAGAAAACCTTCTCAAACACTTAGTTACTTTAGTCATTATTTTATTTGGGTAGCACACTTATTCTGAATGTTTTCGGCAGAATTCAAATGAGCCATTTTAATTTAATCTAGAGTCATTCCAAGATTACATTGAGATTAGTCTAGATTAGTCAAAAAAAAAAAAAAAAAAGCTATGCCCACCTCTCTCTCTCTCTCTCTCTCTCTCTCTCTCTCTCTCTATCTATCTATCTATATATATATATATATATATATATATATATATATATATATATATATATATATATATATATATAGTACATTTTAAAAAGGAAATAACTTAAGAACATAAGAACTTAAGAATAGTTGTTTTCCCTTTTCCCAATTTCAAGCTACTTTACAGCTTGCTGGCTTGTTTTATTAGCAACCATACACAATTTAAAATATCTGTTTGATCATCAAATCAGGACCAGATCTTTATTTTTAGACCTTTACCATTGTCGAAACATATTTGTTTGATTTTTCAGTATTTCATGTTGCTAAAAGTGCTTTTAATAAGTATAACTCACAGGTGAGTGATCGGAGAGGTAGTGAATAGCAAAGACCCACCTGATAAAAGGAACCAGACAAAAAGTGAAAGAACTGGTTTGGAAAGATGGTGGTAGTCTTTGGATATATATATATATATATATATATATATATATATATATATATATATATATATATATATATATATATATATATATATATATATATATAGCTTGCTGACTCCTCCTTTCAGGTTGGACTTGAGGAGGACATCTACACTGAAGAGGTGGGGGTGGTACAAGCTTTTGCAGTCTCCCAACAATGTGATGACACAGTGACCGTTCCATCATTCCCGACTTTCACCTTTTGTAAACAAACAAACTATAAATAAATAAGAGCATAAGCAGATAAATAAACAAGGAAAATCACCACAAGCAATAGAACAGCAAAAAAAAGCTTTAATTTTTAAAGGTTTTGTTGCCAGTACTGGTATCTTCATCACCAAACTCTAGTCATTTTGCTTTTCTCACCCTCTTGCCCGGCATGTCGTCTGGATATAGTTCTGCTCAGCGGTTCTGAGTGTGGCCTCTTTTTCTACAATCATGTGTAAGGATAGATTTTCTTAATGCCAAAAATCAACACCATTACAAAAATGAATAATAAATACTAATAATACTAATAATTGTGTCCCATCTTCAGACTTCTTTAAAGAGGTTCCATGAACAGTTATATAGCCTATGTGTTTATGTATGGAATTTATTTTAGTCCTGTAAACCACCTGGCCAATGGTAAAAGACCTTGTAGTGATACTGTAGTTATCAACAAACTTAACACTGTACATTTTTTTTTTAAATTAGATGTTCTTTGTACATATTCTTGAGGTCAAGTAATTTTTGTTAAAATAATTGTTAAATAGCTCTATATGATGGTAGTTCATTAGAGTGTTTGTTCAGTAACAGGAGTCTTCATGTCAATCTAGATCTTTATTAAACTGAAAATGCATTTTCAGTTTAGTTTCAGTTCCAATTTTGTCCAACCAGGAGACACACACAGGATACAGATTAAACCATTTAAATTGAAAGTGGTGACACTAAGAATTGAGCTGAACTTTTTTTTTTAACTGAAACACTATAAAATTTAAGCTAATAAACTGGTACTCTTTTCTGATTGGCTGACATTTGTCACCTACCTGAAAAAGTGTTTTCTGTTTAATAAAGAGATGGAGAGACATTAAGACTCCTGTTACTGAACAAACACTTTTTAGCCATTATTAGCCTACTGTCAGAATATATGCTAGTCCTTTAAAGGGGGGGGGTGAAATGCTATTTCATGCATACTGAGTTTTTTACACTGTTAAAGAGTTGGATTCCCATGCTAAACATGGACAAAGTTTCAAAAATTAAGTTGTACGTTTGAAGGACTATTTTTGTTCCAAAAATACCTCTTCCGGTTTGTCACAAGTTTCGGAAAGTTTTTTTCGAGTATGGGTCTGTGTGACGTTAGATGGAGCGGAATTTCCTTATATGGGTCCTAAGGGCACTTCTCCCGGAAGAGCGCGCGCTCCCGTATAGCAGAGCAGAGACATTCACTGATCAGAGCGAGAGACCGAATTGTCACAAAAGAAGTGTGTTTTTGGTTGCCAGGGCAAGACAACCCTGCACAGATTACCCCCCCCCCCCAAAAAAAAACGCATTAAGGGACCAGTGGATGGAGTTTATTTTTACAGAGCATCAACGGAGTTTAAGTCTAAATTTAAGTCTTAATATAATTTTAACGGATGAGTTTTAAATTTTTTTACCCCCCTCACAGTTGTCAAGAAGGGCAAAATTACCAATATAGACCAAAATCGATTTTTGAACCAGGCTGTAAACATGTTTTTTTTCTGCTGTAAAGTTGGACATTTTAACATGGGGAGTCTATGGGACTGACTCCCTTTTGCAGCCAGCCTCAAGCGGCCAGTCGATGAATTGCAGTTTTTGTAACTTCCTTATTGGCTTCAGGAGAGAGAGCATGAGGTTGCCGTTCGGCCCAGAGCCGTTGCTCGTGTCTGAATCACACCTTCCCGCTCAAAGTATTATGCATGTGCAAGCTCAGTCATTTGTCGCGTAAAGGCAAGCATACACTGTGCGATTTCTGTGCTATTTCGGCAAGGTACCAACTCACACTGTTAAAATAGATCGCATGCGATCTAAAGCCAAAGCTCACGATTTTTATGTGCTCACTGTACGGTCCAATCGTCGAGTTGCGATTTGACTGCTCACACTATTGAGAGTGAGGAGTTGTCGTCATAGCACAGAGCCCCTCCCCTCGATATCACAGTCTCCGCCATGTTGGCAGGATCCCAGCGGCGAAACGGTTATTGTCAGTGAAGGGCGCGTAAGATGGCGACCGGTGAGCAGGTAGTTTTGAGATTGTCATGACCTGGCTCTAAAGCCATGACAAAACTAAAAGGACGCAGTTTTAACCCACAAAAATGAAATTTATTAACTGAACAAAAACACCAATACAACAACTAACATAACATAATACAACAGTGACGTGTGAGAATCAGTAAAGTCAGTAGAATGAGGTGCATGTTTGAATGAATGGATCGTATACTGTTGCGTGTTGCATGAACAAAACAACCAGTGCACGGGAGAGAAGGGCTCTCTCCCCACAAAGAGAGTGGCAGGTTTATAAAGGCGTGAAACACCTGGGCCCAGGTGTCCCCAATCTCGCTGACAAATGATAGCCACGCCCCCTGCAACAGAGAACATACCATACACAAGGAAACAGTCCTGACCAACAGGCCATCACACCCCCCCGCCATAAAAACGGGGTCCCAAAGGGAATCCCGTCATCAACATATGACTAGTAACACAATTCATAATTCAATAATGAAAGTAAAAAAAAAAAAAAAAAAAAAAAAAAAAAAAACTATATGAACGTGATTATTAAACAAAGCTACATAAAAACAACAAACCTCTTACTTGACCATAATCAGTCCGGTTCCACAGTTCACCACCCCCTTTACCACTTCCTTAGCTCAGCAATCTGTGCACCTAGGAAGCAAATTGAGAATTTGGGGGAAAAAAAACAGGAGGGGAACCTTAAGCCCGTAGATTAAACCTGTGGAGCTCTAGACAACGCGTCTGCCACCACGTTGTCAGTCCCCTTAATGTAACGGACATCCAGGCAATACGATTGCAGGAACAGGGACCACCTAATTAATCTCTGGTTCGGACACTGTAACGAATTAAGAAAAATTAAAGGATTGTGGTCGGTGAAGACCACAACAGGAGCACTACCACCAACATAAACCTCAAAATGTCTTAACGCCATTATCAGAGCCAGGGTTTCCTTCTCAACCACTGAGTAATTCAACTGACAAGAGTTGAACTTTCTTGAGAAGAAACTCACAGGCTTATCAATACCCCGGTCATCCTCCTGCATCAAAACACCCCCAGCACCGACCTGACTGGCATCCACATACAACTTAAAGGGATGATCAAAACGTGGCGCCGTCAAGACAGGAGCAGTACAAAGGAGTGTTTTAACCTGCGAAAAGGCGCTCTGACACACAGAAGACCACACAAACTTTTCTTTCTCTCTAAGCAAATTAGTAAGAGGTGTCACAACCGTAGAGAAGTTCCTACAGAAGCTTCTGTAGTAGCCCACAAGGCCGAGGAAACGCATTAGCTCTTTTTTAGTAGTTGGCGCTGGAAACCGCTCAATCGCTTCAACCTTTGCGCTAACAGGACGCACATGCCCCTGTCCCACAACTCGACCAAGGTAGGTCACCGTTGCTTTGGCAAACTCACATTTGGAGAGGTTGACGGTGAGCCTCGCCTCTGCCAAACGGATAAAAAGCTCCCTCATACGCTGAAGATGAACATCCCAAGTGTCTGAATATAGTACTACATCATCCAAGTACACCGCACAGCCCTGCATATCCCCAATAACATGATTCATGAGACGTTGGAACGTGGCAGGCGCATTCCGAAGCCCAAATGGCATCACAGAATAAGAATACAAGCCTCTTGGTGTAACAAAAGCAGCAATCTCACGTGCACGATTGGACAAAGGAACTTGCCAGTAACCTTTCAGTAAATCAAGTTTACTCACAAATTTTGCAGAGCCCACTTGGTCAATGCAGTCATCCATTCTTGGAAGTGGAAAAGAATCTGGCTTCGTTACAGCATTTACTTTGCGAAAGTCCGAGCAAAAGCGCAAAGTACCATCTGACTTGGGAACAAGCAAACACGGAGAAGCCCAACTAGAAGAGCTGGGTTCTGCTATACCATTTTCCAACATGTATGTAACTTCAGCATCTAAACATTTAAGTCTTTCAGCATTCACACGATAGAACCTTTGTCTAATTGGCTTTGCATCTCCAATGTCAATATCGTGTTCAACCAGAGGTGTACGACCCGGAGTGTCAGAAAATAGACATGGAAAACTACGTATCAGATCTGCCAACTCTATTGAATGCGGCGCAGACAAATGAGCCAACAACTTTTCCATATTAGCTAGGGCCTCAGAGTTCTTAAAACGCCCAACCCACAATTGTTGCTCTGGCATACCGCAGCCATAATCCTGTTCCCCAGAAATAGAATCCCCCAACGTGATCTCAGACACACCCTCTGACCTAGAACCTTCCACACTTGATGGGGCGCAACACAGCGACGGCTGGGGCATGCGGGAATAATAGGGTTTTAACAAATTCACATGACAAAGCTGTGTGCTCTTCCTGCGATCCGGTGTAGCAATCACATAATTTTGCTCCGTCACTTGTTTCACCACCATATAAGGTCCTGCAAATTTGGCTTGGAATGGCGACTGGATAATAGGGAACAGAGCAAGCACCTGGTCACCTGGATTAAAAACTCTCCGCTCTGTATTCCTATCATACCAGGACTTCATTTTCACCTGTGTTGAAGTCAACTTCTCTTTAGCCAGATTGCCTGCAGTATACAGACGATGGCGAAACCCATTCACAAAGTCAATTAAATTCTTAGGAGGCTCTGTCTCCCTCCAATGGTCGGCCAGTGCAGCCAATGGACCACGAACAGTGTGGGAAAATACAAGTTCATTTGGGCTAAACCCAAGGCTTTCTTGCGTTACCTCTCTGGCCGACAACATTAACCATGGTAACCCTTCTTCCCAATCCCTACCCAACTCAGTGCAGTATGAACGGAGAAGTGATTTCAATGACTGATGAAAGCGTTCCAACGCCCCCTGACTCTGAGCATGATAGGCCGAGGCTTGATTGTGTTGAACTCGAAGTTGTTTTAAAACTTGCGCAAACACATGAGAACAGAAATTTGACCCTCGGTCAGATTGAACTATTTTTGGAATACCAAAAATTGAAATAAACTGAGAAAGAGCACGAACTACTGACCTGGCTGAAATAGTACGCAACGGATATGCGGCTGGATAGCGGGTGCTCTGACACATCACCGTTAATAAATAGACAGCGCCAGACTTTGATCGCGGTAAAGGGCCAACACAGTCGATAATCAAATGCTCGAATGGCTGACTAACAGCAGGAATGGGATACAGTGGGGCAGATTTCAAAACTTGATTAGGCTTGGCTGTCAGCTGACACGTATGACACGTTTTAATATATAAGGAAACATCTCTTTTTAAACAAGGCCAAAAAAAATGTCTCAACAAACGATCATATGTCTTCTTTACACCAGAGTGTCCCGACTCATTGTGTGCAATTTTTAACACTGACTGCCTAAGCTTAGCTGGTAGAACAAGCTGGAAGATAGGATCCCCAACCACATTACCCCTGTGCGAAGTCCATTTTCTCACCAACAGAGAATTCTGCAGAAAATATCCACAGGCGCTGTCCTCGACCTCCCCGTCAGGCCTGACCTGATCATACAATCCTGTCAGTGAAGAATCTAATTGCTGCTCCGCCACCAACTCACTATGGGACAGAGATACAGGGAAATCGGCCAAAGGCAATGACAACTTTTTTAAACATTTACCAGTGTGAAAAACAGATTCATGCTCAGTGTTGGCACGCGCCATAGCGCGGGTTACAGCGCAGGCTGCAAATGCCTCAGGAAAATCCCGTTGGCATTCATCAGGATCTTGCCTCAACTGCGGCGCCGACTCGGCAATGATGGGCGGAATAACATCAGGCCAAACCCGAGTACCCGCCAATTTGTTACCGAGAATCAAAGAGACTCCCTCAATTGGCAACGCTGGGCGCACAGCAAGCGCAGCTTCGCCCTGAAACAAATCACAATCAATAACCACTCTATGTAATGGTACAGACAAAACATTTAAGCCCATTCCACGAACTGGAATAAAACTGCCAATTTCAGACTCTTTGGATAAAGGTAACACGCCTGCCTGAATAAATGAATCAAATGCTCCCGTGTCCCTCAAAATATTCACCGGCACTTTTACCTCACTGCCAACCAGATTCACATAACCCCTTCTCACAAACGGCAAATAAGACTTCATAGCAGCTGAACACGAGCTGTCTACAGGGTAACCCGAATCTCCGGTTGTCAGATTTCCAGGCACAGCCAAGCCCGCGCCTTTTACCTGAGAACCTGGAACAAATTTTGTCTTATGAGCCTTAAGCATGTAGCAGTCAGCCTCCCAATGACCGCGTTTATGACAATAGTTGCAACGTTTATCCGCTTCACGTGAACCACCACCCCCGTCGGACTGAAAAACTCTATTTGTACGAGACGAAACATCAGGCATTGTACTCATCCCAGTCCCTATATAATTCGTTGGAACCCTGTGTTCAACAAATGCATGTTTATGTATCAACACAAAATCATCAGCCAGCGCAGCTGCTTCAGCCACAGTTTTTGCCTTTTGCTCACTGATATATATGGCAACACGTTCGGGAACTGAGTCTTTAAACTGTTCCAATATAACGAGTTCCCATAAACTCTCAAAATCAGTGACCTCAGCAGACGCACACCATCGTGAAAAGCAAGTGGTTAAATCTCGCACAAATTCTAGATGGCTCTGCTTCGGACCTTTTTTCCAAGATCTAAATCTTTGTCTGTAATATTCTGGAACGCGTTCATAAGCCTTCAACACGGCAGCTTTCACCCTTACATAATCTTGACTATCTGCCGCAGTTACTGCTGAATAGGCCTCTTGAGCTTTACCAGTTAACACGCATTGAAGCATCAAAGCACGAGCTGCGGCCGGCCAGTTACGTGCATCTGCAACCCTTTCAAATAGCAGAAAAAAAGAATCTGGATCACTCTCCGAAAACTTCGGCACCAGTCGCAAATTTCCCAACACATCAAAATCAGAGCTAAGCTGCTGAGGATCTGAAGCTAACTCCAAATTCACTCCAGGTCGAGATGTACTTTTACCCTCGCGAATCACCTCGAGTTGATGTTCCAAATCCAAGCGCGTTTGCTCAGTTTGCTGACGCAACTTTTCCACAGCCAAATCTTTCTCGATTGTGGCGTTCACTTTATATTTATCATATTCTATTTGCAACATAAAAAGTTCTTTCCTCTCTGCAAAACTCAATCCCTCCATTGATACAGGCGCAAAAGACGAATCAGTCAATTTTTCTTCCACCAAAATTTTCTGTTCAACCAATTTACTCTTTACACTGCCTTTTATTTTTTATTTTTTAGAACTACTACTAACCTCAACTTGATAGTAGTCTGCCAACTGCAGCAGCTGCTCTTTTGTACATTGCTCAAACGCCTTTTCCGACGGACAAGCAATAAATTCCTCCACAATCGACATTATCAAAATGCGCAAAAACAGCTCAGCAAGTATATGACTCAAAACACACAATGGCCAAGATCTAAAAGCAAAGGATGTCCCCCTAACTAACTCAGCCCCCAAAAGCTACCTACCTAAACTAAAACCTTTCTCTTCATGCAGTTACCGGCGGTGGGCATTTAAGCACCAACGCCCGCTGGACAGGACAAGCAACCAGAACCTGGCGACTCGCCCCAGACCACGGATGTGCGCCCGAGACAATTGCTCTAACCGCCTTCACCACAACACTACAAAACCCAGCCCAAAAAAAAAAAAAAAAAAAATCCAAAAGAGCAACGCCACTACACCTAACAGGGACACCGATTGCAGCCCATGAATACTCAGTAACACAGTCATACACTTATTTACCTGAATTGTTGCGCACCAAAGTCGAAAAAAAAGAGAGAGAAGGAGAGAAAGAGAGAGAGAGAGAGAGAGAAAAAAAAAAAACCAAACTCACCGCACACAAAGTTTCAACTGCGTCCGCTTCAAACAAAGCCACTTTGTCGCCTCAGGATTCCAACACCTGATCGAAGCAATAATAAATCCTCAACATCAGCTGACGTACAGTATGACGACACACTATACACAATATTCTGACCCGACCTCGCAAAACAAAACCAAAAACAATACAACACCTACTCCATAACTTAATAAAATAACAATTAAGCGATATAACGGATCAAAACCAACGGACGAGCCCCCACTTGTCATGACCTGGCTCTAAAGCCATGACAAAACTAAAAGGACGCAGTTTTAACCCACAAAAATGAAATTTATTAACTGAACAAAAACACCAATACAACAACTAACATAACATAATACAACAGTGACGTGTGAGAATCAGTAAAGTCAGTAGAATGAGGTGCATGTTTGAATGAATGGATCGTATACTGTTGCGTGTTGCATGAACAAAACAACCAGTGCACGGGAGAGAAGGGCTCTCTCCCCACAAAGAGAGTGGCAGGTTTATAAAGGCGTGAAACACCTGGGCCCAGGTGTCCCCAATCTCGCTGACAAATGATAGCCACGCCCCCTGCAACAGAGAACATACCATACACAAGGAAACAGTCCTGACCAACAGGCCATCACAAGATGCTGAGGAAAAAGTTTGTTCCTTCACCTCATATCGTTCTTTTTGTTTAATAAATTGACCAATTTGACATCTAAATGTAAGATTTTATTATTTACAAGACAATTAACATGAAGAGCTGCTGTAAAGTACTTTTGAACGCTGTAATTAACCCGGAGAGACTGCACTGAATGGAGGAAAAACGAGAGAGGGAGAGTAACGTTAAAGTTAAAAAGAAAAGCCTAACAAAGTCGCTGACAATGATGAAGGATACAGATGATGACATGCAAGTTTGCCGCACTGACATTCAAATAGAGCACCCAAATGTAGTGCAAGGCATGACAGTTTCTTTACCGGATTCAACGCCCAGCACCCCTGATCCGAAGAAAAGTGAAAATGAACTGTCTCTGTCTGAATTTCAAGAAAACATCATGCGTTGCATAAATGAAAGAGTCAACTGATTAGAGGAGCTCTTAAGAGCAAATACGGTGAGCATTGAAGCTTTGAAGGTAATCAACAGAAATTCCTTTTCAATTAAGTAAAGGATGTCAAAGATGAGGTGAAAATTTTGAAAAAGGACACAAAGGCGATGCATGAGGTCAGTGATGCGCATAGCAAGAAAATGTCGGCGCTCGATTTCAGGCTTAATGAAGTAGAACGGTACAAAAAGAAGATGGAATTAGAGATTGTACGGTCTGACTGAGCAGACCAGTGAAGACGTAAAGGCACAAGTCGTGGATATCTGTTGTGCAATTCTTCCAGAGCTAACCACTAAAATACAACAAGATGTAGACATAGTACACCAGCTCGGAAGAAAATTTGATGGAAACGCCACGGGAGGGAGAACCGTCGTCATCCAGTTCATGTCTAGATCCGTACGAGATATGCTTTGGAAAGCGGCGAAAACCAGCACCTACCTGAAGTCCAAGGATCTACGGTTTGGAGAACATTTAACTACTATGGACAAAGCTATACGCAGACAACTGTGGCCAAAAGTGGAGGCTGCTCGGCAGGTGGGAAAGAAGGCTTACTTCGTCTGCGTACAAGCCTTCGTTGATGGAAAGGAAATACCTCTCTAAGGTTTTGTATATGATTACTCGCATAATTCTTGATAAAGAACTGCATATGGACACAATTCTGCACGTGTTAGTATACGGTTACAAGTGCAGTCATCATCTGGATGGAATTTTGTGACATTTACAACAGAATATTTAATTTCAGTTTACGGTCAGAATGGATCCTTGTTAACTGAAATTAAACAATTTATTGCACTTGCACTGCATAGTATTGATAAGTTTTGATTTAAAGTAATATTAAGGTCAATTTGGGTTGTAAGTTCTACTTTTGAGATGTAGGAACATGTTTTGTTTCATATTTGTTCAATCTTAAGTGGCTAAAATAGCAAACTGGTATCTTTGTCAGTTTTATCTTTAAATATCAGGGGAATTCGAGATTTGCTGAAAAGGAAAGCAGTTTTTTTTGTTTTGCAGGAAATTTAAATTTGATTTTTATTTTATTCAAGAAACACACGCATCTTTGTCAGATCATAATTTTTGTAAGAGCCAATGGGGGGGGGGGGGTGATTTATGGATGTCATATGGGAGTAATCGATCAGCTGGTGCTGCAGTATTAAAAGGTACATTTAAGGGGAAAATAATTCTAACCAAAATGCATGATTCAGGTCGATGGGTGATACTGGTTATAGAAAAGAATGCTGAAATTTTTATTTTGGGAAATATTTACGCAAGTAATTTTACCACACAAAACAAAACTTTATTTTTGAATTTTGAAGACCAGATTGAAAAAATAGAGGAACAATATAGCAATGCGAAATTAGTACTTGGAGGGGATTTCAATACAATATGGGATTTTGAAAAGGATTGTTTTCCACCTCATCTAAGTAACAGGTCTGTTCTTCCAGAATTTAATAATATGTGTTCTACTCTGGATTTGATTGATATATGGAGAAATACGTATCCAGACAAAATTCAATTTACATGGTGTAAAGGAAACCTTTCTCAACAGTCATGTATAGACTATTGGTTAATTTCTTACAGATCACAAAGCTATTTTTCTCTCATTAAATACAACTAAATCCAAAAGTCCCCATTATTTCGCCTTATCTTTCTGCATTGCTTTACTTTCTTCATTTATTTCTCGTATTCATAGATCCGTCTCTGTTCCGCCGACATAATAAATGTGCAAAAATAAAAGAGCTCTGGAATGTTTAGTCACGCCTCAGTGAAGTTCTGAAGGTGTTGCCCCTGGCAATCGATAGCGTGTCCTACCATCATGGCCGATCAGCTCAGACCCCTCCCAAATCAACCCAAATCGGCACGTGACTCCTCATTCTTAATACGTGAGGAATCAACAGAATCAACATATAGGTTTCTGAATAAACATGCTTTCCCGGGATAAACGCACTGCTTTGGTGATATGCGCAATTCTGTGTGCTGAAAAGTCAAAAAAAAAAAAAAAAAGAAAGAAAAAAAAGGAGTAGCTATATCTAGACGCGCAGGTGGCTCAGAGGCCGTGGCCAATATGGTTTATCCATTTTGCAACGTGAACTGGAGGTAAGCAGGCATTTTTCCCCCTCTTTTTTTATTTTTCTTAGCCATAACTCCACAAGTTTTCCATCCATCACTTCAGTCCACACTACACGCCATGTCACCATGGTTTCGTTTATTGTTTCGCGCAGTGAGGGAAAAAACGGTTCGTAGCCCTGCTTCAATAGTGCGATACATCACGATAGGCGACCAAAATTTGTGACATGTCGGAAATCCATCCCACCAACCGATCGCCGGTCTGGAGAGTTTAATCGCCTCTCGTTTCCCCTTGTACACTGCACGAACACTGCACGACAAACGACGCACGAAAATGCAGAAAATCGGCCCGACCTGAAAAAGAGTCACACAAGTCAGAATTCGGCTCAAAATCGGATGAAAATCGCACAGTGTATGCCCGGCCTTAAGCAGTCTGTGCTGAGTGAGTAGAGTATGTTTGCTAATTGATCTGCCACAATATGCAAGCCTCTATGCATGCAAACCTCCAAGATCCAGTGTGGAGGATTGAACATTAAAACGCAAAGTACATTTTTTTTAAAAAGGAAGAATCTATGAATATGTTTATAATCTTTCTAATTTACAGTTAAGGGTGAATGTGGTCTCTGCAACTCTGTTCCAATAAAACTGCTGCTTATGTAATGCAGATTTTTGTCTTCACTATTTTCTTTAGGTTATATAGCTATACCATGCATGTCCATGCAAATGCTATGGTTATTTATACACACACACACACACACACAGATACACACATACATATATGGTCTATGCATATATTGCAATATATTGGAAAATATAAATATTAAATCCCATATATGAGAATATATTGCCTTGCCTAATATATTACATGATATTTTCCGATATACAGCAATATATTTTTGTTTCATAAGGGGCCTGATGTTAGTGCTGCATTTGGCAGCTTGTATTGTATAGAATTGGACCCAGATGTTGGGCATTGATCCCTGGGCACACCCTTTAAACACTGTGGCACACAGTTGACCGATGTTTACAAGCGAAAAAATATGTCTGCCTCTGCACCCTCCCTTGTTACAGTGCCAGAGCCCACTGCCATTCTTAATTACTGTTGCTAGGTTTCACTTTATATGCTCCCCATTTCAGTAACAAAAAGTATCATGATAATACCAGTTTTGATTGATCAGATTACAATAGTATTACAATCTGATTCCAACACTATATATTTAAAAGATGTGAAAATTTTTAATTCTCCGCAAACCAGCAAATGTTTAGCTACATTTTGTGAGCAAAAATCTTTATACTGTGGAAATGTATGAAGTATGACTCACATCTCTCTGATCCAGTTCCTTGGAATAATCCTAATCTACCAACCAAGGATCCAGCACCCCAAACCCTACTCAACAATTACAGCGCCCCCGATTTTTATTGGAATTTTAAACTGAGAAGCTACTGTATATTTCTATAACATATAAATTAAATAAGGATGCTAATGTTACACATAGACCCACATTACACGCACAAGATTTGTCAAGTATGGTGAAAACAATGAAACAATGAAAATCCTCCACATTTTCACTTTGATTAGATTGCTCAAGCATGGTCCCAGATAACACGCACTGTACCTTCAACAATATATTTTATCATGCTAAAAAAAGGTCTAACCACATATGTTTTTAATGGACTTTTAAAATTTGCTTTGCTTGAGGAATGAACATATAGTAATATAGTAATTATTTTTGCCATGTTAGTTTTAAATTCTATGAATCCACGCTACTAAACAAATTACTGTCTACCATGGTATTTATGTTTAAACATTTAATCACAATTCATTTTTTAAAACTCTCTTTTTCATTTTACAGCTACACCTCAGTTCTTTCCTGGTTTTCATCCTCCAGTACCAATCGATGATAGACACACACAAGGCCGATACATTTATGAACCCTCGCCAGTACCTCCGCTACACGTGTGAGTAAATGCACAGATTAACACAACTTTACTTATGTCTATTCCCATGTTTAAAGCCACAATGAATGTAATTAAAGCCACCTTCTATCGAGTGTTAAAGAAAGACGCTACAGGTAAAGCCATTGTTTGTGAAAATATATATATTAAATACCAAGATGATGGCATGTTTACATGCTGTGGCTTCTCTCTCTCCTGTCAAAACGGCATTTTTGTTTTTGTACGTCTTCATCGCGTCTACCAGTCTTTCAGTGCGCATACAACCATGAGTTTCTGTTCAATGTTGGCAGAACCATGTTTTTAGAGTTAAATTCCGGGCATGACGACGAGCTGTAGGATCTCAGTGTGCTCCAGAGGCCTACACCATCACCAGCCCCCACTACTGCATCTCACCCACAGCGGAGGCACCACAAATGGCGTGAGAGAAAGCAGAAAAGGGGTAAACGCAGAGGTATCCGGGCTAGGCTAACAGCTTACCCACACAAGCCAGCCATCCCCACCATTTAACTGGCTAATGTACGCTCTTTGGACAATAAACTGGACTACATCTGAATACTAAACTCAACTCAGAGGACTGTAAGAGACTGTTGGGTTTTTGTGCTCTACCAGCTAACATGATATAGAGTGGACAGAGTTCTCGTCGAGGTAGGTAAGACCCATGGTGGCGGGCTTTGTGTTTACATCAATGATGTGTGGTGCCGCAATGCTATTGTGGTCTGCAAACACTGCTCTTCCCTGGTGGAGTTTATGATTACCGTATTTTTCAGACTATAAGTCGCACCTGAGTATGAGTCGCATCAGTCCAAAAATATGTCATGATGAGGAAAAAATATATATATGTCGCACTGGACTATAAGTCGCATTTATTTAGAACCAAGAACCAAGAGAAAACATTACCGTCTCCAGCCTCGAGAGGGCGCTCTATGTCTTCAGTGTAGACTACAGGAGCACTGAGCAGCATATAGCGCCCTCTGGCGGCAGGAGACGGTAATGTTTTCTCTTGGTTCATGTCTCTTAGTTCATTTCTGACGGTTCATGTCAAATGAATTTTGATAAATAAATCGCACCTGACTATAAGTCGCAGGACCAGCCAAACTATGAAAAAAAGTGTGACTTATAGTCCGGAAAATACGGTATTAAGTTTCCGTTCTATCTACGAGGGAATATACAGCTATATAATGCTTATTGCTGTATACATTCCTCCCAGCTCCAACAACAGCAACAGGAGCGAGGCACTAAATGAACTGTACCAGCATATCAGTGAGCAGTAGACAGCCCACCCTGATGCTTTTCTCATCTTAGCTGGGGATTTCAACCATGCAGACTTAAAGAGTATGTTTCCAAAAACACACCAACACATAGACTTTCCAACACTGGGAAACAACACTCTGGACTTTGATTACACCACCCAGCGAGGAGCGTACAAGGCCCTTCTCCACCACCACCACCTCAGACCACATCAATGTCATGCTAATTACTGCATACAGACTGCTTGTTAAAGTCTCCAAACCATTTCACAAACAGATAAAAGTGTGGCCGGAAGGGTCATCAGAGCTACTGCAAGAATGTTTTACTAACACTCACTCTAATATGTGTAAGCAGGCTGCCACATACAATAACACCACAGACCTCCAAGAGTACTCAGAGATGGTCACTGCCTACATCACCAATTGATGGATGATGTAACAGTCACAAAGACCATCAATGTGTGGGCCAATCAGAAGCCATGGATGACAGGGGAGGTCTACAGACTCCTGAAGGCTCGGAACGCTGCCTTCAGAGCTAGATATGAGGTGGGCCTGAAGACAGCTAGGGCCATCTATCCCGAGGCATCAGAAAGGGTTAAGAGGCATTACTCCAGGAGGATAGCCCATCGATTCAGTGACTGCAGAGACACTCTGAGTCTATGGCAGGGGATACTGACCATTACGGACTACAAACCCCACCTCAGACCTGTGACAGCACCATCTCCCTGCTGAACGAACTGAATGCCTTCTTCGCTCGCTTTGAGGCACAAAAGTGCACCACTGCACAGAAGACTCCACCTCCTCCCGGCGACCAGGTGATGATACTGTCCCTGGACAGGCTGAGGAGAGTCCGCAGCTGGATCAATGTACGCAAAGCTCCAGGGTTAGACAACATTCCTGGGCGTGTATTGAGAGACACAGTGCAGTGGAACTCACTAATGACTTCACAGAAATTTTCAGCATCTCACTAACTTAGGCTGTCGTCCCAACATGCTTCAAAGCTACCACCATCATTCCAGTCCCAAAGAAGCTGTCTCCATCCTACTTCAATGACTACCATCCTGTTGCACTTATTCCTATTTCCATGAAGTGCTTTGAACGGCAAGTCATCCACCACATCAAGTCTGTTCCCTACCATATCGATCTAACTGCTTGACCAATGATGCCATCGCCACTGCCCTCCACTCAGCACTCAGACATCTGGATAAAAAAGACTCATACGTCAGAATGCTGTTCATAAACTTCAGCATTCAACACAATCATCCCTCAACAGCTCATTCACAAACTGGTCCAGCTGAGGCTCAATACTTTCGCTGCAACTGGCTGTTGGACTTTCTGACTTGAAGAGCTCAGGCAGTAAAGGTCGGCAGCAACCCATCCAGCACCATCACACTGAACACTGGGGCCCCCCAAGGATGTTGACGCATGACTGCACACCATCACACAGCTCCAACCTTCATTAAGTTTATAGATGACTTGACTGTTGTGGGTCCCATTAGCAACAGAGATGAGACAAACTACATGAGCAAGGTGAGCCGCCTGGCCGTTTGGTGTAGTGACAACCATTTCTCACTGAATGTGGAGAAGATGAAGGAGATTGTTGACTTCAGGATAGTGTGCACTCATGCTCCTATGACCGTCAAAGGTGTGACTGTGGAAAGAGTTAGCAGCACCAAGTTCCTGCCTGTGCACACCACAGAGGACCTCTCCTGGACTGACAACACCACAGCACATTGCAAGAAAGTGTCTCTACATCCTCTGCAAACTGAGCAAGCATTCTGACTAGCTGCATCACTGTCTGGTTTTGCGGCTGCAACTCGTCCTGTAGGAAGACCCTTCAACACATAGTGTTGTTTGTGTGTGAGAGATTCTTAAATGTTGGATGTTTTCCCTGTTGGGAAGAGGTAAAAAAATTTATTTTTACAGTTGATCACTAGGTGGGACCATTAACCCTTAAGATAGGCCTGTGCAAATAAAGGCTTAGTTTCTGGCTTGTATATGGAGTTATATGGAGTATAACAGCAAATTATTTTGTTTGTGTGTGTGAGAGAGAGAGAGAGAGAAAGAGAGGGTGTGAGAGAGACCTTTGTGCACTTACCTTGATGTATCTGAAAAATCAAAATTTGCACCTCATGCTCTCAGAACTACATAGAGTAAACAGTAAAAAAAGAAGTGTGTTTATGCACCTGCTGCCTTTTGATGGTAAAAAAAAGTATGGATGGTCTATGTGTTGAATGCTTACCTTTTCTTGATGGTAAAGCCAGTTTAAATCTTAAAATCCTGTAAAATAAATCTACTTTGCATACATTTTTTGAACATTATGTATTATGAACCAAAATGCAATACCAACTTCAAATAAGCTGCAGCTCGTTGGAGGGGTCAAGCTGCATAATCATTTCTAAAACTTCAGTACAAGTCAAGCCCTTTCTCATGTTGCTTGCTGCTCTTCTCACCATTACCGATTGCATGCACGTGTTTAAATCCACGTACTTTGCTTTTGTTTAGTCTATACTTATCACCACCATCAAAAGGCATGTGCATAAATACACTTTTGTTTACTCTATGTAGTTCTGAGAGCTGAGGTGTACATTTTGGTTTTCTCCAATATATCAAGGTAAGTGCACAAAGGTCTCTCTCACACTCTTTCTCTCTCTCTCTCTCTCTCTCTCTATCTCTTTCTTTCTCTCTCACACACACATACACACACAATATAATATGGTGTTATACTCCATATAGCTTCATATACAAGTCAGACACTAAGCTTTTTTTGCACAGGCCTATCTAAAGGGTTAATGGTCCCACCTAGTGATCAACTGTAAAAATAACAAATTTTACCTCTTCACAAAAGGGAAAACAACAAACAATCAAGAATGCATGATTATATGGTGTAATGGCTTTGCAATCAAAAAATGTCATTATAATGGAAGTCAATGGGGCAAAAGCAGCAACCAACAAAACATTACGGAGAAAAAATGTAAACCTAATGCTGCGCAAAAACTAAAAATACATGTAAGCCAATGCTGCTGCTAATCTTTGACATACTTTTATATTGAAAATGAGTCATTTTGTTGTTTTTCCCCCCAAATCAGTGACATCATTTATGAACTTGGCAATTAAAGAGTTAAAATCTTGGATTAATAAAAAAAAAAAAAAAAAAAAAATTTGGTAGTTTTGATCAGGACTGAAGTTGATTAACAGATTTATGCAAAAAAAAAAAAAAAAAAAAAAAAAAAATTATGTACTAAAATCATTATTATGATTATAATTATTATCATTATCATAGCACTATTTGTTTATTTCACTGGTTTGCACTCTATCTGTCATGTGCCTTTATTTTTCTTTTTTAACATTTGTATAGTTGTATTTTATATTTAATCTTTACTTATCTGTATTTTATGCTTTACAGTTAGTGTTATCTGTATGCACCTAGGGTCTGAGAGTAATACATTTTCATGTGGAAGATTGAAAATAAAGCAGACTTTGACTTTAATATACTTTTTTACATTTACATTGTACTTTTTTAAGTGACTTACAAATGAGGACAATGGAAGCAATCAAAAACAACAAAAACAGCAATGATACATAAGTGCTATAACAAGTCTCATTAGCATAAACAGAGTACAAATAGCAAGGGCTTTTAAATAATATAATAAATACAAAGAAAACAGATAGAATAGAAAAAGAATAGAGCAATATAGTGATATATATATATATATATATATATATATATATATATATATATATATATATATATATATATATAATAACTTAAATTACACTTTCAGTTTTGATCGTACAGATAAGATCAATACATCAATCGAATCTGTAAAGGGTCTAAATTTTTTGAATACAGATATAATAACAACAGAACTTTGTGCACTTATAAAATAAAGATAACAAACAAGGTGTGCTGTCTGCAGCCTGTTCTTCATTTACAAACATGTTATTAAAATGAACTGTTACTCTGTGAATACTCAACGAAGAGACTTGAGAGAGATATCTATAGAAAGCTTGACATGTCTACTTTTAAACTAAACAAGTGCCACCGGAAACAGATATTCTGTGATAAAATAATACATATGAAAACAATGCGATGTCCGTTTTTCACGTCTACCTTCATTATATCTAATGTGACCACGCCTCCGCGCTGAACTCGCTATTCAGATTCAAACTGAAGCGCGCGGCTTGAATACGCCCACACAGAAGAAAAAGCAGTGAGGCTGTTCTTCAAGTTCTTTTATTTTACTGTTTGCTTTGCTATGAGAGGAATAAGACATAATTAATCCCGAAAAGATGTGATGTGGTTGAGGATTTGAGATTAGGATTTCCTCAGAAAAAAAGGATGAAGTGCTTTATTCAGCAGAGATAATAAACATGAGTAAGTCTCTTTTTATTTATGTATATACTTGTGCTAGTTTTCACATAAACTGTAAACATTTTACTAGTTAGACTTTTTCCAAAATATAATTCCTGACTAAATGTATAATCAAGTGAAACATTATGAAGTTTCAGTAACAATATACAATAATATACCATTCAAAAGCTTGGTGTAAATAATATTAATGTAACAAATAAATGTAACTGTAACAGATGTAATAATGCTGTTCTTTCAATTTATCCCCCCTAATAAACCTGAAAAAAATATTCTCAGCTCTTTTCAACATTAATAATAATAATGATAATGATGATAATAATAACAATAAATGTTTTTTTTTTGTTGTTGTTGTAGAAAATCAGATTATTAAGATAAAGATTTTCGTTTTGTATAAATTGTATCTTAATTTTGATCAGTGTTTTATCAATCAATTGCCCGTATTTTATAAATTAGAAGCAAATATATAGCAGACAATGTAATAAGGCGCCGGCACAATCACTTGCATGTGAACTGGAGGGCGCCGAAACTCAGCTTGTGCCTCACAGATTTGAGAAATGTAGGCTATATATTACATGGAATGAGCGAGCAGAGTGTAATATATGGAGAAATCGCTCTCCGCTCACGAGCTCTGATCGGAACAAACCCAAGCCTCAATGTCTGCTGACCTTGCAGAAACATCAAAATATACATAGCCACACTAGACTATTTTAGAAAAAATTATGAGCTTATTGACGATTTTTTTGTATAATTCTTGACAAAATTAGAATATATCAAGGATTTTTTTTTTTCGTATTTTTTATTTTAATTTTTTGCCTAGTTCCTACATCTATGGCCCAATGATGATATGATGAGCATTTATTACATTTAGTCAGGTCAGGAAGCAGGTCGGGTACAATATTTTCTTTGCAGTCCGAGTTATGGTCGGGTTAGTTGAAAATGTCGGTCGGGTGCGGGTTATTAATACATTGACCCGAGCATCACTTATATATATATATATATATATATATATATATATATATATATATATATATACCCTAGTGAAAAATAAATATATACATAACTGTATCTAAAATAGATTTATTTCATGATAAGTATCATCAATCAATCTAAAAATAGATAGACATTTCTATACTAACTGAAGATACATTATATATGTAGTTATGTCATGCTTCCATCAAGCACAAACTTAGTGCAGTATAAATTAATTTGTAAAATACCATACTTTTTACAAATGCATTTGGAGAAGGATGAAATAATATACATACACACACACACACACACACATACATATATATATATATATATATATATATATATATATATATATATATATATATATATATATATATATATGCATGCATGCATTGATTAACACACGCAGTAACACACATCCCTCTCACAATGTATTATTTTACAGAACTATCGCTTTTGCCGCTCAGAAATATTCTTGCAATCAAGAAGCATGTATCAGAAGATCTGCACTCCTGCGCAGTTAGCGCTCACACTCACTGATCTATATATATAACTGAACCGCGAATGATCACACTAGTCAAATGAACCATGTCTCTACCCACCCATCAAGTGTAGTCCCGCTGCAATGGGTTCCGCGATCATGCAGGCAGCAGAGGATGAGAAGACATAGGATAATCTCGGAGGACGAGAATGCTGTAAACACGAAAGGTAAGGACTCCATACAAACAACAGGAAAAGACTGGTATTTATAGGGAGACTAATGACAATAAAGTGACTGCACCTGGTGCAATTAACAGGAGTGCAATTACTGTAATGACAGGACAAGACTAGAGGAATTCTAGTGCCTACGGTGAAGTGAGCCCACTAGTGGAGCTTAGAGCGAAACAGAAAGACACTGACAAGAAACCCAGGAGGGAGGTGGACCGGCGGAGGGCCAGGTCCATAGGAGGAAGACAGACAGAAAAAAAAAAAAAAAACAAACACAAAAACATAAGTCCAAGAAGGACATCACGTGACGCCCACCAGGGCTGAGCAGAAGACCACCACATCCGTGCGGCCGAACCAGACGCCCCCCCAGGGCGAAGCAGAAGACCACCACCTCTGTGCGTCCGAACCAGATGCCCCCCAGTGCGGAGCAGAAGACCACCACATTTGTGTGGCCAAACCAGACGCCCCCCAGGGCAGAGCAGAAGACCACCACATCTGTGCAGCCACGGCCGAAACCGACGCCCCCAGGGTGGAGCAGAAGACCACCACCTCCATGTGGCCGAATAAACAGGAGGATAAGTCTGATTGGGCAAGTCTGAAACAAAAAACATGAACAAGTTAAGGGTAGCCTCCGTGGCCACAGCAGGATCAGTCGGGTGCTCAGAGAGTTAAACTGAGATGTGACGAGGCTCTGGAAGTTCCGCAGAAGCGAGGAGAGCCTCTAGTAGATCATCAGATACGTGGAGAGACTCTGGTAGCTCATCAGAGACGTGGAGAGGCTCTGATAGTTCAGCAGAAACGTGGGGAGGCTCTGGTAGATCCACAGAGAAATGATGAGACTCTGGTACTCCCATGGTGTTTCCTTGTTCATGAAGATCAATGGTGACTTGCCTTTGTTCATGAAGATCACTGGTGACTTGAATTCTCCCATGAAGAACCCCGGTGACTTGACTCGGTCCTTGAAGATCACCGGTGACTGGACTCTTTCGCTGAAGATCACCCGTGACTTGACTCTGTCCTTGAAGATCACCGGTGACTTGACTCTGTCCTTGAAGATCATCCGTGACTTGACTCTGTCCTTGAAGATCACCAGTGACTTGACTTGACTCTGAAAGGTCAACGGTGACTAGCATTGACTCTGGAAGGTCAATGGTGACTAGTCCTGACTCTGGAAGGTCAATGGTGACTAGCCTTGACTCTGGAAAGTCCACGGTAACTAGCCCTGACACTGGAAGGTCAACGGTCACTAACCCTGACTCTGGAAGGTCGACGGTGACTAACCCTGACTCTGGAAGGTCAACGGTGACTAACCCTGAATCTTGAAGGTCAATGAGCACCTGACTCGACTCTGGAGGGTCCACGAGCACCTGACTCGACTTTGGAGGGTCAACCGGAACCTGACTCAACTCTGGAGGGTCAACAGGAACCTGACTCAACTCTGGAGGGTCAACGGGAATATGACTCGACTCTGGAAGGTCAACCGGAACCTGACTCAACTCTGGAGAGTCAACGGGAATATGACTCGACTCTGGAAGGTCAACCGGAACCTGACTCAACTCTGGAGAGTCAACGGGAACCTGACTCAACTTAGGAAAGCCCACTGTAGCTGCCATCCTCTGCAGTGGCTCCGGGCTGGCGGCCACCTTGTGCAGTGGCGCTGGGTTGGTGGCCATCTTGTACTGTGGTGCTGGCTCAGCAGACGTGACGTGAACAGTGTCTGGATCAGCAGACGTGACGTGAACACTCCTGGGAATCTCTAGGATTTTTGACAGCATGGAGAAATAATCCAAAAAGCCATGGGTTGGCGGCCATCTTGTGCAGCAGCACTGGACTGGCGCCCATCTTGTGCAGCGGCGCTGGCTTGGCAGACTTGCACCTCCTCTCCCCTCTCCTTCCACAATGGTGAGACGGCGGCTCCCATCCGAACCCAGGGTCGACGGGGGGCCACAGTGGAGATGCCGGACCTCCTCTCGACCACTCACTCCTGAGCGACCTCCCCTGGTCCCACGGAACATGACCAGGAGGGTACCCTCAAAACCATTTCCTCTATCCCGCTCATTGGCTGGGGAGGAAGTATCAAAAAACATACTGCTGGATCTCAAGTGCTGGAGTCCTTCTTTGACGATCGTGTTCAGTGAGACACAGGAGAGAGTAGATCCAATTGCAGATGTATATTTATTTAGGATAATCCAAATCGTGGTCGAACAAGCCAAGGTCAAAACCAAACGATCAATCCAAAAATAAACAAATAAATAAACAAAAGAGGGAACAGGAAAGGAATGGAAAGGGAACTCGGAGGACAAGAAGACAAAGGAGAATCTCGGAGGACGAGAATGCTGTAAACACGAAAGGTAAGGACTCCATACAAACAACAGGAAAAAACTGGTATTTATAGGGAGACTAATGACAATAAAGTGACTGCACCTGGTGCAATTAACAGGAGTGCAATTACTGTGATGACAGGACAAGACTAGAGGAATTCTAGTGCCTACGGTGAAGTGCCTAAGGGGAAGTAAGCCCAGGGAAACAGAGACTAGACAGCATGACACATATAGCAGTAGGCCTACTTTTAAAAGAAATAATGCGATCAATCACGATTAAAAAATAATAGTCATTGGCCAGTACTAATATATATATATATATATATATATATATATATATATATATATATATATACTCATCCTCAAGAACGTACACTGGCTAGGTTCTTAATTCCATTTACAACATGTTCTCTAAGCACAAAATAAATAAATAAACACTTCATATATAACATGACAGTGGCCTTCAGCTCATCTGCATTGTTTAGTCTCTTGTTTCTTCCTCTTGACAATAGCCGATAGGTTCTCTATGGGTTTTCAGGTCTGGTGAGTTTGCTGGCCAGTCAAGCACACCAACACCATGGTCATTTAACCAACTTTTGTTGGTTTTGGCTGTGTGGGTAGTTGCCAAATCCTATTGGAAAATAAATCAGCATTGTCAAAAAGCTGGTCAGCAGAAAGAAGCATGAAGTGCTCCAAGATTTCTTGGTATACGGGTTCAGTGACTTTGGTTTTCAAAAAGCACAATGGACCAAAACCAACAGATGACATTGCACCCCAAATCATCACAGACTGTGGAAACTTAACACTGGACTTCAAGCAACTTGGGCTATGAGCTTCTCCACCCCTCCTCCAGACTCTAGGACCTTGGTTTCCAAATGAAATACAAAACTTGCTATCATCTGAAAAAGCAGGACTTTGGCCAATGGCAACAGTCCATTTGTTCTTCTCCTTAGCCCAGGTAAGATGCCTCTGACGTTGTCTGTGGTACAGGAGTGGCTTAACAAGAGTAATACGACAACTGTAGCCACATTTCTTGACACTTCTGTGTGTGGTGGCTCTTGATGCATTGACCCCAGCCTCATTCAAGGCATTCCTTGTGAAGTTCTCTAAAATTCTTGAATCCAGTTTGCTTGACTAATTCTCATAAGTCTGTGGTTCTCTCGGTTTGTTGTGCATCTTTTTCTTCCACACATTTTCGTTCCACTCAACTGTATGTTAACATACTTGGATACAGCACTCTGTGAACAGCCAGCTTAATGGCAATTTTTTATTTTTTTATTTACACTCCTTGTGAAGGGTGTCAGTGATTGACAGAGACCATTTTGAAGGCTCAGGAACCCTTTGCAGCTGTTTTGAGTTGATTAGCTGATTGGCATGTCATCATATTCTAATTTGTTGAGATTGTGAATTGGTTAGTTTTTGTTAAATGTGAGCCAAAATCATCACGATTAAAAGAACCAAAGACTTAAACTACTTCAGTCTGTGTACATTTAATTTATTTAATACATGAGTTGAATTACTGAAATGAACTTTTCCTCAACATTCTAATTTATTGAGAAGCACCTGTTTATCTGTGGGGATCGTTTGCACTGTATGTTGTCATATGATTAAGGCTGCTGTATGAGTTCTCACCTAAGTCCATGACACAAAAGACAGCATCAAATTCTGTGTATTGATATTTGTTTGTTCCTTCATCCCTTAAAAGTGTCGTATTGTGTTGTTTTGTATTATATTGTAATAATGAGATATGCTACATTATGTTCAACGAAGAGGGCTTGATAAGTCAGTTTCTCCTCACCTAACTTTCATAAGCTGTGAAATTCACCAACAATCCATTTTTGCTGTACTTTTGCTAAACATCTGAACTGACTAGAGTGCACACTATTGAGAATCTGTATTGCAGACTTGGCACATTTTTCTGAAGAAACCTTTAGTCTTAAAAACACATTCAACCTAAAGACACAAGTCTCACGATGTATTTTAAATCTGAGAATAATGAAATTATTTTAAGATGATGCTGTTTTTTTTTTTTTTTTTTTTTTTTTTTTTGGGCAAATCAAAGAAAATGAGAGAAACATATTGTATGTTATTGTTAGGCCCTCCAAAATGTTTGTTGTAATCTTTTTTCATTGTACAGTGGTAACTGTTCCATCATTTTGATCACTGTGATTTCCACAAAATAAAGGATTCTGAAGGTTTTTAAATAGGGGGTTGTGACTATATATTTTATAATGTTTTTGATATAAATTATGACTTGATAGTATTTTTTTCTAATGTGCATAATATTATCAGTTCTTGTCTAGGCAGAAATATCATAGGAAGGGGTGTCAGTGTGTAGTCTAACGGTATTGTAGTACACAGTGTATTAGTTCTGTTTAAGTGGGACATGATCCATACATCTCCATGGTGATCTATAGTTCTTTGCCAGAGATCAAAGTCTGGGTGAACACACTGTCAAGAGACGTACTATTGAGTGTGTCAGTTGCAGAGACAGACATGGTTGCCTGTTTGTGCTTGATTCCTTTAAAACTGCTCATCAGGCCCTGTCAGAGTAGTTGTTACAAACTCCTCACTCACACAGCTATTCTGCAAGCTGTCACATGTAGCACAACAATGCCCCACCTTAAACCCAAGCGAGGGAATTCTTTCTTACTAATGTACAATCGTATGTAAACTCATATTAAGAAGTCACACGCTTCAAGATAAGAAAAGTTTGCTACAGTAGCTGTTGTGATTCAATGCCACTAGCGATGCCAAAACGAAGGTAGTCACAGGTAGTCTGGATCAGTCTGGATCATTTCATTAGCAGACTTAATTTCTGATTGGCTGATTGTGCTGGTCAACCAGGTATTCCAAAAAAACGGAGACAAAAATGCTATACAAGCTTTTTTAAATCAAACAATTACTGGAAAAGGATACAAAACATTTTATAGAGACTACTATTTAAAAAGTCACGTGACATACAGCCAAGTATGGTGACCAATACTCAAAATTCTTGCATTGCTCTCAGTAATGGCTGGTGAGACTTTTTTTTTTTTTTCAAAGAGACCATATCATAAGAGAAAGATCATATATGAGACTTCATTCAAAAACATTAAAAAAATCCTACAAACCCCCAACGTTTGACTGTTGTGTATTTATTCACAATGTGAGATAAAATTTGGAATTACACAACTAAGTCAAAATCGCAAGTCACTTTATCCTTTTGTGTATTTTGTGTTGACAATTAAAAATATATATATATATTGTATAGTAACTAAAATTAGTTTTACATGAAAGCAAAGTCTATGTAAGTGTTCACAGTAAGGGGGTTTTGTCAGGTCAGCAGTCATGAGTTATCTATAAGGGGGGTCTCAGCCTCACATTTCTGCAGAGTAATCGTTTTTCAACTCTCTTTGTCATGTTCTTTACTTCTCATCTTCTTTTTTTAATTTTCTTGTATTCAATTCAGCATTAAAGCACACTGTGCTCCCTTTTAAAATTACAGCCTATGTTTGCTTTTTTATAATTTTTTGTCATCTGTCTCCACTCTTTACTTTCTGTCAACTTTCTTTCTCTGTCACAACATGCAAAACCATTGTACCTCTATGGCGAGATAGATTAAATGGGGCAGCTTCTTGGTCCATATTACGATTGTGTATTCTTCATCATTACATCCTCTGTTTCTCCCACCTCCTCCCTCCCCTCTCTCAATCCCCGATAGTCATATCTCTCTTGTGCCTGTTACACTGCTAAGAATAATGATTTTTTTTTTATGTCACCTGCTTGCTCTAACCCATGTGCTAAAGAGAGGTTTGAAAGAGAGGGAGAGACGCGCGCTGGGGGCTTGATTGATGTCCAATGTTAACATAAACAAAATGGCAAATATAAATTACTATTTAGCTTATGCAGAGATAATGGGGCAACACAAGGCTCAAACAA
Organism: Carassius auratus; assembly: GCF_003368295.1. Classification (NCBI taxonomy): domain Eukaryota; kingdom Metazoa; phylum Chordata; class Actinopteri; order Cypriniformes; family Cyprinidae; genus Carassius; species Carassius auratus. The sequence goes on along the minus strand of NC_039291.1, from coordinate 4,729,993 downwards.
GACTCAAACAAACATCTTCCACGGTTTATCATTTGCTGGAGAGATATACTGTACAAAGCATGGGTTTGAGGAAGAGAGGGAAAGCAGGTGAAATAAATTACAGGTGGGGCAGCTGTAGTCACAGTACATGCTTGACTTGCTGCACTTGCCTTGATGTGGAGAGACACACTTTTATGCACATACTTAACAGAGTGTGAGCCGTCCTACAAATCACTTCACTTTAGAGTCTATGAATATGATAAAGAGTGATAACAGTGTCAAGTCCCATTAATATAGTTTAGTGACATGGCAAGAACCTTTATTTAAAGTGACAGAAAACTGATGGAAGTAAGTGTTCTCTGCGTTTTCCGTTTTCTGGCACAATTTAGATATATATACTCACCGGCCACATTATTAGGTACACCTGTTCAATTGCTTAGTAACACAAATTGTTAATTAGCCAATCACATGGCAGCAAAGCATGCATTATGCATTTAGATGTGGTGACGATAGCTTGCTGAAGTTCAAACCGAGCATCAGAATGGGGAAGATATGGGATTTAAGTGACTTTAACCATGTAATGGTTGTTGGTGCAAGACAGGTTGGTCTGAGTATTTCAACTACTGAGATTTTAACGCACAACCATCTCTAGTGTTTACAGAGAATGGCCCGAAAAGAGAAAATATCCAGTGGGCAGCAGTTGTGTAGACAAAAATGCCTTGTTGATGTCAGATGAGAATGGGCAGACTGGTTAGAGATGATAGAAAGGCAAGAGTATCTCAAATAACCACTCGTTACAACCAAGGTATGCAGAATACCAACTCTGAATGCTCAACACATCGAACCCTAAAGCAGATGGGCTACAGCGGCAGGAGACCACACTGGGTGCCTCTCCTGCCAGCTAAAACAGGAAACGGAGCCTACAATTCGCATAGACTCAACAAAATTGAACAATAGAAGATTGGAAAAATGTTGCCTGGTCTAATGAGTCTCGATTTTTGCTGCAACATTCAGATGGTAGGGTCAGCATTTGGCATAAAGAACATGAAAGCATGTATCCATCCTGCCCTGTCTCAACGGTTCTGTCTAGTAGTGGTGGTTTAATGGTGTGGGGGATATTTTCTTGGCACACTTTGGGCCCCTTAGTACCAATTGGGCATTGTTTAAACACCACAGCCTACCTGAGTATTGTTGCTGACCATGTCCGTGCCTTTATGAATACAGTGTACCCATCTTCTGATGGCTACTTCCAGCAGGATAATGCATTATGTCACAAAGCTCAAGTAATCTCTGACTGGGTTCCTGAACATGACAATGAGTTCACTTTACTCAAATGGCCTCAACAGTCACCAAATCTCAATCCAATAGACCAGCTTTGGGATGTGGTGGAATGGGAAATTCGCATCATGGATTTGCATAGAATATATAAATTATGGGATATTGTTAGTAATAAGATGAAGATGAATTTGCACTTCCTGTTAAATGAGAGGAGGAATTTAGGTGCAGTAATTTCATTTGTGTAAATTTGGCTAAATTAAAATGCATATGGCAGTCAGATGTTGTGAAAATTCACGGCATCTGGGGGACATTAATACTCTTTCATTAAAAGAGACTCTTCCAAACCTGAAGCAATTAATTGCCCAACCCATTTCTTATGCACACAGGATCTTTGTTACGATAACATCAATGATGTTTATATGGCAATATGTAGATCACACATTGGTAGCTTGGATCATAATGGTTTCCATTTTCTGCCAAAGTACAGACAGCTTGTTATAAGGGAGAAAATAGTGAAAACAAAAATGTAAAAATTAAACAAAATGAAAACCGGTTTGGGGCAAGATTAAAGAGTCTTAAAGTGTTATTTTTACACCACAAATTGTGATGTTTTCTCTGACACTAAAATCGTCATTTATTTATTTACTTATTTATTTATTTATTTATTTATATCAAACGATAAGCTTTGGTTCTCTAAAGGTTTTACGAAAAACTTTAATGAAAACAATTAGGATGGTTTTAAGATGTACACAGGAATTGAGAGCTATGATACAAACAGCAATAATTTATTTAAAATGTAAGGTAGAGGACTGATTATCAAATCAAGATGTAAGGAGTGCTTAACAAGATCTAAACAACATGATGAGGCAGGACTCGAGACGTGTGAATTGTGATATTATAGACACACATAAATTTAAATGGGTTAATGATTTGAATATGTTTTATGGACAATATGATGTATAGCTGCCAATATAAAGAAGGTTGAAAGAACTGGGATTCGGTGTGTGTTTACCTATTTGCTTGACAGAAAAAAAAAAAAAAAAAAAAGATTAGGCCCTGCAAAAAGCAGTGTGACTAGATAGCATCAGGAACCATGTTTTAGAGGTTGGTGCAAATGAATTACCTCCCCCTCCACCCTTTATATATATATATATATATATATATATATATATATATATATATATATATATATATTGGAATTTGTGTACAAGCCACAAAAAGGGACAGAGGATTCTATTCTCACTATGGTTGATTTCTAGTCACTTTCGATAAGCAAAGGCTTATGTGTGTTTTATTTAACCCCTGTGGGTTAAATCAGATATTGCGTTTTTATATACGGGGTTACCACAAGGATGTATTGTTACCTCTGTTATTTTATTCATAATCAAATGAGATGAGAATGCAGTGAAATTTATAAATTATAGAAATATAGAGTGATATAGGAAATGTCACAAACTGGCGAACATTAGAACAGTAATGTATATTGCTTAAAAACTACTGTATGTGAATTAGGAAAAGTAAACCTTATGGGAACCTGATTTTAACCCTTATGGGAACTTGATTTTATTTGTCTGTCATTTTGAAGTGAGCATCTCTGATTAGTTGACATTTATCCATGAATTACATGAACATGAACATAATGGTAGGCAAACTTCTGCAAAGCCTATTCATGTCATATGTCTTTTTGATCTTTTTCATCACACAATAGAGTAGGTACAGACAAATGCATCATGGAATTTAGAATTTTGACAGTTTACTTCCATTGTAATTGCACCATCATTCCTTTTGGCATCAGTATTTTATTATTGTTTTTTTTTCTTTTAAGACAAGTTCTCCTTGATGAACAGAATTAATCATTATTAGCACTCTTAAATATATGCCTAAAAACAGGCAGGATATTATTGCAGTACTTTCCCATGCAGCTTCTCATTACAGCTTGTAATTACAGTAGCTTTCACCTTGCGGCAGTGCCATCAATCTACACAGCCTAAGTGTAGAGCCATAGAGTGGGCATCTATGAAATATATATATATATATATATATATATATATATATATATATATATATATATATATATATATATATATATATATAAGAAAAACACAGTGGTAATGACCATCTCATTTCCTTCGACCAGTGCTGATTTGCTGGTTGATGAGGCAGAGCTAGTCCAGTCCTGTCCTAATATTTGAGAAGGCTTTAATTGAAACATGTTTATTTATTGCCCCATTTGCTCTGAGTGGAAGCTGCTAGTGTTGCGAACTAACTGACACTAATGGCTGTGATATGAGGGGACAGAATTAAATTAAAAGCTCATAAAATGAAATATGCTTCATATTAGCTGTTTGACACTTAATTTGCCTCCGAATGAGCAGAGGAAATCACAAATTAACTGTCCTTTGTGTTTTCTCCCTCTCCCACGCGGCAGTCTTATTAAGCCATGGGAAAGCACAATTATTGTGGAGGATAATTGTGTGGGTTATGAATTCATATGGGAGAGGGCAACGGTGTGGTATTCAATAATGAATAGAGGAGGGTTGTGTCGTGTAATGTTGCTGTTCAATTTATTTCAATAAATACACAGGAAATTTTACACTCTTACAGGAAGTCAGGTGCTCTGCCAAATCTTATTTTATCTTAATCTCAATAAACTACCCACAAGGCCACATCTCTGAATCTTTGTTTTTGCCAAATTTACTATTTGTGAATTATTTGGAGCTTTTATAGTACTTCTATCCATCCATCCATCCATCTATATATATTCTCTCTTTTTTTTTCTAGAAAAAATTTATATATTGAAAATAATCATTTGATTCATTAAGACACTATACTTCATTATTTTGACCTTACACCCTGACCTGGGAATAACAGAGGCATTTGCCGCAAATCAATTGCCCAACACCAGAGTTTACTCAAGAGTTAGAACTTCTTGCGGTCAGAGCAAGCAATAAGAAAACACACTACTAGACACACTGCTTAATAGACTCACTGGATTTGCTCAACAGCGCAGCTGGTTACTAGGGCTACATGTATAAGACAACGATGTAGTCAAAAACTGAAACGTTTTTCCCATTGCACTTTTTAAAAGTTTCACGTATACACAACAACATTTTCAAAATTATAAGTATTTACACGTCCATAAAAACAGCCCAAAATGCTGTATTACGTATACCAGGCCAGTAGTTGGCGTTGTCACCTTGTTAGTAAACAGTGCCTGCAGGGCAGTGACAACTAAATATTGTATATGATGCGTTTCCGCTGTTGGTTGTATATTGGTGAAGTAAATCCACACTTTGCTGAAGAAGCGTTAGCAAACTCTTGCCCAGCAGCAACAATTTGTACTCCGCCATTGTTTTTTTTTTTTTTTTTTTTTTTTTTAATTGGCACGTACTGTGCATGTCTACATACCTAACACATACTATATACTACGCAAAAACCTGCACTTTGTTTTCAGTCCCCTAACCCCATTTTTAGATTGGAAAAGATATGCTTGGTGAATCAAAACTCTTACAATTTTTGAAGTACATTATGCAGTCATCCACAGTCTGCACTTTGTGTTCTATGCAATCAGTAACCACTGAATTGAGCCTAATATAAAGCCATGACAAGAAATTACAAGTACCTTAACCATTGATTTCCCAATCACTAATTGGGGTCAAATTGATAGCTGCAATAATCCTAGTCTTTCCCCAGGTAGTCAGTGAGATTTAACTGGACATATTTTATGGTTGCTGTTCTGAGAAATGTTTTTGTAGGGAAAAATTAAATGATCAGGCTGTTTTCGCATGTGTTCCAATGTCATAATACAGTATAATCTAATATAAATTAGAGAGTTTTATTTTTTATTTTTTTTAACAATAGCTCAGATGATTCACAGTACTAAAAAATTATGTTTATACATAAATACACTTCAAGTTTGTTTTCTCTCTCTCTCTAGCGTCTTTACTCCCACTAAGTTTGGTAACCCAGATTTTTGTGGTTGGCTGAAGGCATTGAAGCATTGTTTGTTAGTGAGCTTTCTTAGTAATGAAAGTTAAGCAAAATAAACAAAATAAGACCATATGACCATTTGTGTTGATTTTGATAATACTGCTGCATTTTTAAGCCTATTTTAGCAAGCAAATCACAGTATAAAATTGTGGTGCATGTATGCACTTTTTATGTTGTGTGTGTGTGTGTGTGTGTGTGTGTGTGTGTGTGTGTGTGTGTGTGTGTGTGATTCAGTGCTTTGAATTTTGTTATTTACATAAACTGTTGTCAGGGTGCCTAATCTGTACACAAAGTGGTGACGCTATGGTTAGCATAAAGAACAGTTTCTTATCTCAACAGCCCCTGCAGATGCAAGCATGTGCGCGCTTTCTTCATATGCACTCTCTATTTATATATATATATATATATACATATATATATATATATATATATATATATATATATATATATATATTAATTAACAGGGCCCATTATAAGGTTTGTCCCCAGGGTGGGTCCCAGCCCAGAATAAAAAGGGGGTAAAGGAAATGTTTTTAAAAAGATTTCCAGTTCTAATAAATGTTCTTCTTTAAAAAAAAAGAAATATTTATATAAAAAAAAAATATATATATATATATATATATATATATATATATATTAAAAATATATGTTTTGGATATTTTCAGATGTCATCATTGTATGGTATAGGAGATTTTCCAGAACATTTAGCCGTATTCAACCTATTAAAATTATATTGACTCCTTTTAACTTGAGGAATAAGTTAGAATCATGTACAATTTTATGGTTCTCAAATAGTGAAAAGGAAAGTTCATAAAGAACTGTAATCATAAATATATCATTGTAATAGCTATTCTAATATCTATAATAGCATGTAGACTAAGTCTAAAGAAGGGCCCCCTTCATGCCTTCCCATTCCAGATTTAAAAGCTTAGCTTTCTCCTGTCTATTTCTCTATCTCTCTCTCACTTTCTCTTTAATTCCTTTCTCCTGCGCTGTGGTGTGAGAACAGGCAGTCAGGCAGTGGCTGGCCTCATGATTAATGATGTTTATACTTGACAGAAAGCTCCTTTATTTATCTGCATTGCTGCTTCGCAGATATCATCAGTCACCTGAATGAAAAATATTCACTCATACCAATTTTGCAGTATAATTGAGTGGAGTCACTTCCCTTCTGTCATCTTTTACCTCCATTTTCTGTCTCCCTCCCTCTTTTTTCCTCCTTTTTCTTCTCTTCTGCTATCTGGCCGTCTTATCATCGCCCTAGTAATTTTCACACTGCGTCGTAAGATATGGAGAGGCTGGCTTTAGTCGTATTTGACATTAAGCCTCTTAAATTTTCACAAGAGAAGAAAAGGAGAGCGAGAGAGAGAGAAGGGAAATGAAAAGACAGTTGCATGCCACTTTATGGAGATATTTTTTTCTCAAGCAATTTCAGGATTTGGAAAAAAGTAAGATGAATTCCTTATGTATGAGAAATGAAAGCAGACTGGGGTAATATGCAGTTTACTTAAGTAAATTTTTCAAGTATCTGTACTTTACTGGAGTAGTTTTATTTTGAGTAACTTTTAGTTTTACTTCACTACATTTCAAAGCATAAGATCGTACTTTTAACTTCACTACATTTCATAAAACATATCGTTACTCCCTATAATATATCACGTGCTCCGACACGCAGAAGCGGTGTCTGATTCATCATGAACGAACTGAGTCTTTTCAAAATAAACTTTTAAATCGGATCGCGAATCGCGAATCGCACCAAACGATTAGAATGATCCGATTGCAGCTGTTCTCGACCACTCATTGATTCAAATGAACCGTTTAGTGCGAGTCAGTAAGAACCGGGAGATCTTGTGAGCGCGTGTGCGTCTGATGTTGCTAAAAGTAAGTTATTAATGTCGAAATTTAGGATTAATTATTGTAACTGAAAATCATATATAGGTCAAAATTGTCAGTTGTTTGGGAACTAAATCCGCTGTAAAGAGTGATCTGTTGAAGCCCACTGAAATGCTCGAGTGCAGACGATGCAGACACATCAATCAGCGTCTCTGTGTTTTAGGTAAAAAAACAAATTAACCATTAAACTAACACAGATTAAATAAAATAACTCGTGCATGTTCAAATTCCCCACTGCCGTAATATTAAGTTTTATTAAAATGCTACCATGTCCTATGTGATGTCTGTTTTTACATTGTGTATCAAAAGTGACGTTATACATATTTATATTGTTTGGATTAACTAGAAGAGTAGACAGACATGAATGTTTATTCATAACCGTACTGAAAATAAATGTCTAGCTAACAAGCTTGCTGGTGCTAAATTGAGGTAATTTTTATAAATAATGTCCAAATATTTTTATTCAACAACCTATATATATATATATATATATATATATATATATATATATATATATATATATATATATATATATATATATATATATATATATATATATATATATATATATAGATTACATCTGGGTAGAAAAGTTAGGATGTGATGTTCAGAACATGGTAACTACAGTAATTATCAAAGAGGGGAAGAGATGCACCCCGTTTGACCAGGGGTGTTTTTGCACCACAGACAAGGTTTGAGAAGGAAAAAATCATTATGAAAATATAATTATATTTTCCTTAAAATGTTCTTCCTAACTTCAGGCCTTATTATCATGTCATATATAACTGTGATGTTCTGTAAAACAACAAACTTTAAAATACTTTGTTCTTACTGGTGAAGATCAGATGGTCATCTCTGTTTTTTCTCAGGTACATCACAGTGTAAGCTTCACAGTGAACATTACTCTCGTCAACATAGTCCATATCAACAACAAAAATATATCTTGACTCCATAAAGTGGTTATTTTGGAAAAAATCCCAGGTATTTTGAGCAGTAGGATTATAAAAAAAAAATGTGCTAATATAAAATTAAATTAAGTAGCCTATATAAAATTGCAAACATATATTTTTCAGTACTTTTTTACTTAAGTACATAAAAAATTTAGTACTTTTGTACTTTCACTTGAGTAAAATTGAAAAAGGAGTACTTTTACTTTTACTGGAGTAATATTTTACTATACGTATCTGTACTTTTACTCAAGTACTTGATTTGTGTACTTCATCCACCACTGGTAATATGTATATTAGTGATGGGATTTATGGCTCTTTGAGGGGATCCGGATCTTCGCGATCCGTTCCTTTCAAAGAGCCGTTCAAAAGAATGGCTCTTTTGGCTCTTTTTAAATATTTAGTCAGTTTTAAGAAGCCAGCTTGGGAGCATCTCAGTTTATCCTGGAAATAATCACTGGGAGGTATTATGAGGTGAGATTTGTAGTCAAATAATTAAAGCTCAGATATCACACACCAATATCTGAGTTTGAATTATTCTGAAATATTGATTATTACCTCATTTCTCATGTGTCGACTATATTCCATAGGGTTGCACAAATCCCTCTGCTTAGACAGTGACATCATTATTTTGATTTACCTTTAGTACAAAGTGTGTGTGTGTGTGTGTGTGTGTGTGTGTAAAACTACGTTGACTTATGTTATTCATACAATACCTACTCACAAATAAACATAAAAAACAAAGCCGGCTGCAATGAATTTCTGTGCAAAACAGCTTTTACTACAAACACTTCCACACAAGAACATTGTTATCACACAAGAACATTTTGATAGAAAACTAATTTTTTTTTTAAGTAGATAAAATTAGAATAAATAAAATGGAAATGTCTACATACTACATACTATTACTACTGTAAACTTTGCAAATAGGACATCAGCCCCTTCAAGTCAATGAACAATAACAAAGTGGGCTGCAATGAATGTCTGTGGAAAACAGCTTTTAGTGAAACATTTCTATACAAGTACAGTATCACAAAAGAACATTTTTAATGATTTTAAAATAAGTTTTAAATGAACACAAAATGCAATGTAAATGCATGCACAACTAATAACTAATATCATCACGCTATAAAGGGTTGGCCTGCGCTGGGTGCGCCCCTCCCCCTATAACTGTTCTGTCTCCTGGCGGAGCTCATTTGTATGAACACGCATAGGAAAAAAGAACGATAGACAGAACGGCTCCTCTCCAGTCGCGACTCGGCTCCCATCGTTCATGTTTATGAGCCGTTCAAAAGAATCGGTTCGTTCGCGAACGTCACAACTCTAATGTATATAGCCTGAATGCAGTGTGTATATATATATATATATATATATATATATATATATATATATATATATATATATAAATTTAAAATGTAAACTATCAAATCTATGCATTTAGCAGGCGCTTTTATCCAAAGCGACTTACAGTGCTTTCAGGCTATCAATTTTTACCTATCATGTGTTCCCAGGGAATCGAACCCCAAACCTTGCGCTTAATAGGACAATGCTCTACCAACTGAGCTCCAGGAACATATGAAAGTGGGTATTTTGGAACTATTCAAGCATACAAAAAACAGATGAGCAAAAGAAATCAAAAGCAGAAGAATCATTCACTTGCCATTTCGTATGAATAGAAGCAAAAGTGTGATCCTAAAAAAAGAAAAATTATTCTTTATCTGTTCTTGCTGTATTTTTTTATTTTTATTATGTTTATAGAATAAAAAATGTATTGAGTAAAACTGATTATTGCTAGCCTGGTAATACCAAACTCTGCTACTTCGCTTTGCTTCATAGACAGAGTCTGGAAGGGCATAACTGACAAGCGTTTACTTTCTCGTGGGGGGGTGGGGGTTGGGCACTTTTTAAATTAAAATTAATTTAAAATCATTGCTGTACCTTAAGCCAATCACATAACATTTGATTTCCTTTCAAGGGAACTTCAAACTGCGTCCTCTAGGGGTTGCTATGGGGAATACCTCGCCGTGACCCGTGTCTGAAGCATACATTGTAAATACACCAGCAAGCTGATCGGCGACAGCCCCTGACGTCACTACCGGCACGACAATGGATAAATTGGGGCCGGGAGAACACATCATTCTCTTCTTCATCTTCACTGACTGGTCTGTTTGAAGTGTGTGTCTGAAAGAACTGTTAAGAGTGATCTTTCTCTGTCTATCATGGTGATTAATAAGCAAGCGTTTAGACAGGGTGTGCATCCGTGTCGCGTTATTTGACACCCGATGACACACACGATCTTTGTGTCATTTGTTTGGGTGAAGAGCATGTGCGCGATGTCTATGAGAAGGCAATCTGTGTGCATTGTGAGCCTTTTTTTTTTCAATGAAAAAGAAAAAGCTCCGCTCTCGTTCGTCTCTCTTTCCGAGGAGAAAAAGGGCAGCCATCTGCTTCCCGCGGTTCAGGACCCGCGGTTCAGGACACTACTTGCCATGGAAGTGCGCTAGCAAGGTGACACTGCGAGGTCCTCTTGACGAGTGTTATCTTTCTGACCATAGCTCTCCAGCTCAGGTGAACCTTCCATTTCTGTCTGATCTCCATACAGAGATCGAAAAGTAATGGAAGAGGCCATTTTCTTCTTGCATCCATCGGTTTCAGCATAATAGTAATGCTGACATCGAGGCGATGCGGGAAAGCAGCTATGAGAGGATGCCCCCTTGTAGAAAGAGCTTTCTTTCTGTGGAGGAGACGTCCTCTCCTAATCTCCCTCCTTGCCATCTAAACCCCTTCAGAATACATCTCGCTTAAATGGCAAGGGATACGCAGCAGCAGGTCAGAATGTGGCTTCATTACACATGATGGCGGTGCTTCAAGCATATCAGGTTGATCTGCTAAAAGACCTGGATAAAGGCGAGGGGCTTTCTCCTGATCAGGTAGCCACGCTGTGCCACACCGCAGATCCCTCTCTCCATGCTATACCAAGCAGGCTGCCTCCGCCATGGGTCTATGGTGGCCATGGTGGTAACGGAGAGACATCTGTGGGTGAAACTGGCAAACATCAGGAAGAAAGAAAAGGCTTTCTTCTCGATACTCAGGTTTGGCCTTCCGATCTTTTCTGTACCTCTGTTGAGACAGTAATTGAGAAGTTCAGGGACATAGGGGTCCTGCTCCGTCTCGATCTGAGGAACAGAGACAGGCAGAGAAGACTAGTGTCGCAACTCACGCTCCTCCCCTACCTGTGGGTAGGAGTAAAAGGAATCGTGGGTCACAGGGAGGTAGGCAAGACCTAAGGGATGTGATCCAGATGAGGCATCAGTGTTCTCGTCCGAATCAGAGTGATACTTAGTTTCTTCTCGTTCTCTTTGTTTTTTTTTTTTTTTACATCTGCCCTTATCCTCCCCTTCCTAATTCCCCTGTAACCACCAGCTCTCCACCTGACCAAGATTAGGTGGGAAGTTCTTGAATAACAGTCTTCTGTGCTGGACCTATGATGTTTCAGTTGGTTCTATGTTCATAGTAACCAACTTACTGATGGTCTGGACTAAAGGGAGTTGCCCCTTGAGCCATGCTCCAGCGCAGGTAACAGGGTGGGTCAGTATGATCCATTCTGTATATACTTGTCAGATTGCTGGTGGTTATGTGTGTACTAATCTTCTGTGAGTTTCTTTGCAGTGCTCAATTGCAGTGTTTACTAAACACTCATCGGCATTATGTCCAGCCAGTATGATAGCCCTGATTCTGGCTTCATGTTTCCGGTATCAGGTGGCCAGATCACAAGTTTCTGCAGGAGCCTTCTTGATCATCAGTCCTGGCATGGTACTGTAAGGAATTTCATGGATGTCTGGCCAGGTCACCCTGAGGGGCTTCCTGGCCACTTGGTTGTTGCTGACACATCAAGCAGGAAGTGGAAGTCTTTTTGTATATGCCGCCTCAGGTGATGCTCCCCTCACCAGAAGTTTGTAAATTTGAGCTAAGCTCTGTGTACTTTCTAAAATCCACATAAGTGGTAAGTGTGCATTCAAGACTCTGTGCACTTTCTGAAATCCTGTATGGTAAGGGTTACGCACTTTATTTATTTATACACTTCAAGCATCGCTTCCCTCAACATGAGGGGCTATTTGGGTGGTTCTTGTGGTAGTTTAGTAGGGCTCCTTTTTACCAAGAAGGGTCGCCTATGAGTGCGCTACTCTCTTTCTGAATTCAGAGTTCTCCTGTCATGTGAGATTGAGTTCTCAGTTCTTTCCCTAGAGCGCTCCAGCATTACTTCCACAGATTGAGTTAATGACTCTCAAACATATTGTTTTGGGATGCACCATTCCATCTATGTGCCACGAGAGCCCCCTTCTTAGAACAGTGTTTAAAATGAATAGGGAACAAGACACTGCATCCTCTTGCTCCCTGCCATGCTTCGGAAGCAAGCTTCAGACAAACAAGTGAATGACGTGTTCTCTCGGCGCCTTTTTATCCATAGTTGCACCGGTAGGGATGTCAGGGGCTTTTGCCAGCCAACTCATTAGTGTTTTTCAATGTATGCTTCAGACACTGGTCACGACGAGGTGTTCCCCATTGTGACCCCTAGAGATCGCAGTGTCTCGTTCCCTAATCAGGGAACCATGGTTACATTCGTAACCTGAAACGTTATGACGTGTTATGCGATGGCTCAGCTGCATCGAACTCTCCAGTTTCTCGTTGACGATCGGTAACAGTTGAACAGTTTCTCCATGTCCGCTATCAATTACAGTTTCCCTAACCTAAACTACAATCTTAAATTCAGCGCATAGCACTTAGCATCTACGTCACTGCTCTCAACCCGCCCTCTGTTCATTGATTGGACGGCTGGTGCAAAGCCAGAGAAAATCTGGGAGCTGGTTTGCCAACTCAGAACAGAAGCAAACAGAAATTGAGCGACAAAGTCTAGTCAGGCTAGATTATTGCAGCATATCAAATTATTTTATTTTTCATAAATATTAAATTTCTGTATTTACTGACCAAAAAAATATTTGAAATAAAGTCTAATACCTGAAAATTTGTTTGTTTCAGATTGGTTCAAAAAATGCCAAGGCATTTTATTCCCCATTAACACTCTTCGTCATTAGCAATGCCAAATAACACACTGGTATTTGAGGCTGGTGTTGTGCAAAATCATGAAGCAGCTTCAGTGAGTCATTTCACACCACCACACTCTGTCTAGTTTTGTTCATATAAAACAAAATCAGGTGAAAGTAAATACATGTTTTTAACAGCAGATCGCACCAGGATGTTTAATGGTCGAATAATCTTAATGGTAAAGAATGCATTAAAATAAATAAAAAGAACAGGAGATAGAAATCTTGACAGGCTAAATCCATGTAATCAGATTCAGGCGATTTAAGGAGGACATCTGTCAGTTACTCAGTGATACTAAATGGGCTATGTCTTTTCTTAATTCACTTGAAAAGGCACACTGCCTCTCACTTAATTCTATCACTCACTACCTCACAACTGTTTGTCAAGTAAATGTATAACATATCTTTATCCAGTTTTTTATGTATTATTATTATTATTTTTATTACAGATTCTAGAAATGACATAAATGAAAATAAATAAAGAAATGAATGTATGTATTTATTTATTTATTTTATAACCACACAAGAATTTGGAGCTGAATTGCACCACTCTATAAATATTCTATCGCAATCATCATGCATAGAAAGAAATGTATACATTTGGATTCAGTGATTAATTCCCAGTAGTAAAACTGATTGCACTCTGGTGTACTTTATTTCATTAGTGGATGAGTTAATGTGAAGGAGTCTGCCATGTATTAGTGTGGTATAGTGTTGGGCCCCTGTAGGGGAGCTGGCTAGAAATGTGCAGTCTCCATTAAGAACTGCTGAGCAGTGATTGGGCCATGGTCTCTCGCACAGGGGGGCATTTACAGTGTCCAGCCAGCTTTACAGAACACAGCAATAAATCCTACCTGCTCTCAACCAGAAAACCTCTCCTGCTCTCTCTGTCCTAAACACTCCCCATCTTTCTTTCATGCCACTGACTATTAAAGAAACTCTCTTAAAACACAATAAATGTATGTTACATGGGTAAGGTATTTTATGGAGCTGCTAAAACATCTGATTGCTTGGTGTAAGGTGGCCAGACATTTTGAGAATTAATCTCTATTCCTGTACTGTCAATACATTTCTCTAATTTTGTTGAGTTTTTTATTATTTTTATAACTGTATTTAACTATAATACCAAGCATTTTCCACTGATGTTTGTTAACTATGTTTAAACCTTCTCCCTTTTTTAAGGAGGACCAACTATCTGTGAGTGTGGTCATCATGTTAGGATGTGTATAAAATCATTGTCATCAAATTTTCCTTCTCTGTAACACTTTCCTTTTCAGTTGCAATCACTGGTTTCAATCACATATTCAAACAAATATAGGATTTCAGGAAACTCTTTGCCAAATATTGTATTAATATTTTCAAATACCCTCCCAGAGGAAAATCTTTTTCATTGGTTTCTCAAATGTTTCTCCTCACATGCTTCATGAGAAACAAAAATAGAAACAAATGAGACAACTGTTAATATACAATATAGAAATATAAAATAATTGTAATATATAATAAATAATACCTCAGATGATTTGGTTTTCTATCAATTTGATGAGAAATGTCTGAGTTCATATACAAATCTCTGTACTTTCATTGCTATAGAAGCCTAAACAAACAAAGAAAAACGGTGAAACTTTTTTTTTTCAAAGTTGCCTCTTTAGATATTGCGGTGTGATTTTCTTTATTAGTTTAATTTTTATCTTTATAATCATTATAATTATAATTGGTATTATTTTTTTCATTATTATTTTTACTATATTATTATTATTATTATTATTTTACTCTGAGGCAGAAATATGGCTTTTGAGGAAATATCTTAGAAGCAGGAGACTTTAATTCTCCATTCGTGCTTGATTAATCTTGTAGTTGTCTAGAAGAAATAATTGAGATTTTAAAGAAATCTTATTGTGATTCACTTTATTTTGTATAAGTTAAAGCTGAATATATGTGTGTTTGTGCACATGCAAATTTATGATAGAATGTGTTTTTCAGGTCTTCTGTAGTGAAACGTATGATGTTTTCTGCTATGTGCTAAACATTTATACACACCCACACACACATGCACAATTCAAGCCTCTCCAAAATGTAATGTTTTCTCTCATGATTAAATATCAACGCACCGCTTATGACATTTTATTAGTCGAACAAGATGGATCTACTGGTATGACTAAAGTAGGCTATTGCAGCACACATCCTGCATACCTGCTTTTAACATGGGGGAAAAATATGAGAGAAACTTTTGGGGGCAAAAAGGTTTTTTTCTGTTGTTTTTTTTTTTATCCTGTGGTAAAATCTTGGCATTGTTTCCATGCCGTGAGTCTGAAGATGGTAGCAAATTTGAGATGAATAAGAAATGATATATTCTCTATTGTACTGAAATAGACACTTCTCTCCTGGCCTTCTGTTTTCTCTTGCCTAGTGCTAGAGGGCCAAGAGAGCACCTCACCGTGAGAGGTTAACCTCACATGCATCTCTCAAGCAGAACTATTGAATTTTAAAATATTTTATTGCTCTTTGGGATTGAAACTTTTGAGAAGTGGGTAGTTTTTAATGTACCATATGTCCCTTAAAATGTCCAAAAAAAAATCTGAACAATTAAATGTAGCAAACACTTTAAAGACAGCTGGTTTTCTGTTTTATCTTTTTTCACATTTGAAAGTCCAGCAAAATAGCTAACTTCATTCATAGCTTACTTGCCTTTGATGTCTAAGTTTTAGTTTGGACTTCCTGTATGGTTTTCTTACTGGTGTTTGTAGTGCCCTTATCTTGACCATTTAAATTACGTTAATTTATACCAAAAAAAAAAAAAAAGCATAAATTTATTGCAGAGCATAAATGTTTCCTTTAGAAGGGAAGAAGTTGCTGTTTAGTTGCCCAGCAGTGTGTTACTGTGAAGAAACAAACAGAGCTAAAAGAATGTGTTGATGGAGATTATAAAAAAAAAAAAAAAAATCTACAGTTCATCTGAAATTTTGCAAAAAACATTTTTCACCAGATGTCTAGCAGTTTTGGTTGTAACACACAGACTCTTTATATGATAGATTGGTGCACTTATATGAAATATTTCTGTATTTATAAAATAACTAAAACATTATAATATACTAAAGTATTATTATAAATAATCATTTTATACTTAAATGGAGGAGACATTCATTTAGTACATTTATTTAGTAGAATATTTAACTCCACCCCTTTCCAGTGGTGGACGAAGCACACAAATCCAGTACTTGAGTAAAAGTACAGATACGTATAGTAAAATATTACTCCAGTACAAGTAAAAGTACTCCTTTTTAAATTTTACTCAAGTGAAAGTACAAAAGTACTCAATTTTTTAAAATATACTTAAGTAAAAAAAGTACTGAAAGATAGATGTTTGCAATTTTATATAGGCTACTTAATAAAATTTTATATTAGCACATATTTTTTTTTTATAATCCTACTGCTCAAAATACCTGGGATTTTTTCAAAATAACCACTATATGGAGTCAAGATATATTTTTGTTGTGTATATGGACTACGTTGACGAGAGTATTGTTCACTGTGAAGCTTTACACTGTGATTTACCCGAGAGAAAACAGAGTTGACCATCTGATTTTCACCAGTAAAAAAAAAATATTTTAAAGTTTGTTGTTTTACAGAACATCACAGTTATATATGACATGATAATAAGGCCTGAAGTTAGGAAGAACATTTTAAGGAAAATATAATTATATTTTCATAATGATTTTTTCCTTCTCCAATCTTGTCTGTGGTGTAAAAACAGCCATATATAGGTTGTTGAATAAAAATATTTGTACATTATTTATAAAACATCACCAAGTTAGCACCAGCAAGCTTGTTAGCTAGACAGTTAGCATCAGCTAACAATATTTACTTATTTTCAGTACGGTTATGAATAAACATCCATGTCTGTCTACTCGTCTAGTTAATCCAAACAATATAATGTTAAACAATATAAAAACAGACAACACATAGGACATGGTAGCATTTTAACAAAACTATTAATTTTACAGCAGCGGGGAATTTGAACATGCACAAGTTATTTTATTTAATCTGTGTTACTGTCCACCACTGCCCCTTTCTCCCATCAAACCTTTTCATCTCAACATTTTCTCTGCCCCTCACTGACTGTGAGTGTGAGTGTGAAATGAACATAAATTAACAAATAGGGAAGACACTATTCCTCCCCTTTTGCCAGGGAATCCTCTCAACTTTCATAAAACATAAATTCTGTTATTGGTTACAGCTTAGATGTTCTTTTTGTCATTATCAGAGATTTGTGCAGAGCGGCTGCTTAGGCATGAGGTTCAAACAGTGCTAGAAATTCACAAGAACATGATCTAGTACACCATTGTTTCTTTGAAATCCCATCTGCAGCCAATAAGAAAGAATGTTTGAGTGTGCAGAAATTATTTTTTCATCTGATTTTAAATCAACAATTAGTTAGATGTTTTTGCTCTTATCAGCTGAAGTGTTTTTATGCTGTTTTCTCCTGTAGCTTTGCTGGTTGATGTGGAAACAATGTGTGAACAGCATACTAGTATTACTCTTACTTGCTCTTTTATTATATCTTTATAAAGCATTACATAGTAAAAGTAGTATGCTAGTGTGATTGTTGCTGTTCAAAATAGCACTAGCATATTACCTTTACTACTGCTAGTGTACATAGTGTTTTAACTCTGCATATTATGCAAATATTTAGGTATAGCATAACCTTCCATTTCTACTGTTATGTATGATCATTTAATGCAGTCCATCAGTCTGCCAAGTTAACTTTATACAAAAATAATGTAAGAACATTTTTTAATTTTTCTCCTCAAGAAAACTGTTTGGTTACCAACATTCCTCAAAATAATTTATTTTGTATTCTACAGAAAAAAAGTAATTCATTTTTAGGTGAACTGTCTCTTTAAACTAGTGTTCCTAGATATTTCTCATGGTCTTAAGTCGCTAGGGTATATTTTTAGCAATAGATAAAAAAAAAAAAAAATACAATAAAAAACATTGTATGGGTCAAAATTATCGATTTTTCTTTAATAACAAAAATCGTTAAGATATTAAGTAAAATTCATGTTCCATGAAAGCAAGGCAATTTTATTTATATAGCACTAGTGCTTTACATAAAAGAAAGTTAAATAATCATAAAAAAATAAATAATATAATCACAAAAATAAAATGAAAAAATGATTTCAACATTTGAGATTTTAAATGTATCAAAAATGTTAACTGTAAATATATCAAAACTTAATTTTCGATTAGTAATATGCATTGTAAGAATTTATTTGTACAACTTCAAAGGTGATTTTCTCAGTATTTTGACTTTTTTGCACCCTTAGATTCCAGATTTTCAAATAGTTTTATCTCTGCCAAATTTGATCCGATCTTAACAAACCATACATCAATAGAAAGCTTATTTATTTAGCTTTTGGATGATATATAAATAAAAAAATGACACTTCAGACTTTTGTGGTCCATGGACACTAATGAAAAGAAACCCTTTAAAGGGAACACTTTTGGCCAAATGGTTCAAATGTCCCTCATTGTTTACACATAGACTAACATACATTTACAATATATGCTAATAAACATCCTGTCTTTCAGTATATCACCCAATCTGCCACAAGCATGTGCATGCATGTTTATTTATTTATTTATGTTTTTGCGCTTCCTGTTGACAGTATTTCTCACCCTCATGTTATCTCTCCAGCACAATAATCATACATCATTCACCACACCCTAATTTTTCCTTGACACCTCTTGCTATTTTCTTCCCCCTCTCAGGTTAGTTTTTACATTTTCTAAGCTTTTCTGTCTCTCTCTCTCCAAGTGTGTCTCTCTTTTTCTCTTTTTTGATCTCAGTGAAAAGAAGAACATTAAAAAGCAGATGTTTCTGCTGTAGGCGGCCCTCTCCAGCTTCCCCTCATCATTCTCTTTTCCTCTCCTCTCTTTCACCAGTCTCTTCTACTCCTTGCAACCCTTAACCCAAAGAAAACTTGGTCATTTAACTTAAAAATACAATTGAATAATATTTTACTTTCATATTTTAACATTTAATATAATAATAATAATAATAATAATAATAATAATAATAATAATAATAATAATAATAATATAATGCAATGTTTTTATTTAATTTCTGTTTGGTACTACTATAGTGACCTTTACAACATCATCACTAATGAATGCAGCTAACAAAATTTATTCTGCCTCTCTTTTCAATAGGAGATACACAAATGCATCTACCGTATCTCTAACAATGTATGGTGTTGCAAGCTAATAGTTATTTTACTCTCACCACATGTATATATTTGTAGAACGGCTTCTCTGATCATAGCAGGGAGCCATTACTCCAGTTTGTTTAAACTGCAAAAGTCACAATGTTTTTCAGGTCTGCTGCAAGCATAATATTTACACAATGTGACACCATTTCCTGATGAGGAATAACACAAACACGTGAGACCAAATTTGTTCATTCCAACTTTCCTCTGCAAGCACAGTCTCACAAAAAGAAACAGACCTGAATTAACATGTGACAACATGTAGAAGGAAAGGATGAGAGAGAGAGAGAGAGAGAGAGAGAGAGAGAGAGAGAGAACAATGAAAAAAAAAAGTGTGTGTTTGTGGGGGGTCAAGAAATGGTTTCCATATGTGACACCCTCTCTCTTTTTCCTGCAGTCTGTTCATGATATAACCATCCAAGTGGTGGGACACATCTTCTTGCATTCTCTCTCTTTCTTTCTTTCTTTCTTTCTCTAAATGTCAAACAGACCTCTGTCATGCTGATTTATGAGTTCACCCCCTTGAATACAATGTTAAGATGCACAGTCATTGCTATTAGCTTTTATATATATCACCTTTATTTATATAGTGCTTTAAACAAAATACATTGCGTCAAAGCACTGAACAACATTCATTTGGAAAACAGTGTCTCAATAATGCAAAATGATAGTTAAAGGCAGTTCATCATTGAATTCAGTTATGTCATCTCTGTTCAGTTGAAATAGCTGAAGTTGAAGTGACCCCAACTAAGCAAGCCAGAGGCGACAGCGGCAAGGAACTGAAACTCCATCGGTGACAGAATGGAGAAAAAAACCTTGGGAGAAACCAGGCTCAGTTGGGGGGTCAGTTCTCCTCTGACCAGACGAAAACCAGTAGTTCAATTCCAGGCTGCAGCAAAGTCAGATTGTTCAGAAGAATCATCCGTTTCCTGTGGTCTTGTCCTGGTGCTCCTCTGAGACAAGGTCTTTACAGGGGATCTGTATCTGGGGCTCTAGTTGTCCTGGTCTCCGCTGTCTGTCTTATATATATATATATATAGATAGATAGATAGATAGATAGATAAACATAAGTAAACTTCTTTTTATTTCAAATTGCATGCATAATTTTTTTAATACATTATTCATTGTTTTCTTCCTTGTCTTTCTCATAATTATATACTATTGTTCCAAAAGGTTTTTTTTTTTTTTTTTTTTTTTTTTTTTTTTATGCCAACAGACTATTACAATATTTACAAAATGCAGAAAACAATTTCAGAGACCAACATAACATACATAACAGTACGATATGTGTGTGTGTGTGTGTGTGTGTGTGTGTGTGTGTGTGCGTGCGTGCGTGTGTGTTAGTGTAATTGGGTGAGGGAGTAGAAATATCTGAATAAAGGGGGCTACAGTACAACAGACTTAACCAAAAAAAAAAAAAAAAAGATTTATATACACGCATAACAATAGCAATAATACTAATCATAACAATAATAATAATAATAATAATGATGATAAATCCAACTCATAAGAATAGACAAATGGTAATAATAGTATTATCAGTCGTAGTAATGATGAACATATATTAACAAATATTTCTTCCAGAATGAGGGGGGGGTTAAAGGATCAGGAAAAGGACAAATAAATATAATAATAATATAATATAATAATATAATAATAATATAATAATAAAAATAATAATAATATTGACACAGCCATTGAAAGTAGTGCTAATAGTAGTAGTTGCAATAATAATAATAATAATATTGATACAACTATTAATGATAAGGTATTGTAAAGCTGCCTCTGACATCCCTCGTGGCCATGGCATATGATAGACCCCCGCCAGGGTGTAGTTGCAAGGGGTTATCAAGGTGAGGTGCTTCGGGGCCCAGGGTCACCAAATCCACACTCATTCCCAGCCGTCCCAGACATGCCACGCTTACCCTGTCTTGTGTGTTTTTTTTTATTTTTATTTATTTTTATTTGTATATATATATATATATATATATATATATATATATATATATATATATATATATATATATGTCTGCTTTCATTGTTATCTCATGATATGTTTGTCAACTAGTGTGTAATGCATTTAAAAAAGTATGGCGTGTAACATGGAGCAGCCCAGCACAAAGCCCAAGCTGCCATGTCCACACCACACTTACCCTATGTGTGTGTTTTTTTTTTTTTGTTTTTTTTTTTTTTCCTTGGCTTGCTTTATGGTCCAAATGACTGTGTGTGCACATCATCTAACATGTGATGCATTAAAACAGCGAGGCAAGTGCTGGTCCAGCCAGGTTAAAAGTACAAACTGGAGGGCGAAAGCCCAAGGACCCCGGCCCCACATCGCACCCACCCACAGCTAATCAAAACCATACATGGTAGGGACCAGTATGCCACAGCCAGCCCGGGTCCAGAAGCAGCAAGAGAGAGAGAGCGAGAGAGAGAGAGAGAGAGAAGAGAGACAGAAGGAGAAATTTCAATATAATCTTATGAGTATTTTATATATATATATATATATATATATATATACATATTTATTTGATATATATATATTTAATAGTTGGTGTTGTTACCTCTTCCTGACCTTGCTCCCCCCAATCATG
The DNA here is from genome assembly GCF_003368295.1 of Carassius auratus. Classification (NCBI taxonomy): domain Eukaryota; kingdom Metazoa; phylum Chordata; class Actinopteri; order Cypriniformes; family Cyprinidae; genus Carassius; species Carassius auratus. The sequence continues at coordinate 4,707,944 of NC_039291.1, read as the reverse complement.
TGTGAACATTGATGGTGTATAATTGAAGATGGCTCCAGACAAAGAAGGTCAGTGGGTTCATGACTGTTAGGAGTTAAGGAGAGATAACCAAGAAGGGTGTAGTTCTAGTATACTATTTTGAGGGGAGGTAGACAAGTTTTCCATGGAGATGTACTCTATTAATAAATTTTTCCAAGTTGTAATGTGTATGGTGTTCCTTGATTTCCAGTTCATGAGGATAGTTTTCTTGGCGATAGTTAGAGCTACTAGGAGTAATTGGCTGTTTGTACTGTTTAAATTGATTATGGATATGTCACCTAATATACAAAGGGAGGGGGACAGCGGGATGTGACATCCCATAAATTTCGATAGAGAGTTAGTAATATTTTCCCAGAATTTTTTTTAACTGAGGTGCAATCCCAAATAGCGTGTAAATAGGTGTCTGGAGTGTTTTGTGTGCAATGTGAGCAGGTTTCTGCAGTGAAACCCATTTTAAATAATTTCTGCCCAGTAAGGTGAGATCTATGAAGTACTTTATACTGTACAAGTTGTAAGTTGGCGTTTTTTGTCATGAAGTAGATATATAAGGTTTTTTTTTTTAAAGAAATTAATATTTGACAATAAATGGACCACAAGTGACAGTAAAGACATTTATAATGTAACAAAAGATTTTTAGAAGACTTTCTGTTCATGAATGAAAACTATGTCCTCAAAAAGTATAATCATTTATTCAGCTATCAGTTGTACTACTATCCTTCATGTTAGAGCTCTTCAGCACAGAAACAACAGTGTGATGGTAAATCATCCTGTAATGCTCTGTTACACACTAAACATGGTAGCCTAACTGGGATGAAGAAACAAAAGGCTGTTTGTCTTCCTGTACCTTCTAAAACAACTTAAGAATCGATGTGTAAAGTTACCAATAAAGGTACTGTTAGGCATTTTGAAATGGCTGCAATCGATTTATGTGTTGTTTAGAGGGTGTTCAGCACAGTTCATGTTAGGTTTTTTGCTACTGCTAAGGGCGATTGATTTTGTAGCAGTTGTGAAAACTACTTTTGCAAATATTGATTTTGTAGAAAGTGTCATTGTAGGAGATAAATAATCATTGTAGGTCCTTTAATTACAATAGTCAAAAGATTCATCTTTCCTCGATAGGGGCCATACTTATCAGGGCATTGATATGGCATGAGTATATGTTTATTTGATTCTTTAGCAGTTTGTAGCTAATGTCTAATGATTGTGAAGTAACATCATGAAGGTGCAGTCACTCACACATGCATGCCTGCTACTGGTATGCTGTAGCATGGAGTGTGTGTTATGGGAGTAAGTATAAACATGTCTTGAGATTGAAGACGTAAAAAATGGCACATAAAGCTCAGTGAGAAAGCATGGCAAGTGGTTGACTTAGATATCCCCAAAGCTAAACAAATATTCCTTAATATGTGAACATGAACGTGTATGATGAAACTAAAAACTGGCAGATCCTTTTATCTTCAAAATACTGTGAAGTAGAATATCCCTGTATACTTGTTGTAAAGTCTTATTGCGAGCCTGCTCTATACTACAGGAAGATGTTGAGTAACATTGTAACCTTATTTCCGTACTGTAGTGAAAAACTACATTCCTGAAACTTTGCAATGGGCATGTGTCCAGAAAACAAAAGAGTGTTGCTTTTATAATCACTGAAAAGCTGTCACTCCCTTCATTTCTGTATCAAGGCAAATGAGACGTGAGATGTGTGGATCCATATGCAAGGCTTTATTTTCAAGACATGGTCATATAACAGACATGGGTCAAACAATGGCAAACAGGTGTAATGTGGGCAAAACCCAAAATTAGTACAGCAGGGATAGGCAACTCCGGTCCTGGAGGCCCACTATCCTGCAGAGTTTAGCTTCAGCCCTCATAAAAACTCACCTGCCTGTATCTATCTAGTAATCCCGAAAACACTGATTGCCTTGTTCAGGTGTGTTTAATTAGGGTTGGAGCTAAACTCTGCAAGATAGTGGCCCTCCAGGACTGGAGTTGCCTTATCCTGTAGTACAGTAAACGGCAACGGTCAATCTCTGGTGAACAATGTCCAAAAAGGGTAATCCAAAGGGGTCATCCAAAACACAAGTGATAGTCCAGGCGAGAGGTAAACATTATCTGAACAGGGCGAGATGAGAGGTTCAGGGCAGGAGTAAAGTTTATAAGCGGCTTCTGTAGCCTCAACAGGACAGGAAGAGAGTTCTAAGGTGACTTCCATGGCTGGAACAGAACAGGCAGAGAGTTCACAGATGGCCTTCATAGCTGTTATAGGACAGTGAAGAGACTTCATAAACGGCCTCCTAGGCCGGAACAGGATAGGCTGAGAGTTTCACAGATGTCCTCCTTGGCCAGAACAGAGCAGGCAGAGAGTTCACAGGCTGCCTCCATAGCCATTACAGGACTGGCAGAGGGATCCCAGATGTCCTTCCTAGCTGGAACAGAACAGGACAAGAGTTTATAAGTGGATACCACTGACAGTTCTGGAGGTTTTGCAGTGGATGCCTCCACCTCTAGAGGTTCTACAGCCGCATTAACAGGAAACAGGGAAAGTTCCTGAATATTCTCCTTAACAAAACAGGCAGGCAAAGAGTTCAGCAATGGTTCATTTGATCATGACATGTCAGGCTGAATATGGAATGCTGGGAACCACCATACCAGGAGCTGAAGTGAGTGCCTCCGCCTCGGAGGGTTCTGCAGCCTCAGCTGCCACCTCTGGAGGACCTGGAGCGAGTACCGATGTCTCTGGAAGTTCTGTGGTGGTGTAGGGAACCCAAACACACCAAAAAGGAATCCCCATCATATGAAGCGCTTCAGAAAGGGGAATCAGTTCAGGATCAGGGAGGCTAGAGTGAGTGGGTTTGGGGATACCAGCCTTCTGTGCAGACTCCAGTGGTCATTCCCTTACACTGGATACCAGACTGGGATACTGAAGGGCTGACCTTGATAATCTGGGTGCAACAGACAGGACGTCTCTGGATGATCAGCTGTGATGTGATGTTACTCTGGAAGATCAACTGAGATGTGAAATGACTCTGGAAGATCAGCTGAGACATGATGTGACTCTGGACAAACAGCTGAGATGTGACATGACTCTGGAAGATCAGCTGAGATGTGATGTGACTGTGGAAGATCAGCTGTGAGTTAACTTGGTTCACACTGGATGCCGGACTGGGATACTGAAGGGCTGACCTTGATAATCTGGGTGCAACAGACAGGACGTGATGAGACTCTGAATGATCAGCTGTGAAGTGACATGTGTCTGGAAGATAAGCAGTGATGTAATGTGACTCTGGATGATCAGCTGTGACATGACGTGACTCTTGAAGATAATATGAGACATGACAAGACTGTGAAAGATCAGATGTGACATGATGTGACTCTGGAAGATAAGCTGAGATGTGACGTGACTCTGGACAAATAGCTGAGATGTGACATGACTCTGGACGAACATCTGAGATGTGACGTGACTCTAGAAGATCATCTGAAACATGACGTGACTGTGGAAGATCAGCTGTGAGTTGACTTAATTCATGTAGATCAACTGTGACTTCACTTGATTCATCTAGATTAACCGTGACTTGACTTGATTCATGAAGATCAACTGTGACTTGACTTGATTCAAGAAGATCAAGCCATTACACGAGCGAGTGCGGGGTCGCATTTCTCCGCAACACCCACAATGAATGCTAAACCAACAGTCCACAAAACATAAACCAATAAACTGCTCAGTAATGAACAAGGACCCTTTTTAACCACTCTTGACTTTAAATGCTGGTTAAGACAATCACAGAAAAAAGTGAGTGATTGTGTGTCCTGCTTCAGCACTAGCAGCAGAATTGCGGCATTCATACCTAGCCAATGTTCCTTGGTGAAGCCACTGTATCCTTGTTTGGCCAAGTATTCTGTAATGGGGCGAATGAGACATAAGACGTGCGGATCCATATGCAAGGCTTTATTTCCAAGATGTTGTCATATAACAGGCATGGATCAAACAATGGCAAACAGGTTCAACGTGGCCAAAACACTAGAGGAGTCCAGTAAACAGGTTTGGTCGATCTCCAGCGAACACTGTCCAAACAGGGAAAACCAAAGGGGTAATCAGTAACAGAAGCGATAGTCCAAGTGAGAGTTTAAACAATATCTGATGGATGCTGGGATATGTAGATGACATGCAACAGTTTGTGTAGTAGTAGTAGTGTGTGAATCAATGTAATAATTTCTGGTGGCAATTGGACAGAAGTTTGGACCGGATTTTTGACAAGATCATTGCAATCTCACAGTTCCTTTATAATTAATAAATAAAACTCTTATTTATAGCATCTACACTTTGTAAATTATAATGATAGGATTCACAAGCCAGCAAGCAGAACTCAGCACTTAAAGGTGCAGTAGGTGATTGTCTTCAGAAACATTTTTTGTTTTGCTGGTTGAAAGTCAAGTGGTCTATTAAGTTAAGTGGTCTAAGTGTATTTATCTGTATTTATATATTCTGTGGAAGGCGTAGGACCAAGAAATGTATGTTCAATCAGTCCGAACATTTTAAATAGTTTTTATACCTGCTAGTCAATGTATGTATACCTCTGCACACCCTGTTTGTGCAGACAGGATATGTCATCAGCGCATTCACGTACGCTGTGCAGACAGAGCGAGAATGGCAGACAAACAAAAACCCGAAGTGACGAGTGGGGCATCTTTTGTAGCCCCTTGTGGACGACTGTCGCGCACAAACAAAAACCAAACCGAAATGAAGTCCAGGCCTGGTCCTCTCTCGTCCTCTCTCGTCTCTGTTGTCATTCCTCTTTTGTATTCTTCCAATCTCCTCTTTGGGGACTGGTGAGTGGAGCAGGTGTCACTCATTTCCCAATCACTCCACCGGCCTCGCTCCGTTCCCAGGGCTCTCAGCCCTGCCCCACTCGTCACACACGGTCTTCCTTCCTGGTATTGCAGTACTTTTAAAGTTTTCTCGCTGGTGAATGATATATATATATATATATATATATATATATATATATATATATATATATATATATATATATATATATATATATATATATATATAACATTACAATATAATATAAAACATTACAATATAACATTTCTATATAGCCTACCAGTCAACAGTTTTTGAACCGTACATTTTTTTATGTTTTTAAAGAAGTCTCTTTTGCTCACCAAGCCTGCATTTATTTGATCCAAAGTACAGCAAAAGCAGTAATATTGTGAAATATTTTTACTATTTAAAATAACTGTTTTCAAAGGTGAATTTTCAGCATCATTACTCCAGTCATCAGTGTCATATCCTCATTAGAATCAAATCATTCTAATATACTGATTTGCTGATTATCAATATTTAAAATAAATTAATTAAATTTTGAATTATATTCAAATAGAAAACAGTTATTTTAAATAGTCTAGTAAAGATATTTCACAATTTTACTGTTTTGCTGTACTTTGGATCAAATAAATACAGACTTGGTTAACAGAAGAGACTTGAGTGGTAGTGAATACTTTAGGCAACTTAATTTTTCTCTAATTTCTAGCTTTTAATTGGCTTAGAAATCTATAACTGCTGGACAATAACAAATAAAAATGATTTGTTTATATACTACAAACACTTTTTTTATCACATAATAAGGCAGAATAGATTATATACTGTAATAAATGCTATTAGCACTTTATTGCTCATATACTTTATTTCTTACCTGCTGGAGATGACTTGAAAACCATATATTGTCACAACTGTATGTTAAATGTCTTCGTGTTTCCAAAAGTTTCTGTTTTTCTGTGAAAACAACTGTTTTCATACGGCGATAGCTGGACGCTCACGTCCATATTAGGAGTTCCCTGGTATAACTTTCTGTGAGAGAGCGCCCTCCGGCTTCGAGTATGAATGAAGTGTTGCATGAGTGTTTAGCACTCTGTGATGTTCATCTCGCCTTCTGGGTCCGAATAAAATAGCAGGTCATGCGCAGACTATCCTATCTCTTTGAGTTTAAATCTATATTTATTCACACCAGCTCTTGAAAACCTCTATGCGAATACATTTGACTGAAAAAGCTTGAACCTTGAACAAACCTCTGGCATTTTGAGCATTGGTTACACTGCTCAACGCTGCAAAATATGTTGTTAATAGAAACCTTTGACATTCCACGAAGCGTAAACACAAATACACACTGGAGCATTTGCCAGATCTGTTTCGCCAATTTCCTAGTTTTACAGTTTTAACCAAAGGGTTCTTAGCACTTTCTAGCACCCCCCTAAAATTGTTCCTGGCTTTTTAACAGTTTATTTGCCTTGTGGTTCTATGCACCAACATTTAAGTGCTTTTTCTTCTCTATTGTAAATGACTGTAGGCCGAATTGCTCAATAGTGGGTTGCGGCACCTTGTGTACAGGCATGAATAAGACGAAAGCAAACAATTGTTTCCTGTTTAGTGTGTAGGCACTGTTCATCTGTGATTCACTTCACTTTATCTAGTCACACACTGTGTGAAAGGGCCTTCAAGGAGCAGAAAACTTTTCAAATTTGTTTGATTTGCTTATTTTACTATTCTTTAATATTATAATTTTTATAAAATATTTTATATGTATATTTTCATTTAGTAAATTTAGTATATTTCAGTTTAATAATTTTGTATCATTTTCATTATTTTATTAAGTGCTTTTGCCATTTTTATTCATTCGCTTTTATTTAGCTTTAATCTTTCTTTAAATAATTTTACTTGTACTTAAGTACCAATTAATCAAAGTATCTTCTTCACTACTTTTACAATCACAATTCATTATTCAGTATATGATTTGATGTGACCTTGCAAAAATAAAATGTGATAATGGGTTAGTTGCATATTGCCGCCATCTTGGATTTTCGCTTTGGTGAGTGTGGGCAAAGCCATTTGAAGGCAAGCATGCACCCTTTAGCCAAAAAAAGCTTAATAGCTGATGCTACTGCTTCCACTTAGGTGGAAATGTATGTGGTATTACCATGTGGTATGTTCTTTACCATTTTAATATGTGGTAAAGAAAACCAGATATTTTTTTTTTATGAATGAATGAATGCAAGAATGAATGAATGAGTGAATGAATGAATGAATGTTACTGGAGGAGAGGTTTCACTGAGCTAAAAAAAAAAAAAAAATTGAAAGAATTGCAAGTGACCTGACATACAGCCAAGTATGGTGACCCATACTCAGAATTTGTGCTCTGCATTTAACCCATCCATAGCGCACACAAACAAACACACTGTGAACACACACCTGGAGCAGTGGGCAGCCATTTATGCTGCGGTGCCTGGGGAGCAGTTGGGGGTTCAGTGGGCACCTCAGTCATGGTATTGCTGGCCCGAGACTTGAACCCACAACCTTAGGAGTCTAACTCTCTAACTATTAGGCCCTAACTTCCTGACCAAAAAAAAATATATATATAAAAAATAATAAAACATTAAAAAAAAACACTTTTTAGAGGAAACAGCTTATAATTACATTGATTGACAGCCTAATTTTCAGAAAATGTTATACTAAACAATAGTTTTGGATTTAAGTATTTTTAGAGTTTACACCGAAAAAAAAAAAAAAAAAAAAAGTACATTTATAAGAGCCACAGACTTATGCTTACATCATGTCTCATTCATTCCTATGGTATCCATAAACACTGATTGACATAGCTACACAATTAGTTTTTCCCTCACCAATTATTGTACAAATTACTTGTTTCTCTAAAATGCATGTATTACATTGAACTAAAATACGTATGCCTGTGAAACATCAGTTGATATCATAAATATCCATTACTCAATTCTGCGCATGCATCAGCTTGTTCCATCAACATTTTCAAAACATATTTTAATATCTACATTTACACAGTTATCTTTGCATCAAACATATTTTTAGATGAAAACACGGGCTTTAAAAATCTAAAATGAATAAACAGTTCTGACTTTTTTAATTATTATTATTATTTTTTTTTTTTGTTATTTAGTTATCTAGCCAATTTTGGTATGAATTTACCCATAGGAAAAATGTATTGCTCAGTAGTTGCTTTTCCTAAGCTCGGTAGACTTAGATGAGATTCTCATGTATTTCTCATTTTAGTATAAACAGCATTTCAGATATTTCTTAAAAAATTCCTTTGGAGAAATGGAAGTAGCACAAATGAGACATGAGAAATGTTTGAGAAAAAAAGAGTCAAAACTGAGAAAGTGGTGAAAGAAACAGAATATCTCTTAATTGTCTTGATGCGATCTCTATCAAGACTCCATTACAGGAATATTTTATTGCTCAGTGGTTGCTCCTTCTAACCTCAGGAGACTTAGTTGTGATTCTCGTATACATGTATTTCTCATTTTAGTCTCAAAAGTATCTCAGATGTTTCTCCTAAAAATCCTTAGGAGAAATAAAAGTAGACAAACTGAGACTGAGAAATAAAAAATAAAATGAAGAGATAAACGTGTGAGAAACGTGGGAGATCTCTTTATTGTCTTGCTGCAATCATAAAATGAAAAAGATCTCTTTACCATTTACAGTATCATCACTATTTCTCCTAGACAGAAATGAGACTACCTTAAGATTGAATGGAAACTTTTGCTTGAGTCTTCTGCTTCTCAAAACTGTCTCCTCCCACATAGCAAATGTCTTCTGGCTCAGACAATCACTTTTCCCTCGGCCCAAGTGCTGCAAAGAATGACGGCCCTGAAGTGGCCCAGAACTGGATTATTGACAAGGGCAACACATGGGCCATAACTGGCCCGAATCAAAACAGGTTTTATTATATGGTACCAATTCTCAGCCTTAAGTAAACCAGAATCCTCAAATCTGAGCCACACCTGAGCCTTATATAGCCTAGACCCAGAATCTTAATATTTCATATTTTTGCATTGTGTATTACTAAAATCGCCATTATTCATTTTGTGACATGCTGTACACACAAACTATGCCAATAATGTAAATTAAACTGAATAGAAAACCCACAAATCATGTAACTGTGCAATAAAAAAAATGTATTGCATTGATTTTTCTATTTATTTTTATAAAGAACAATCAACCAATAAAGAATGAGTGTATAAAGTTTACAGTCTATAAGAGAAACGTAACAGATAGACACATGTAACTTAATCATAATAATTTATTACAGATGTGTCAAAGAGCAATACCACAGTAGTCCAAATGACGATGCATTGCAGTTGCAGTCCTCTCTGGCAGAATATAATAGTAGTGCGAGTAGCAGGGCATAATTTAAGTTGTTCTCATTCAAAACACGCATCACTGGAAACATGGCATTTCGCAATCTGTGACGCAACCGATGAGAGCCAATGAGCATTTGATATCGCTGTCGTAAAACTTGTTGTAAAACTTCTTAACGTAACATTTTTAAATTGTTACTATAGCTAGAGAGGAAGGCGATACCAGGGATGGGCGATACCAAATATTTTGTTTTCGATAAGAAACCGACACTTTTAATGGCCAGTATCGTCGATATCGATAACAATATGATACTTCAAAACTGAACTTTTAGATAATTAAATTTATTTAATTATTATGAGTACAATGGGTAATAATACCTGCTTTATATTTGAAATGCATTTTAACATTCAATATGCCTTAATTGCAACTTAATATGTTATATTTTTGTTTACACATGGTTAAAATATGTTTACTGTAGTGGTAACCAAGGAAACCTACAAATACTATAGTTAAACTATGTTCACTTTACCATGGTTCATTGTCATAAGGGACTGCCAGTAATAGGCTGTTGCATGCATAAAATGCAACCTTTTTTATTCAGAGAGTGTTTGATTTATATTAACAATACAGAATAGAACATGAGCAATATGAACTTTTAACATTCAAGTTTAAATTAATGTACTGCACAAACTAGGGCACAATTTCAATTACAATATAGCCTATGTTTTTTTTTTTTTCTGCATTGTTCATGAATGGTTTGAATTTGGATTGGTTCCTCACACCAAGCATCACATGGATACAGAGGATTTAAATAAAATACTTTCATGATAATTAATAATTTTTATTTAATGAATGCTTGTGCATGACACCATACTAATAAAAATGATGTGCCCCCACTATTATAGATCAATGTGTGTCTTATGATAAATCAAACACATATTACATGATAATGGTTCAATGATCTCTCTCTCTCTCTCTCTCTCTCTCTCTTTTCATGTAAAGATTCTAAGAATATTCGTATCAAGAATAATATGTGTGTGTGTGTGTGTGTATATATATATATATATATATATATATATATATATATATATATATATATATATATATATATATAAATATATATATATATATATATATATATATATATAAATATATATATATATATATATATATATATATATATATATATATATATTACCATTATAATGCAATATTGTATTTATCTCGTTTATCATGGGTCACATAATATGCTGCCAGATCATAGCCTGATTTGGGCCACATATCACTGGACTGATCTGGGCCATACTCCTCCCACCAACAATCGGCCCTCATATGGTTTGCCTGATCCATGCCATGCCATCATTGCCACACATAGCCCAGCTCTGGCTGAAAGGGTACATGCCATTGCCGACAGGAGGCTAACAGTGCCAGCTTGAGGCCACATTTGGGCCAAGTCTGTTTGCTATGTGGGCTGAGGCAAAAACTCACTGTGCTCAGATACTTCTCCTTAGCTAGACTCAAGAGCTCTCACATTTGTCTCCTCTAAATTTCAGAAGTGATCTCAACTTTATAAAGTGTGCACAAAGTCAAATGCCTCAATATGAGCTCAAACATTTCTTCCATGTATTAATAAACAAATAAGTCAATTAATAATCAAGACTGAGTCATAAGCCATTTATGTGCCTTTCAGCAAAGTAAGCTCCAGGATTACATTTTCTGTAGATCACTTCTGAGTAAGGCATCTTGTACATTACTATTTCTAACAACAAATTATGTGCCTAAGTACTTAAACATTGTCTTATAAAAAGTAGCATTATCCTTATTTCGGCATAATTTCTCTCTCAATATAGCCTTCATCTCTGAATTTATGATTTTCCCTCTTTTATTTAGTGCCTTTCAAGTATTTGACTTGATGCACACATTGTAAAGTTGTTGAGATCTATTCTAAAGCTTTACAGGAGACAAATATTAAACCGCCAGATTATTTAGCTAATGAGAAAAATCCAAGCATAGTGTGTGATGTTGTTGAGATCTCTAATCTAAACTTTTGACAAGACAAATGTGAGTGAATTAAGAGTCTCTAGCTAAGGAGAAATATCTGAGCACAGTGAGGGATGTTGTTGAGATCTATTCTGACGCTTTAAAAGAGACAATTGCGTTTCAAACACGACATAAGGATACATTTTCTACATGTATTTACACTTTGAACCAAAACAGTGCATCCGTGCAGCATGAGTGACACAGAGGAGTGTAAGCTGCTTGCGTTCAGTGAATATTGTCCAAAATGGCACTATGGTGATGCAGAGAGACACTGAGGAGACTAATTGTTGAATAAAGTCATTATTTTTGTTTTCTTCACATACAAAAAGCATTCTCGTTACTTCCTAACGTTATGGTTGAACCACTGATGGCAGTTGGACTATTCTGACGATGTCTTTTATACTTTTCTATTTTATACTGTCTTTTATATACAAAAGCATCTCTATTGACTGGCTTTTACCTTGCCTTAAACCCTTTAGAATTCTCTAGAATGGTTTGACAGCACTTCAAGAGAAAGTTTTGTTGAGGAACAGGCCAAACTCTTTCATTAGTGGCTGGTGAAGTAGACTCCGGAGACTGACAGGAGATAATTCATAGGGGACAAGCTTTAGTGTGTAATTGGGTCCATCCGGTCCATCTGGTCCTTCTGAGAGGTCACTTGAAGACAAAGATCTCTACAGGAATTTACTGTAAATGTTTTCTTGTTTTCTATTTGCCTCTTTTATATATATATATATATATGTGTGTGTGTGTGTGTGTGTTTAAGAGTCAGTTATGTTCTTAATTTTTTTCATTTTAATTAATACATTTATTTTAATTCATTTATTTAATTGTCCTGTATACCTTATATTATTATGAAAGAACCTAAGTGTTTTATTGTTTGTTTGTTTGTTTTTTATCCTTTATCACACATGGACAGTCCTGCTTCAAAATAACTTAAATACAGTAATAATATTTTAATAGGGGCTGTTTACGAAAACAACACAACAAAATCCAGATTTGAGTGACACCCATCATCTCAAGAAAATATGGCAAGGCTTTGTGGGTAGCGGTAAGAATTCCTGGCAGCCTCTGTCTGATTAAAATGTGATGTGTTGAAAGTTGGCTTTGATCTTAGGAAATGTCTGCGAGGGGAGCAGTTGGAATTTAGCTTGGGCTTTTTCCCTCCCGCTTACTCTGTGATTTGGCCCTGCAGATGGAGGCAGATAGATAGTGTCACCATTCATTTCCTGCTCAAGCTCCTACACTGTTCTGTTCAGACACTAGACCTGGAGCAGGGATCCAAAATGAATAGATCACATGCCTAGCTTTTGTGGTTTGTGTAGAGCTCTGCTTTCTTCTATACTTTTCTCTAAATGTATGCATGTGCTTTGGATTGTACATGCACATATAACATGGTATTTTGCAAATAACCCCCCCCCCCCCCCCCTAGGACTTGGAACATCCCACCCAACGGAATAAGAGGAAGAAAACACAGTTTGAAAAAGACTCCTAAGGTGCTTAAATGCTTTTCTTCGTCTCTGATTCCAGGACTCCTGCACTGGCGGCCAGCCCGGCATTTTCTGATATCTCCCTCATCCGGATCTCACCACACCGGAACCCTTCAGTGGGGGCGGAGTCACCCTTTAACCCCCCACATCCATACATTAATCCCTACATGGACTATATCCGCTCACTCCATAGCAGTCCCTCTCTGTCCATGATCTCTGCGGCCAGGGGCCTTAGTCCCACAGGTGGTGAGTACCTCAGAGACCTGTTCTAGGCTTGCTAAAATTATTTTCAATTCTTCTTAAAGGAACACTCCGAATTTTGGGGACTTTAGCTCATTCACAGTATCCCCCAGAGTTAGATAAGTCCATACATACCTTTTTCATTTCTGTGCGTTCTATAAGTGTTATTTGACACACCCACCATTGGCCTAGCTTAGCACAAAGACTGGATGTAAATGTATAATTGTACCATAGTAATCCCAATAAGTGACAAAATAATGCAAACATTTCCCTATTTACATGTTGTGATCTGTATAGTCACAGCGTGTACAAATAACAAGGCTATATGAGACAGAGACCATTTTTAATCGTATAAATACTGGGAACTATATTCTCACTAGGCGTAGGAGCACAGCTAACGTTACTTTGGTGGAGTGGCTACTTGGGAGGAGTGATTAGCGCAGCACCCAAGACGCGCCGTGGTGAGGAACAGAGAGTTCGCTTAGAGTTGGAGTAATAGAGTCAGCAATTACTAGATAGTAAATTTATAGTGTACAATCATGGGTGTTCGCCGTATTGTAAAGAGCTGCGACAATAAACAGGAATTACAACCAAAAATGCTGACCTGATGAATTGATGGCTACTTGTTCTGGGTATAGTTCCAAACACACCTGTAAACACCATCACAAAGTATTTAGTTTGCTCTGAACATTTTACTGTAGACGACTATTTTGAAAAAATGCAAGTTGCCACATGGACCATGAAACGTGTGCTAAAGGATACAGCCATCCCATCGATAATAAAGACAGGACAAATTGGATCACCTGTTGCTGCGGTAAGTGTTCCGTTATGTTTTGAAATGACTAACATTAGCCATACTGTAACAGTGCCATGCTAATGTAATATAACCTTAGTAGTGACACTATTACGTGAATAGGGGCTCCGTGTATACCCTTTATTGTTATTATTGTGTTGTCATGAACACACTGCTCATGATCATTATAACAAAATCACTTACTTGGTGGTCAGCTGACCATTAGGTTCACTCGGCATGGGGCATTTCTTCCAGATGATCTTGTTACAGTGGGGAAAAAAAACGACAACTGCCGGGTGTATTAAGGCAGAGAAATCTTCCGTGGTAGTGACGCAAATATTTTGATTGTCATCAAGCCTTGACATTGATGGCAATACCTGGTTCCATTCATTACAACAAAGGCACTCGGTTTCTGTCGGCATAGGGTGGCATGTTCCACATTTACACCACCAGTCCGTGTTCGTTCTGATTCTCCCTTCGACATCAATCGGTTCGACATCTTGTTCAATTCAATTCAATTCAAGTTTATTTGTATAGCGCTTTTTACAAAACAAATCGTTACAAAGCAACTTTACAGAAAATTATGTTTCTACAATATTTAGTAGTAGCTAGTAGTTTGTGCACATTTGACAGGATTTTAGAAAAACTAAAAAATAATAATAATACAAGACGTAGTCAGCTAGACGATGAACTATCAATATTATTAATTAAGTTATTATATGATTAAGTCACACATTTAGGAATAATTGTTAGTTCTGTTTGTTCATTCAGGGTTAGCATCATCTGAGGTCCTCTGAGGGTCAGCATCATCTCTTCTCAGGTGTTCTGGATCCAGACTGGAGCTTGTGTAAATCCTAGTTACCACGGGATGTGAATCCCGTGGCAAAACATAGAAACAAAATACAGACATCATTAGCATAGCTGCTGATCCAACAAAGTAAAATTAGTTTAACCCAAGCTAATGAATAAAAATGCACCTTTGATCAGATGCAACTACACTCACAATTAAAAAGATACATTATTCGAATGCTTGGCGAAAGAGATGTGTTTTTAATCTAGATTTAAACAAAGAGAGTGTGTCTGAACCCCGAACATTATCAGGAAGGCTATTCCAGAGTTTGGGAGCCAAATGTGAGAAGGCTCTACCTCCTTTAGTGGACTTTGCTATCCTAGGAACTACCAAAAGTCCAGCGTTTTGTGACCTTAGGGTGCGTGATGGGTTGTAACGTGGTAGAAGGCTAGTTAGGTACGCTGGAGCTAAACCATTTAGGGCCTTATAGGTAAGTAATGATAATTTGTAACTGATGCGGAACTTAATAGGTAGCCAGTGCAGAGACTGTAAAATTGGGGTAATATGATCATATTTTCTTGACCTCGTAAGGACTCTCGCTGCTGCATTTTGGACGACCTGTAGCTTGTTTATTGAAGAAGCAGGACAACCACCTAGAAGTGCATTACAATAGTCCAGTCTAGAGGTCATGAATGCATGAACTAGCTTGTCTGCATCAGAAACAGATAACATGTTTCGTAGCTTGGCAATGTTTCTAAGATGGAAGAATGCAATTTTTGTAACATTGGAAATATGATTTTCAAAAGACAAATTGCTGTCTAATATAACACCCAGATTTCTGACTGTAGAGGAAGTTACAGTACATCCGTCTAGTTGCAGATTGTAATCTACAAGATTCTGTGTAGTGTTTTTTGGTCCAATAATTAATATCTCCGTCTTATCCGAATTTAATTGGAGAAAATTCTTTGTCATCCAATCTTTTACATTTTTAACACAATCTGTTAGCTTAGATAATTGGGAAGTTTCATCTGGTCTCGTTGATATATATAGCTGAGTATCATCAGCATAACAGTGGAAGCTAATTCCGTATTTTCTAATAATATTACCAAGGGGCAACATGTATATTGAAAATAGAAGGGGACCTAGGACGGATCCTTGTGGCACTCCATATTTTACTGATGATAAATGAGATGACTCCCCATTTAAGTAAACAAAATGGTAGCGATCGGACAGGTAGGATCTAAACCATCTTAGAGCCTGCCCTTGAATACCTGTATAGTTTTGTAATCGATCTATGAGTATGTCATGATCTATGGTGTCGAACGCAGCACTAAGATCAAGTAAGACTAGAAATGAGATGCAGCCTTGGTCTGACGCAAGGAGCAGGTCATTTGTAATTTTAACAAGTGCAGTTTCTGTGCTATGGTGGGGCCTAAAACCTGACTGAAATTCTTCATACAGATCATTTTTATGCAGGAAGGTGCTCAATTGAGCAGACACAACTTTTTCTAAAATTTTAGACATAAATGGAAGATTTGAAATAGGCCTATAATTTGCCAGTACACTAGGATCTAGTTTTGGTTTCTTAATAAGAGGCTTGATAACCGCCAGCTTGAATGGTTTTGGGACGTGTCCTAAAGATAACGACGAGTTTATGATATTGAGAAGCGGTTCTTCGGCTACAGGTAACAGCTCTTTCAGTAATTTAGTGGGTACAGGATCTAATAAACATGTTGTTGGTTTAGATACAGTGATAAGTTTATTTAGCTCCTCCTGTCCTATGGTTGTAAAGCACTGCAGTTTATGTTTGGGTGCGATGGATGAAACTGAAGTGTTAGATGCTGTAGAATCTACATTCGCTATTGTATTTCTAATGTTATCTATTTTATCAGTGAAGAAATTCATAAAGTCATTACTATTTAACGTTGGTGGAATATTTGAATCAGGTGGCATCTGGTAATTTGTTAACTTAGCCACTGTGTTAAATAAAAACCTTGGATTGTTTTGGTTATTTTCTATGAGTTTGTGTATATGCTCTGCGCTAGCAGTTTTTAGAGCCTGTCTATAGCTGGACATACTGTTTTTCCATGCAATTCTAAAAACTTCTAAGTTAGTTTTTCTCCATTTGCGTTCAAGACTACGAGTTACTTTCTTGAGAGAGTGAGTATTACTGTTATACCATGGTACAGTACGTTTTTCTCTAACTTTTTTCAATTTGATTGGGGCAACAGCTTCTAATGTATTAGAGAAAATAGTGCCCATGTTGTCAGTAATTTTGTCTAATTCATGTGTATTTTTGGGTACAAATAGCAGTTGAGATAGATCAGGCAGGTTATTTGCGAATCTGTCTTTGGTGGCTGGAACAATAGTTCTGCCCAGACGGTATCGCTGCGACATATAGATACATAGGAAATGGTCTGTAATATCATCACTTTGAGGTACAATATCTATAGCAGTAAGATCGATGCCATGCGATATAATTAAATCTAGTGTATGATTAAAACGATGAGTGGGCCCGGTGACATTTTGCTTGACTCCAAAGGAGTTTATTAGGTCAGTAAACGCAAGTCCTAATGTATCATTTGTATTATCAACGTGAATATTAAAATCTCCCATGATTAGCGCCTTATCAACTGTAACTAGAAGGTCTGAGAGGAAATCTGCAAATTCTTTTAGAAATTCTGTATACGGCCCTGGTGGTCTATACACAGTAGCCAGAGCAAGAGATACATTAGATTTCTTTTGCATGTCTGACA
This sequence comes from Carassius auratus, assembly GCF_003368295.1. Taxonomy (NCBI): domain Eukaryota; kingdom Metazoa; phylum Chordata; class Actinopteri; order Cypriniformes; family Cyprinidae; genus Carassius; species Carassius auratus. Next base: position 4,690,648 of record NC_039291.1, on the reverse strand, counting down.
GAGTAACATTTAGCATTAGTATTTCAAAAGAGTTAAACCTGTATCCTGTTTTCTGGGTAACATTGAGAATATCACTATATATTGTTGCAACACCCCCGCCACGACCAGTCTGACGGGGCTCATGCTTATAACAGTAGTTTGGTGGAGTAGACTCATTTAGACCAAAATAATCATTTGGTTTTAGCCAGGTTTCAGTCAAGCAGAGTAAATCAAAACTATTATCTGTGATCATTTCATTTACAATAACTGCTTTTGGTGTGAGTGATCTAATATTTATGAGCCCAAACTTTAAAAATTGTTTTTGTTCATTTACTTTACATTTTTCTGGTTTAATTACGATAAGATTTTTTCTAGATCCTACATTATATTTATATTTATATTTTGACCTCACTATTCTGGGAACAGACACAGTCTTAATAGGTTTTACAGCACAAGTACTTTTATCATTTAAGCGGGTGGAACAAAACTCATCATAATGGTTATTTGAGAATTGACTTACTAGTCACATGGAGCGAAGTGTCCTGGAGATGTTGTCAGAGAGAAGCTCCGCTCCGACTCGACTGGGGTGTAATCCATCAGCGCGAAACAGTCTAGGACGCTCCCAGAAAAGATTCCAGTTATTAACAAATAGCAGTTTCTGTTCTTTACACCATGACAACAACCATTCATTTAAAGCAAAAAGTCTACTGAACCTTTCGTGTCCTCGTCGATACGTGGGCAGTGGTCCTGACACGATGATCGTCGCCGCGGGCGTCGTGCTGCGAACCGTCTCGATCAGGCTCCTGAAGTCCCTCTTCAGCGTCTCCGTCTGCCGCAGCGTGGTGTCGTTAACCCCGGCGTGAAGCACGACCGCTCTCGGGCTCTCGTCGTCCTTCAGGATCGCGGGTATCTGCGCAGAAACATCGAGAACACGAGCACCAGGCAAACAATGAGTGTGCACTTTACCTTCGGCTAACGTAGCACTTACGTGTCGGACGATGGAGTCTCCGATGATCACAGCGTCGCGTCCTGTCTCGCGGAGGGGAGCGAAGCGGTTCTGGATGGAGATCTCGAAGGCAGGAGGGGGAGATGTCGTCGCCCGGGACCCGGCTCGCATCCTCCGCTGTGGATGCACCCAGGGTCCGTGGTGTCCCGGCGTCGCAGTGAAGGACATCTGGGAAGATCGCGTCCTGGGTGCACCGGGCCTGCGCAGAGAAACACACGGAGTAGACGTGGTGGGACTGTTAACAGCACGCTGTATACTTACCCCGGACTTGTGAGCGTCAGCCCGGGATGATTCCAGCGCGGCTCTCCGCTCTCTCAGCTCGGCCTGCCTCCGTTCCAGGTCGCGAATCTGCTTCCCCACGGCCTCGAGCTCGAGCTGCACAGAGTGGAGACATTCATCCGCCATTAAAGCAAGTAACAGTGAGTACAGCAGTGGTAATGTGTGTGAATAGAGTATTAGCAATGTAAGCTCAGTTAGCAGCAACCACGCTTGCTGATGCTAACTGGCTAAAAGCTAATAGCGGACCCGGGAGATCAAAATAAATCTAGTGATAGCGAGTCGCTCTAATTGTTTTTGTTGTAGAATACAATAGAGGATATATTCACGCGTTATATAAACGGAAACGATGGTGTATAAAATAGATTTTTAAGTTAAAAATAGTCAATGAAAAGAATATAGTGACGGAGCTCAAACGCAGTTCAGCCGTCAACAACAAACTTTAAGTGAGGATGTGTCCCTGGGTGTGTGGATATGACACCCAGGGACAAGATATATCTTGTCTTACAGCTTCCAAAGTTTGTAACTCCTCGTCTGTGTATTCTGGCTCAAAACTATATGGTTCTGGATATTGGTTTGATACACAGTAAAATTCTTCTGAGTCTGACAATTCCTCAAAGTCAGCCATGATCACGAGTCACGTCTAGCTAGTTAGTCACGTTTGTTTTGTTTACGGAACCATTAACAGGGCGTCTCGTGTGCTGCGCTAATCACTCCACCCAAGTAGCCACTCCGCCCAAGTAACGTTAGCTGTGGTCCAACGCCTAGTGAGAATATAATTCCCAGTATTTACATGATTAAAAATGGTCTCTGTCTCATATAGCCTTGTTATTTGTACACGCTGTGACTATACAGATCACAACATGTAAATAGGAACATGTTTGCATTATTTTGTCACTTATTGGGATTACCATGCTACCATTATCCATTTACATCCAGTCTTTGTGCTAAGCTAGGCTAGCAGTGGGAGCGTCAAATAACACTTACAGAATGCACAGAAATGAAAAAGGTATGTATGGACTATCTAACTCTGGGGAATACTGTGAATAAGCTAAAGTCCTAAAAAGTCGGAGTGTTCCTTTAATGTCAACCTATTGTGAGCAGAGCATACAATTTTAAGTATTAACTTCTAAATTGTACACATCACATGTCCTTCAGAAAATGATAATACCTTAAATTAATCTATCTATACAGTTTTATCTAACTATCAATCTGTCAATCTATCTTGTGAGGGCCGAGATATGGCATTCATATATCCCTCATCTGTCTGCGATGCTTCTTTTTTAAGGGGGGAGAACATAGTTTGATCGTTTGGCAGGGGTCACTCTCTTTGATCTTTGTCTAATGTCGGCAAACCTCCGGAGAAACATTCAATATGTCAGGCAAAATCTCGTGATCACATCCTAAGTTAAGATGGGGATGAAGTTCAAGACCATGGTTGAGGGCAGAGGGTACAATAAAGAGGGGAAGGATGAGTAGTGGAAATAGTTTAGAAGATGGACACAAGAGGCCTGTTAAGAAGCCATTTTGGTTTTATGTGTGAAGTCAGACTGGGAAATCCATTACAGGGTCAGCAATGCCTGCTGTTTTTTAAAGAGTCTCTGTGGTATGCTGGCCTCTTGGCCTTCTCCTCAGGCATGAAGTTTTAATTGAAGCCTGAAGCACAAATACCAAAGTGGGGGAATCAGAGGGGCCTCTCACAGGCCACATATAATCATGATGTTTCGAACTGTAGTGCTATCTAACATCAGCCAGGTCATACTATCTACCATGTGTTTCAAAGGAAGACATAAAGCATTACCATATAGTGATTAACTATTCCCAGATAAGAACCCAGAATAAGGGCAAAATTAAACTTGTTGATGCGGTTTGGTTTGATGTAACATTTTGGTATTCTTGGTAAAAAGCCATTTGTTGAGTAAAATATATCAGATTGAACAAATATTTAAATTAAACATAAGTAAGTTTTTATGTTAACTCTTTGGTAGAATTATATACTCCAGTTGGCTGTATTTGAATGTAAACTTTTTAAGTGTGTCTGTAATAAAAACTTATGTAATAAAAAGATGAATTCCCTTATGAAACAAAAATATATTGCAGTATATAGGAAAATATCATGTAATATATTAGGCATATATTCTTATATATATTTTTGTTTTCCAATATATTGCAATATATTGAAAGCGGCAATCATTTGTATATTTTGCAATATATTATATAATATATGTATCATCAATATATTATTAAATGTATTCAAATATATAAAATATTAGAAAATAAAAAGGGAAAATAATAAATTACAATATAACACAATATATTTTAAGAAATATATTGGTAAATATATTTTCCTTTCATAAGGGTTGTCATTAAAGTAACAAAAGCTTTCAATCAAGAACAGTGAGTGATTTCTTTGTTGTTGCTGTTTGATTAATATTAAGTTCTTCAACTTTAAGAAAATACACTGATCTGGTACACTGATACAGTATGTTCAGCCAGCTATGTCTGCTATTGGACACTTACCAGGGCATTTTGACACATCATATTTTGTGTGTGTGTGTGTGTGTGTGTGTGTGTGCGTGTGTGTGTGTGTGAATTTGTCATTTTAAACAAAATATTTCACAGAGAGCCTAATTTACACATGTTATGACGTGCAGGTTTGAGGTGCTTCAGGTGAGCACACACCGGCTTGCATCCTCTGGCACTTAAATGTGTACACTGGCAAAGCTTAAATGAGTTTAGTTTAAACACAGATATCAACACGCGCTGTTAAGGTCTCACCTGTACGTGCGCTTTCAGCACCCACTTGCAGTGTTGGTCATCTTACTTGAAAAAAGTAATTAGTTACAGTTAAAAATTACTTCTCCCAAAATGTAATTGAGTTAGTAACTTAGTTACCACATTGTTAAAGTAATTAGTTACTCAGCAAAGTAACTGTGATGTTATTTTTTATGTTCTATAATGCTATTACGACCTATAACATCTTTAATATATAAGATGTTTATATTTGCTCCACTGCACACCTCTACACTACACTACACTACTACACTACCACTACACATTGCTATAAACTCATAGAGGAAATGGCAGAAATCAAGAAACTCTACTGACCTCAGTGTGTATCAGTCTCTCCTCTCTTCCTTCTCTGCAAATGTCTTCATGGCTAAAACATCCTACTACCACAACAAAATTAGACGCTCGGACGCTCTTCAAGACTTTCTCTTCTCTTCTTAATCCGCCGCTACCACCTCCTCCATCGACTCTTACAGCGGACAACTTTGCAGTTTTCTTCACAAATAAGACAAGATCCATCAGTGACCAATTCTCTACACCGCAGACTGAGGACAACTTCACATGACCGACGCACACTCTTTCTCCTCCTTCTCCCCACTCTCAGAGATGGACGTCTCCAAACTTCTCCTGTCCAATCATCCTACTACTTGTCCACTTGATCCGATCCCCACTCACATCCTTCAAGCGATCTCTTCTCACATTATCAACTCCTCTCTTCACTCTGGAACATTTCCCTCAGCATTCAAGCAGGCTTGGGTAAGCCCACTGCTCAAGAAACCATCTCTAAATCCAGCGCTTCTTGAAAACTACAGACTGGTATCCCTTCTTCCATTCATTGCAAAGACACTTGAGCGAGCTGTGTTCAGCCAGCTTTCTATATTCCTTGTACAGAACAACCTCCTGGACAGCAACCAATCTGGCTTCAAAAGTGGCCACTCAACTGAGACTGCTCTGCTCTCAGTTACTGAAGCCCTGTGACTAGCAAGAGCAGCTTCAAAATCTTACTGGACCTGTCTGCTGATTTTGACACTGTTAATCACCAGATTCTCCTGTCCACCCTCAGAAAGTTGGGCATCTCTGGAACAGCACTCCTGTGGGTTAAGTCCTACCTCTCTGACAGATCCTTCAGTGTGTCTTGGAGGGGTGATGTTTCAAAGTCACACCACCTTGCTACTGGGGTTCCTCAAGGCTTGGACCACTTCTCTTCTCCATCTACATGACATCATTAGGATCTGTCCTTCAGAAGCATGGCTTTTCTTATCACTGCTACGCTATTGACACCCAACTCTACTTCTCATTCCAACCAGATGACCCGACGGTAGCTGCTCGCCTCTCAGCCTGTCTGAGGGACATTTCTAGCTGGATGAATGACCATCACCTTCAGCTTAACTTTACGAAGACAAAACTCCTGGTGATTCCAGCAAACTCATTGCTTCATCACAACTTCTCTATACAGCTGGGCTCATCAACTATTACTCCTTCGAGGACAGCCATAAACCTAGTTGTGATGGATTATCAGTTAAGCTTCACAGACCACATTGCTACCACTACCCGGTCCTGCAGGTTTGACTTATAGAACATTAAGAAGATTAGACCCTTCCTGTCAGAGCAAGCAACCCAACTTCTTGTCCAAGCTCTTGTTCTCTCCAGACTGGACTATTGTAATGCTCTCCTGGCGGGCCTTCCTGCATGTACTGTCAAGCCTCTGTAATTGATCCAAAATGCAGCAGCGAGGGTTGTCTTCAATGAGCCAAAAAAAGCTCACGTTACTCCTCTCCTCATCAAGTTACACTGGCTACCAGTAGCTGCTCGCATCAAATTCAAGGTACTGATGCTAGCCTACAAGACGACCACTGGCACGGCACCAACTTACCTAAACTCACCGGTTAAATATTATGTGCCCTCCAGAAGTTTGCGCTCTGCAAGTGAACGACGCCTTGTGGTACCATCCCAAAGAAGTTCAAAATCACTCTCATGGACTTTTTCCTGGACTGTGCCCAGCTGGTGGAATGACCTCCCAATCTCAATTCGTACAGCTGAGTCTTTACTCATTTTCAAGAAACATCTAAAGACTCATCTTTTTCGCCTGCAATTAACACTAGCATTTTTCCTTTTCTTATTTTTTTTTTTCATGTATATATATATATAACCTGGCTATGTGTTCTATACTAGACTAACTGAGACTTGGCACTTGTATACTGTTGTTGTTCTCTTGTTGACCTAACTGCTTCTATTGTTCTCATTTTTAAGTCGCTTTGGATAAAAGTGTCTGCTAAATGATTAAATGTAATGTAAATTTATATAACTGATTGAAGAATAAAAACACTGTAAGTATTTTAGAAAATGTTGTATATATTTGAACTCAATAGATTGCAGCCTGCTATATGATATATATGAAATAAAAACATATAAAAAATTATATTGAAAATAAAATTCAAGTACAAAATTAACACAGACAAATTTAAACTTGGGTAAAAATAAACAAAGGGAAACCTGGCCATTAGTGCAAATCTCTGTAACTGTATATTAGGCCTAAAGTTACTGCACAATAAACTAACACTATCCAACTCTTATGGTGCGTTCACACCAGATGCAAATAAAGCGTCTGGCGAGAGTGATTTCAATGTTAAGTCAATTCAAGGACGGGAATAGACAACCTCCGAAAATCAGCAAAACACATTTTTAAATAAACCGCATATTAGAGTTTAAAACAACTATATTCTCACAAGAAATACTTTTAAAACTACATTTCATGACATGATAACAGTCATATTTAGAAAACTATCGGAATAAAAATGGTGGTTGAAAAAGCTTTGTGAACTCAACTGGTGGTAGGCCCCCCCATGCCGCGAATTCGCGTCTGTTGTAAAGTTAATTTCATGCGAGAATGAAGCGTATGAACTCAAAATGTTCAAGCGTCCAAATACGCGTGAATAGCGCGAGTTATTCGTGCAAGTCGCGTCTGGTTTGAACACAGCATTAAATATTCAGTACAGTAACATGTTAGCATGTGTTGTTGAGGTGGTTCATAAGATTTGAGTTGCTTGTAGTGATGTGTCGTTTGTGAGCGAATCGTTCTTTTTGAACGAATCTTTTAGCTGAACAAATCGTTCTCGTTCACGCAATCCACTGACTCATATTTCTCGTTCACTGAAGTTCCTCCCTCCACAGCAGCGCGGTGCTATTAGCAGCGCATGCGCAGCTTGGTGAATCGGGTAGCTCTGTGAACAGTTTCATCCTGTCAAAGAGTTACTCAACCTCGAGTCAATAGCCTTCAAGTATGACATGTGATGGAGCATGTGATTTGTTGAATGTAGTTTCATATGAGTCTGAACGAGATCTAGAGATCTCGTTCGTAAATGAAATGACTGATCTGATACCAATGTCGTTCGTGAACAAGCTGAATGATTTAGTAAATCTTGTTCGTGAATGAAATGAATGAACTGGTACACATGTTGTTTGTGAATGATCTGAATGATTTAGTAAATCTCGTTCGTGAATGAAATGACTGAACTGGCACACATGTCGTTCGCGAACGAGTTCAATGAACGGATACATGTTGTTCGTGAATGAAATGAATGAGAGTAAACTGGGTTAGTCTGCCATAATCCCCAATTTATGAATGTGAATATATAATATACAATATATAATATACAAACTGTCTGACCAAACAATTAAAATGCTAATTAGGCAAGAAAACCTTGTGCTTTGTTCATCTCAACAACTTTATTAGACTTTATATATTGAATTTGATTATGCACACATTTTAATAAAGCCAGATCAGTTTTTGTAACAAGTGAATACGTTCTTTGACTTAAGACATAACACATAACACATAATACACTCTTTTTTGCCACCTGCTGGCATATTTTGTGTAATATGAATAAATGATCACTGAACGAATCAGTGAACAATTCTGAATGAATAATTTTGGTGAACGAACTTAATGAATGAATCTCTTGAAAGAATCATAATTTCTACCACTAGTTGCTTGAGGCAGACGTGGATAAAGTCTTTTTTCCTGGGCATACCGTGCATGTTAAAGAAATATTCTCACCTTTAATTTCCGGTACTTCCAGTTCGACAACGCCTTTATCGCTGATGCCGTCTTGTGTTTAGTGGTCAGTGTTCCCAGATTGGAAATGTCCAAGTATTGTGCCAGAAGTTCAAAATTATCGTATTTGGAAGAAAATTATCGTACATGAGTCAAAAGAGTTATTTATCTATTCTAAACCAACAACATTTTGACACAACATGCAAAATACCACAATAGATAACTAGGCGTATGGTTGGACGGAAGCAGTGCAACAAAAAACTATCACATTATTTTCAGTTCAGCAGTCATTGGAAGACTGCGTGTTGTCAGATGTTGAAGGGGTTCTTGCTGTCATGGACCGTAAGTAGTGCTCGTTGGCTTTAAATCAGGGCAACCTCCTCTGAGGTGCAAACGAACACATTTAGAGTGTCTGTAATGAGCCGATTTCGTGTATAAGTAAAGAAGCCCTATGACTTCAATTAAATCTTCATTCATTGCATCTTGGGTATTGCTGGCCCAAGATTCGAACCCACAACCCTAGGGTTAGGAGTCAAACTCTCTAACCACTAGGCCAAGACTTCCCCAATTTAACAGTAACAATTTTTAACATTACCATCAAGAACATTATCAGGAATGCTTTTCCAGAGTTTGGGAGCCAAATGTGAAAAAGCTCTTCCTCCTTTAGTGGACTTTGCTATCCTTGGAACTTCCAAAGGTCCAGCGTTTTGTGACCTTAGGGAGTGTGATGGATTGTAACGTGGTATAAGGCTAGTTAGTTACGCAGGAGCTAAACCATTTAGGGCCTTATAGGTAAGTAATGATAATTTGTAACTGATACGGAACTTAATAGGTAGCCAGTTCAGAGACTGTAAAATTGGGGTAATATGATCATATTTTCTTGACCTGGTAAGGGCTCTAGCTGCTGCATTTTTGAAGATGCAGGACAACCACCTAGAAGTGCATTACAATACTCCAGTCTAGAGGTCATGAATGCATGAACTAGCTTTTCTGCATCAGAAACAGGTAACATGTTTCATAGCTTGGCTATGTTTCTAAGATGGAAGAATGCAGTTTTTGTAACATGGGAAATATGATTTTCAAAAGACAAATTGCTGTCTAATATAACACCCAGATTTTTGACTGAAGAGGAAGTAACAGTACATCCGTCTGGTTGCAAATTGTAATCTACAAGATTCTGTGTACTATTTTTTATTCCAATAATGAATATCTCTGTCTTATCCAAATTCAGTAAGAGAAAATTGTTGGTCATCCAGTCTTTTACATTTGTAACACACTCTGTTAGCTTGGATAATTTAGAAGTTTCATCTGGTCTCGTTGAGATTATACAGTATTGTTCAAAATAATAGCAGTACAATGTGACTAACCAGAATAATCAAGGTTTTTCGTATATTTTTTTATTGCTACGTGGCAAACAAGTTACCAGTAGGTTCAGTAGATTCTCAGAAAACAAATGAGACCCAGCATTCATGATATGCACGCTCTTAAGGCTGTGCAATTGGGCAATTAGTTGAATTAGTTGAAAGGGGTGTGTTAAAAAAAATAGCAGTGTGGCATTCAATCACTGAGGTCATCAATTTTGTGAAGAAACAGATGTGAATCAGGTGGCCCCTATTTAAGGATGAAGCCAACACTTGTTGAACATGCATTTGAAAGCTGAGGAAAATGGGTCGTTCAAGACATTGTTCAGAAGAACAGCGTACTTTGATTAAAAAGTTGATTAGAGAGGGGAAAACCTATAAAGAGGTGCAAAAAATGATAGGCTGTTCAGCTAAAATGATCTCCAATGCCTTAAAATGGAGAACAAAACCAGAGAGACGTGGAAGAAAACGGAAGACAACCATCAAAATGGATAGAAGAATAACCAGAATGGCAAAGGCTCAGCCAATGATCACCTCCAGGATGATCAAAGACAGTCTGGAGTTACCTGTAAGTACTGTTAGACAGTTAGAAGACGTCTGTGTGAAGCTAATCTATTTTCAAGAATCCCCCGCAAAGTCCCTCTGTTAAAAAAAAGGCATGTGCAGAAGAGGTTACAATTTGCCAAAGAACACATCAACTGGCCTAAAGAGAAATGGAGGAACATTTTGTGGACTGATGAGAGTAAAATTGTTCTTTTTGGGTCCAAGGGACACAGGCAGTTTGTGAGACGACCCCCAAACTCTGAATTCAAGCCACAGTACACAGTGAAGACCGTGAAGCATGGAGGTGCAAGCATCATGATATGGGCATGTTTCTCCTACTATGGTGTTGGGCCTATTTATCGCATACCAGGGATCATGGATCAGTTTGCATATGTTAAAATACTTGAAGAGGTCATGTTGCCCTATGCTGAAGAGGACATGCCCTTGAAATGGTTGTTTCAACAAGACAATGACCCAAAACACACTAGTAAACGGGCAAAGTCTTGGTTCTAAACCAACAAAATTAATGTTATGGAATGGCCAGCCCAATCTCCAGACCTTAATCCAATTGAGAACTTGTGGGGTGATATCAAAAATGCTGTTTCTGAAGCAAAACCAAGAAATGTGAATGAATTGTGGAATGTTGTTAAAGAATCATGGAGTGGAATAACAGCTGAGAGGTGCCACAAGTTGGTTGACTCCATGCCACACAGATGTCAAGCAGTTTTAAAAAACTGTGGTCATACAACTAAATATTAGTTTAGTGATTCACAGGATTGCTAAATCCCAGAAAAAAAAAATGTTTGTACAAAATAGTTTTGAGTTTGTACAGTCAAAGGTAGACACTGCTATTTTTTTGAACACACCCCTTTCAACTAATTGCCCAATTGCACAGCCTTAAGAGCGTGCATATCATGAATGCTGGGTCTTGTTTGTTTTCTGACAATCTACTGAACCTACTGGTAACTTGTTTGCCACGTAGCAATAAAAAATATACTAAAAACCTTGATTATTCTGGTTAGTCACATTGTACTGCTATTATTTTGAACAATACTGTATAGCTGAGTATCATCAGCATAACAGTGGAAACTAATCCCATATTTTCTAATATTATTACCAAGGGGCAACATGTATATTGAAAATAGAAGGGGACCTAGGACGGATCCGTGTGGCACTCCATATTTTACTGGTGATGAATGAGATGACTCCCTATTTAAATAAACAATATGGTAACAATCGGAGAGGTAGGATCTAAACCATCTTAGAGCCTTCCCTTGAATAACTGTATAGGTTTGTAATCGATCTATGAGTATATGTCATGATCAATGGTGTCGAACGCAGCACTAAGATCAAGTAAAACTAGCAATGAGATGCAGCCTTGATCTGACGCAAGAAGCAGGTAATTTGTAATTTTAACAAGTGCAGTTTCTTTGCTCTGGTGGGGCCTGAAACCTGAAATTCTTCATACAGATCATTTTTTTGCAGGAAGGAGCTCAATTGAGCAGACGCAGCTTTTTCTAAAATTTTAGACAAATGGAAGATTTGAAATAGGCCTATAATTTGCCAGTTCACTAGGACCTAGTTTTGGTTTCTTAATAAGAGGCTTAATAACTGCCAGCTTAAATGGTTTTGGGACGTGACCTAAAGTTAATGATAAGTTAATAATATTGAGAAGCGGTTCTTCGGCTACAGGTAACAACGCTTTCAGTAATTTAGTGGGTACAGGATCTAATAAACATGTTGTTGGTTTAGATACAGTGATACGTTTATTTAGCTCTTCCTGTCCTATAGTTGTAAAGCACTGCAGTTTATCTTTGGGTGCGATGGATGAAACTGAAGTGTTAGACGCTGTAGAATCTACATTCACTATTGTATTTCTAATGTTATCTATTTTATCTGTGAAGAATTTCATAAAGTCATAAAGTTAATTTAGCCACTGTGCTAAATAAAAACCTTGGATTGTTTTGGTTATTTTCTCTGAGTTTGTGGATATGCTCCGCCCTAGGAGTTTTTAGAGCCTGTCTATAGCTGGACATACTGTTTTTCCATGCAATTCTAAAAACTTCCAAGTTTTCCCCATTTGCGTTCAAGACTATGAGTTTTTTTTCTTGAGAGAGTGAGTATTACTGTAATGCCATGACACGGTATGTTTTTCTCTAACATTTTGCAATCTGATGGGAGCAACAGCTTCTAATGTATTTGAGAAAATAGTGCCCATGTTGCCAGTCATTTTGTCTAGTTCATGTGTATATTTGGGTACAAATAGCAGTTGAGATAGCTCAGGCAGGTTATTTGCGAATCTGTCTTTGGTGGCTGGAACAAAAGTTCTGCCCAGATGGTAACGCTGAGCCATATAGTTAATATCAGTGATACGCAGCATGCACGATACAAGGAAATGGTCTGTAACATCATCACTTTGAGGTACGATATTTATATCAGTAAGATCGATTCCGTGCGATATAATTAAATCTACTGTATTATTAAAATGATGAGTGGGCCCGGTGACATTTTGCTTGACTCCAAAAGAGTTTATTAGGTCAGTAAACGCATGTCCTAATGCATCATTTGTATTATCAACGTGAATATTAAAATCTCACATGATTAGCGCCTTATCAACTGTAACCAGAAGGTCTGAGATTAAATCTGCAAATTCTTAAAAAAATTCTGTATACGGCGATGGTGGTCTATACACAGTAGCCAGAGCAAGAGATACATTAGATTTATTTTGCATGTCTGACAGTGTAACATTAAGCAGAAGTATTTCAAATGAGTTATATACAGGTACAGATACAGATATATATATATGTATATATATGTATATATATATATATGTGTGTGTGTGTGTGTGTGTGTGTGTGTGTGTATATATATATATATATATATATATATATATATATATATATATATATATATATATATATATATGTATATATATAAAAAAAAAATATATATATATATATATATATATATAGATATGTATATATATGTGTGTGTGTGTGTTTATATATATATATATATATATATATGTGTGTGTGTGTGTGTGTGTGTGCGTGTGTGTATATATATACATATATGTGTGTGTGTATATATATATATATATATATATATATATATATATATATATATATATATATATATATTTAAGCGGGTGGAACAAAAGTCATCATGATAGTTATTTGAGAATTGTCTTACTAGTCATATGCAGCGAAGTATCCTGGAGATGTTGTCAGAGAGCAGCTCAGTTCTGACTCTGCTGGGGTGCAGGCCATCAGCGCGAAAAAGCCTAGGACGCTCCCAGAAAAGATTCCAATTATTAACAAATAGCAGTCTGTTCTTTACTACATGACAACTACCATTCATTTAAAGCAACAAGTCTACTGAACCTTTCGTGTCCTCATCAATATGTGGCAGTGGTCCTGAACCGTCTCGATCAGATCCTGAAGTCCCTCTTCAGCATCTTTGTCTGCCGCAGCGTGGTGTCGTTAACCCCGGCATGAAGCACGACCGTTCCGGGGCTCTCGCCGGCCTTCAGGATCGCGGGTATCTGCGCAGAAAGATCGAGAACATGAGCCCCAGGGAAACAACGAGTGTGCACTTTACCTTTGGCTAACGTAGCACGGACATGTCGGATGATGGAGTCTCCGATGATCACAGCATCACATCCCGTCTCGTAGAGTACTCTGTACTCTGATACTAAAGGCCCTGATATACCTCAAATGAAATTATATGACATCATTTTGAACCCAATCAGGCCAAAACGAAGTTCGTTTTGAGTTTGTTTCGGCAGTTCGTGTGGGTAAGTGTGAAACTCCACCCTCTTTGGCACAAATTATTTTTCCCTGGTTCATTTCTCATTCGACAGAGTTCAGACAAGAGAGAACAATGTCTCCGGCCTAGTCACTAGCAACATGAATACACTGGAGTGTTGAATAGCTGAGCTGCCACAAATATATCCGCACCTGTACGCTCGCTCAAATACGCATTTAATTCCTGGATAGAAATTGCAATGAAACTTTGTGTTGATGACCAGGAGTTATGCAAAAAGCAATGCAGAGAAACATATAAGACAAGTTTTCCAAAGCCATGAAGAAAATGAAAGGAAAGAGTAAAGATATAAAGTAGCAAGTACCAAATAAATGTGTTTCAAATAAATGTTATCAACATACTGCTGCTGCTGTTGTTCTTTCAATAAGTTCCTCACTTTCTGCGCTGATGCCGAGATCGTTCACTTCAGTGAAAGTATAACGTGCCTAACGTGTTCGACTCGTACATTACTCATCACGCCCTGATGTCACCTGTCATTACGGGATCTTTACGGGTTGTGTGTGAAAGCACGCACATATCCCGGTTAATCACTGGCAGTGTGTAAGTGCAAAATCTAGCGACCCGGGAACAATTGCCGGAACACTTTACCCGTGTATTTGTCGGAATGGCAGTGTGAAAGGGGCTTATGAGACATTCACACTCCCCATAAAGGACTGATTATAGTTATGTGACGAGTGGGGCGGGGCCGAGAGATGTGGGAACGAGCGAGGCCGGTAGAGTGATTGGGAAATCCGCGACACCTGCGCCCCACCGCCGGTCTTGAGTCCCACAGAGGAGATGGAAGGATATAAAACTCGAGCGACGATAGTGAAGGACGAAAGAGGACCAGGCCTGGGCAATATTTTATGTTTTGCTTTTTATTTATGTGCACCAGTCGTCCGTGAGGGGCTGGTGTGCTGTTTTGTGTTTATTTGTGATTATTAAAGTTTCATTTTGATTGTGCGCCGGTTCCCGCCTCCTCCTTCCCGATGAATATGGAGATTTTATTATTACAAGTTCTTTTGTATTGCAAACATGATACTTGACTCTGAACTGCGGCTAATCATTATTCTTTTGTTTATTATTTTCCGACCATTGGTGCCCGTCTCACACCTAGATTGCCTACACTTAATCGTTGTTTGTTTTTAGGGAATATGTGCAAGAAATGCGAGTCATGTTTACATGAATCTACACCACGCCTCCAGAAGCATGGGGGTGTTGGAAAGTATCGCTCAGCCTTTTCGAACTTCTTTTTGCCCCCGAACGAAGAACGAAAGTGAACTTCGTTTGAAGTATACTGGGGCCTTAATGTTCTGAGCATTGTCACCAACCCTCTACAGACACCTTGGCAATTGAATTGCCATTGGCTAGTATTTTTTTTTTTTTATTTGCCAGGCTGGATTCATGAATATTGATCAGGTTTTTACATTATCTTGAACTAATTTTCTGAAATCATAATAGGGATAATAGGTGAATGCCAGCCAATAAGATTGCCATTTGCACATTAGCTCTGCCCATTACTGGAAAACCCTTTAAAAGTTCTTTAAAAGCAGCGGAATTCCAAAGGAAAGCCGCTATTTTGACAGGAAAATAGAACATAGAATATTTGTGGCGAGTGGGGCGGGGCCGAGAGGCGTGGGAACGAGGAGTGAGGCCAGGTGTAGCGATTGGAGATGAGCTACACCTGCGCCCCGCCGCCGGTCTTGAGTCCCACGTAGGAGATGGAAGGATATAAAACTGGAGTGACGACCGTGAAGGACGAGAGAGGACCAGGCCTGGGACATTAGTTTATGTGTTTGGCTTTTATTTATGCGCACCAGTCGTCCGTGAGGGGCTGGTGCGCCGTTTTGTATTTACTTTTGATTATTAAAGTGCTTTTTGATTGTGCGCCGGTCCCCCCCGGAGGGAAGGGGGGGGGGGGGGGAGTAGAGCGCAGTCTCGAGGGTACCCCCCGGCCTGCGAGGGGCGATGGGGGTATGTGGCGAGTGGGGCGGGGCCGAGAGGCGTGGGAACGAGGAGTGAGGCCAGGTGTAGCGATTGGAGATGAGCTACACCTGCGCCCCGCCGCCGGTCTTGAGTCCCACGTAGGAGATGGAAGGATATAAAACTGGAGTGACGACCGTGAAGGACGAGAGAGGACCAGGCCTGGGACATTAGTTTATGTGTTTGGCTTTTATTTATGCGCACCAGTCGTCCGTGAGGGGCTGGTGCGCCGTTTTGTATTTACTTTTGATTATTAAAGTGCTTTTTGATTGTGCGCCGGTTCCCGCCTCCTTCTTCCCGATGAATATGGAGATTTGTGAATCATTACAATATTGTTTTAATGTAGTGCGTAATTGGCTAAAAGGTGGTATACCTGCAACAAAAAGAAAGACAGAGCTTTACATATCGGTTTATTTTAGGAACTTTCACTCTTTCACTTAATTTTTTATTGTGCTTGCTTTCCAACCCTCTTTTTATTTATATATTTTTTTTAAATCTCCAAGATGACAAATTTTGCAGTCATGGACTGGAGTCTAAGGGTATTTTTGGGGCCTGGAGAAGTTTTGTCATGCCCTGATATTTGTGCTTTTTTCAGTTTCTTATAAATATCTAAATGGGTAAAGTCTAATATCACTGTAATCAGCACAAACTGGGCTATAATAATATGTGAAATGCATGCATGTACATGATTGTATTTTTGAGAAAAAAAAATGTTATGCATGGTTAGTGAAAAACTAAAAATGTTAAGTCACTTGAATAAGGCAATAAAACACATACATAAAATTGGTTGCTGAAAAAGTTGAGAACTGGAGCTTGTAGCCTAGAATTTTTCTTTTTTAAATTATGTGAAAATCATCTTGTTTACTCATTCACAGAAAACAATATATTAATTTAAATTTTCTAAGACACTTTTTGTTGGTAAAAGTCATATGCGAGTAGGCGTCAACTATCATGAATATCATTGTGATTTACACCTGAGAAGACAAAGGCCTGCATAATGAGCTGCATAATGAGGCTCTCATTCAACTGTGCCACTCTGAGGGAGGACTTACAAGAAAGAATGTGAGAACAAAATAAAAGTATATAATTTTATGTTTGTAGTTTATTAAGAATATATTTAATTATCCCACAACATAATTTAATATCCACTTGGGGGAGCAGTTAAACAGTTTATTAGGGACAATCAAAGCTTACTTTCAAACAAATTTGTTGGCATCCTTACTCCAGTCACACAATCCTTTAGAAATCCTTTTAACAATCGTATATTCTACCAGATAAACCCCATTTATTATTATCATCATCATTATTATTATTATTAATGTTGAAAAGAGCTGAGAATATTTTTTCAGGTTTTTTTAGGGGGAATAAATCGAAAGAACTGCATTGTTTTTACATTTGTTAGAGTTATCTCTATTTGTCACATTTATATTATTTACATCAAGCTTTTGAATGGTATAGTATTGTATACTGTTATTGAAACTTCATAATGTTTCACTTGATTATACATTTAGTCAGGAATTATAGTTTGGAAAAAGTATTTGGAAAAAGTCTGACTAGTAAAATGTTTACACTTTATGTGAAAACTAGTACAAATAAATAAAAAGAGACTTACTCATGTTTATGATCTCTGCTGAATAAAGAGCTTCATTCTTTTTTCTGAGGAAATCCATTTCTCAAATCCTCAACCACATCACATCTTTTTGGGGTGAATTATGTCTTATTCCTCTCATCGCGAAGCAAACAGTAAAATTAAATAAAAACTTGAAGAACAGTCTCGCTGCTTTTTCTTCTGTGTGGGCGTATGCAAGCCGCGCTTCAGTTTGAATCTGAATAGCGCGTTCAGCGCGGGGGCGTGGTCACATTAGATATAATGAGCGGAGATATGAAAAATAGACATCGCGTTGTTTTCATATGGATTACTTTATCTCAGAATAAAGTAATTTCGGCAGCACTTGTTTAGTTTAAAAGTAGACATTCCAGGCTTTCTATAGATATCTCTCTCATGTCTCTTCGTTGAGTATTCACGGAGTTACAGTTCATTTTAATGAAATGTTTGTACATGACGATCAGCGGAGACAAAGACTGTAGACAGCGCACCTTGTTTGTTATCTTTATTTTATAAGTGCACAAAGGTTTTTTGTTATTATGTCTGTATCCAAAAAAGACCCTTTACAGATTCGATTGATGTATTGCTCTTATCTGTACGATTAAAACTGCGAGTGTAATTTAAGTTCTTTTCGGGGTTATCAGGAGAAAATGACTCAAAACGCATATATGCGTTAATCGACTCGAAAGGGTTAAGCTTTGTTACATACTCCACCAGCAGAATGCCTCATGGTTCTGGTGGTGCACCGTAGTGAGGATGCATATTCATTGTTAAAAATTGCCCATGCCATTCACCACTGCCAATCCATTAGTTCGATGCCAACATTTCCCATTTAGTAAATCCACAAGGCTACACATGAATGGGAAATGAGGCACATTACAGCTTAATGTAAGAGCCAAGGCAAGAAGGAACAACAGAGACAATTAAGAAAGCCCCCCATCCCATCCCTCTCTACTTAAGTCATAATACCCTCATTGAATTAATTTGGAATTTCTTCTTCCATTTACACAACCAATCAGAGATGCATATTCCATGCATTCAGTTTGATTCAGTCAAGATCCTTTAATCTGCTCTTTTAATTTATTCTGGGAAAGACAGGAATTAGCCACAACACTTCGTGCAGCTAAAATTATTTTGTGTTTGCATTGAGATGCACTGTGTCAGTCTTTCTCTCATTGTTTTTCTCTTTTTGTGTGTATGTGTATTTGCGAGTGTGCTCTATCAATTGTGTTGTTTGCATAGAAAAGCATGTTGCCAAAAGTTTATTTTTAGGATGCATTTCTAGGACCTGTTATCACGCTAAAGTGTAGGATGAAGATAGAGGCAACACATGAAAGAGAGACATTTAAGTTCACCAGTTCATTCATCTAAAATTCAGCCCTCTTTATTCCCGCCTAAATAAAAAGTTAATTAATTAAACTTCTATAACTTAATTTCTTCTGTGAAACTGAAAAGAAGATATTTAGCAGAATGATCAGGCTCTCTTCTCCATATAATGAAAGTGAATGGGACCTGAGGTTGTCAAGCTCCAATAATGACAACAAAGCACTATAAAAGTATGATAAAAGTAGTCCATACACCCAGGGCCAGATTAACACTTTGTTGTACCCTGGGCAACAATATTCAAGGGCCCCATCAATCACGACCCCAGGATCACCATAATATGGTCATATACAGAATATATTATTGTAATATACAGTAAATATACTCAATACTTCAAATTCTAACTGTCATCAGGTGTATTTTGATTTACAAATATTTAAATGCTCATAGAACTACAAATGCACTACTATGTCCCCTATCAAAGACATTCACTCACATATGATGCTATGAAAACAAAACACATTAGCATCTGTATGTGGTAAAATTGACCACTACATTGAGAGGGAGGGAAATATCCTCCATTTTCACAAAAATGAATAAATGAGCAACCACTTTCAAACCATTGTTTATTTAACAACATTCATTCCCAATAGAAATTTATTTAATTGATAAGAGCTATAACAGAAGACCACAGACAACACATCAAGAAACATTTTGGTCCTCAGCTCATTTTAAGCAGAAATCACCCTGACAGGGTGACCCTGTTTCCTCAGAATTCAACAAGGCAATCAAGTTATTAGTCCAAACAAACAATTTGAAATCTTCCAGTTATCCCTCCACAACAATTTACAGCATTTTAATGAAGCTGGCACCTCAAGGAAAAAATAAATAAATAAAATGCAGTATCGCTATTATCTGCTCATAAACATTATTATCCTAAGCTCATTTTAACTTGTTTTAAAATAGAACAACAACATATCACAGCACAATTAACCAGTTAAACATTTTAGTGCTACATAAACATTTAGAAATCTGTCAATTTCTCTGAAGAAGACAAGACAGAAATAAATGCTACATAATCTGGCAAAGCACACAATTTTAGTCCTAAATATTGACGAAGTGCATGTTTGAATTTGAAATGCCTTCATTTGGCAAACACATCTTTTAAACAATGGCTTTTTTTTGGACTTTGACTGTGCAAACTGGTGTAAACGTAAGCTGGCGGTGTAGAAAAGTCCTGGCTAGCTGAGTTGTCCTCGTCGTTACATATAGATAGTACAGATACAGTATTTTGCTCGTGCCCTTGCTGCCCTGGGCCCTTTAGAGGTCTTGGGCCCCTGGGCAATTTCCCAGTTGCCCGTATGGTTAATCCGGCCCTGCATACACCAGACTCCAGTACTCCCAAAGTCCAGACTCATGTGCTATATTCCAAATCCATTGATTTACAAGAAATTAAAAAAGGTCAGTTAATAAAGACTTGTAGTAACATGCATATGTTACTACAAGTCTTGAAAAACTGACCTATGTATTCCTGTACTAGCGTTCAAAAGTTTGGTGTTGTATCTTTTAATGTTTTAACGTTAAGACATTTCTTATGGAATTTTTTTATCATTGCTGAATAAAAGTCTTAACTTCTTTTTAAAATCTTACTGATTCAAAACTTTTGAACATTATTGTATTTTTCTAATGGCTGATGTTTTATGTCATCATTTGATGCTTCAGCACCCCATGCCAGTTTGACCACAGCAGAGTATTACCACCAGATGGCCCTACTTGCAGGTCACCGCAGCCCATACACTGACATCATTCCTTCAGTGGCATCCACATCAGGACCTGCAAGCAATGTCCTGCATATGGAGTACCTGCAGGCTATGGAAAGTAAGTTCTCCACTTGCTTACATTTTTCTGATATCTACCATCAACATACCCATCCTCTAATCAGAGGGGCAGATTTACAGTAGGCTGAGACTATTTATACACAGAACTTTGACCACTGAAAAAGCAAAAGCTATAAGTATGTATGTATGTTTATGTGAGAATATATGCAAATGAGTTATTTTGAAGTATAAATAGGAAATTAAAGGCACAGTGAGTCCAGGAGAGGAGAGGTGGACTGGCCTGTTAGTCTCTGATGAGATTGCATTTAGTTAGCCTGTCATCGGCTTCCCTGTTCCTTAAAAACTAATTAAAACTAGGAAAACTTCCATGGCTATCAGAAAATTAATTGCTATTAAGTGGGAATTGGAATGTCCCACTATTAATCACTGGATTTTTTTCTGTGGGACTGTTTAAGATTAATAGACTGAAATAAAACAATTAGGGCCATTGGCATCCCCCCTACTTCAAATCACCTGTGATCAGCCCTTAGTTACGCTTCACATTTAACAATGTGTGTTCCATGCCAGCCAAATTAACACTTTAAAGCTTCCTTTAATTATATATAGACTCCGAGAAGGGGAGTGAATGAGTAGAAGTGCGTTATCTAGGAGCTTTTGTTAGTAATGGGGATGGGATACCACAGTTGTAATTTAGAGCTCAGTATAATTACTTTTATAGAAAAACTGATGAATTAATGAATTAGCCTGTCCTGCGTATGTGTCCAAGTCATGCATTTTTTATGAATTAGCTGTTAATTAGCCAATGTCAGTCAACCTCAATTTGGACCCTTTGTGTAATGAAGATGGATCTTTAAGGAGGAACTATTGTTTCCCTTCAGGAACTAAAGCAGTGTCAGAAAAAGCTATGGGAATGCTCTGAATCACATGTGTAATCAGTCCAATGAAAGGGTGAGACATCATAGATGGGTGATGTAGCAACCAGGAAGCTATAAAAGCATGAGAGGTGGAACTGGCGTCAGCGGCGTCAGGTGGAGTAGCAGCTGCACTCATTGGGTTCGCAGTTGGATTTAGTGGAGGGAATGGAGATGGGCGAGTCCAGGGCTTAATTTGTGCCGTAACAAGCCGTATCCGGATCCGGCACCTCCTAAATCCGATCCGGCACCTCATTTTAGCAGATCCCTGGCAGACAGAGAATAGCCAGATACGTGCTGTGACAAATTATCCACAATTAATATCTCTATTATAATTCGTTACTATAATTTTAAATCACAAGATTTTAGAAATATTTAATCAATGATAAGTATTTAACGGAGCTTGTAAATCTTCATAACACCATTGGATCCTAAAGCTCTCGCGAAACCTCGTCACTTCACCCAGCTTCCACTCAGATTAACGCGTGCACACAGCCTGGAGGAGACAGATCTCCACTTATTTGCAAAGCAAGGGTAAACAAATAACTTTGAATAGTACAGAATTTCTTTACTCAAACCCTATGTTTGTAAAGGCTATTGTTTTTGTGTCTTTGAAGACTGGAGAAGTAGTTTTTTTTTTGCCATCTAGCCAATATACTTTTGTACTTTTAAAATATCCTGTGCATAAGTGCTTAATCGTTTATATCATGAGCTTTTGGCCAAGTGTATTAAACAGCAAAAAAATAAAAAAATGTAAAAAATAAATGTTATATCCTAACCTGTAAAAGGTGATAATGGCATATGATGCGCTGCACTTTCCTCAGATGCGGACAAAACACAGATCTCCTTATTCGCCAGCCAAATACCTTGTTAACTCCATTTGAGCTTGTTTTTTATATAGCCTTATGTTACTTGCAAGTGTCTGATACAACACTATTCTTTCTTTTACCCCCTGTATTTTAGTAGAGTGTGCCATGAAATAGTTTTATTTGTCAGCACACATCAGACATCATATTGTTTGTATTTGGTTGCTTAAACTCAACAAACTACGGAAAATAACTCTTATATAATACTCGCAAGTCAGCTTTATACTTACAAGCTTTAAATGTGATTGTGAGGTCACATAATACAGCATTTGGAGCGCGTGAGTACCAAATGGCTTAAAATTCTTAAAAAGGTGTGCAAATTATTATACATTTTTTGTGACAATGCAACAATGACCCGATTAGTCAACTGATCATTCTGTCAGCTGTCCTGAAATGCGTGTGAGTCTTGTATCGCAGCGTGCAGGTCACAGATGCACTGATGAGAAGCGTGCTCTGAGAGAGCTCATGGATTCAAATGACTGATTTAATCTTAGACTTTGTGTGGATTTATTATTCAAACCTACAAAATATGTTGAATAAATGCAGGAATTTCCCTCATTCGGCATTTCCATGTTATTCATGACCTTACAGACCCTATAAAATTGCGCGAGTGCTCCGTTACCTCTCCATTCTGTAATCGCGTGACGGATCCTTTGCCCCGCTTTGTTCTGGTACCTCACAATTTACAAATTAAGCACTGGGAGTCTCTATCTTCTTCTTCACCTGCCAGATCCAGCCCCCTCTATCTCTGGGTTCAGAAGCGTTTTCCGGCACAGCAGAGAGACATTTATGGTTGACCCTGTCTGATTTGAAGGAAAGAGACAGGGTCTTTCTCATGGACGCCCCACTTGCGCCTTCTGGTCTGCTGGTCTGTCAATTCCGTCGTCGACAGATACCGGGAGGCATGTAAACAGGCGGTGACGTTCCAGCGGTTTCTCTCTCGCTGTTCTCTAGCTCTGGCCATGTACCAGCTCCTCATACTGGGAGATTCAAAAGTTGGCCTCCAAGGTTAGGCCTGATCTGAAGGTTGTGCTTCGACAAAGTGGACCTGACAAACAACATCCAGGACCGCTGAGGGTGGCCCCTACTGGGGAAGAGTGGAGTACACTGCATTACACCATGTCTGATTCTCCTCAGAGTCCTTACGAGATCAGTCTGCTAACCCTGCCAGTGTTCCAGGGGTAGTCTCCATCGAGCAGTTAGTTTAGTCGTCTCCTGCTGGTCTTTCGTTTCAGGGCACCGAGCTAGCAGCTCCAAGTACATCAGAGACCAGTCTCGAGAGACAGGTTCGCTTAGTAAACTATTTAGCAGCGTGGAAACTACTACCAAATGTATCTCGTTGGGTCCTGTAGGCTATAGAAAAAGGCTGTCACATTCAATTCGGTGCTCTGCTGCCGCCTGTCATCTGGGTCTTTCCCACATTGGTGGGCCCCAAGCAGGCTCTGATAATAGAACAGGAAGTAATCCGCATACTAAATTATATCGACTAATGGTTGATTCTGGCTCAACCAGAGCCAGAGACATCAAGATGTTGTTCTCACCCATATGAGAAAGTTGGGGTTACGATTAAACACCAAGAAAAGTGTGCTTTCTCCATTACAGAAAACCACTTATCTGGGCGTGGTGTGGGATTTGACCAAGATGCAGGCATGACTGTCCCCTGCTCGGATCGAGTCGATCCGCACTACAGTCACGAAAGTCAAGGAAGGCCATTCACTCACTGTCAAGCAGTTTCAGAAACTATTGGGGTTAATGGCAGTTGCATCCATCATAATAGCTCTTGACCTGATGTACATTAGACCCCTACAGTGGTGGCTCAAGACCAAGGGGTCCTCCCCAAGGGGAAACCTACTTCGCATGATTAAGGTCATGTGGCGATGCCTACATGCCTTGGACATGTGGAGAAAGTAGGGTTGTGCCGATAGACGATAGAATCGTTTATCTATGATAGTCAGAGATATGGAAGTAAGCAGATTTCTCTGTCGATAGTCAAGACGATATTATGCTCATTCTCCTATTAATGTATTAAATAATATTAATAATAACTATAACTATTTTTATTAGGCGGCCTATTATAATTCGGCTATCAAACTGCCCAGCTATTTCACTTCAGCACCGCATTTCTCTCACAGACACACACACACACACACACACAGCGTGTGTGCGCGCAAAAGAGGATTAGAGCCTGTGGTCGCTGAAGAAGTTGAAATGATTTGACTCATTAAATCCATGAAATGAAAGATAGAAAACGAGGAGCTGATGTCACACACATTTAATGTCTGCTATGCGCTCTTCTCATACATGAGAGATTAACTCTTTCTTAGCGTTACAAATAAAGTAAAGACAAAATAATAACATGGCGGCAGAGCGAACTTATCGTGGTTCTCACATAGTCCTTCTCTTAAAGACTGATCACTTAACTTATAACACTCACTATGTGGAGATGACTTAGAAGGACTATGTGAGAACCACTATGGATGATAAGTTCGTTCTGCCACCTTGTTATTATTTTCATGCACTCCGCACTATAATGTGATGCATTCAAAATACAGTTTTGGCCGTTACAAAGTCTATATATAAGGTATTTCATTGCACTTTAACAAGTAATTTGAACAGTCTTTATATGTGCAATATTTTAAACGAGCCCTCACTAACAGAGTTTAATGGCACAGTTATGCTAGAATCC